>NC_092166.1:45792420-46166353 GCF_045791955.1 Oncorhynchus clarkii lewisi
CATACTTGTGGATCAAACTACCCAAGTGAATATCAAACACATATGATATCCAAACAACATAAAACAGTGACAATGTCTAGCGGTGTCACGGTTTTCTGTATGGGAAGGAGAGTCGGACCAAAATGCGGCGTGGCTATTGAGATTCATGTTTAATAAAAACAAAGTAAACACGAATCAATACAAAAACAATAAACGTAATGTGAAAACCAAACCAGCCTAAACTGGTGCAAACTAACACTAGACAGTTACAAGGACAATCACACACAAAACCCAACACCAAACAGGCTACCTAAATATGGTTCCCAATCAGAGACAATGACGAACATCTGCCTCTGATTGAGAACCACATCAGGCCAAACATAGAACTAGACAAACTAGACATGTAATATAGAATGCCCACCCAGCTCACACCCTGACCAACCAAAAAATAGAAACATACAAAGCAAACTATGGTCAGGGTGTGACAGCACCCCCCCACCCCCCCCCCCCAAGGTGCGGACTCCGGCCGCAAAACCTGAACCTATAGGGGAGGGTCTGGGTGGGCATCTGTCCGCGGTGGCAGCTCTGGCGCGGGACGCGAACCCCACTTCACCATTGTCTTAGTCCGCCTTATTGTCCGCCTCCGTGGCTTTCTCACCATGGCCACCCCTCTCAATGACCCCACTGGACAGAGGGGCTGCTCGGGACAGAGGGGCAGCTCGGGACAGAGGTGGGGCAGCTGCTCGGGACAGAGGGGCAGCTGCTCGGGACAGAGGGACAGCTGCTCGGGACAGAGGGACAGCTGCTCGGGACAGAGGGACAGTTTTGGTCCAGGGTATCCTGCGCCGGCTCTGCGTGCTGTGTCTCTGGGGCGCTGGGAGGGTGCAGTGCGTCCTCTGCCTGCGCTCCGCTCGTGCCGGGCGAATGTGGGAATGGAGCCTAAGGGAGAGGTGCGTGTAGTAAGCACTAGATCTCCCGTGCTTACCCACAGCCCGGTTCAACCTGTGCCTGCACTCTGGAGGGTCGGGGCTAGAGCAGTGATCCAGCCTGGGGAAGTGGTGCCAAGGCTGCGCACCAGAGCTCCAGTGCTCCCCCACAGCCCGGTCCTTCAGGTGCCTCCTCCTAACATCAAACCTCCTGAAGGTCTCCCCAGCCTGGTGGTTCCTGTGGCAGGTGGTTCCCACGCGCCAGGCTGTCTCTCTGTCTCCTCCCTGCAGGTGGTCCTGTCTGTCCGGCACTGCTGCCGGAGTCTCCCGCCTGTCCGGCGCCGCTGCCGGAGCCTCCCGCCTGTCCGGCGCCGCTGCCGGAGCCTCCCGCCTGTCCGGCGCCGCTGCCGGAGCCTCCCGCCTGTCCGGCGCCGCTGCCGGAGCCCCTCTGCCCAGAGCTGCCCCTCTGTCCCGAGCAGCTGTCCCTCTGTCCCGAGCAGCTGTCCCTCTGTCCCGAGCAGCTGTCCCTCTGTCCCGAGCAGCTGTCCCTCTGTCCCGAGCAGCTGCCCCTCTGTCCCGAGCAGCTGCCCCACCTCTGTCCCGAGCTGCCCCTCTGTCCCGAGCAGCCCCTCTGTCCCGAGCAGCTGCCCCACCTCTGTCCCGAGCAGCCCCTCTGTCCAGTGGGGTCATTGAGAGGGGTGGCCATGGTGAGAAAGCCACGGAGGCGGACAATAAGGCGGACTAAGACAATGGTGAAGTGGGGTCCGCGTCCCGCGCCAGAGCCGCCACCGCGGACAGACGCCCACCCAGACCCTCCCTTATAGGTCAAGGTTTTGCGGCCGGAGTCCGCACCTTTGGGGGGGGGGAGTACTGTCACGTTCTGACCTTTATTTCCGTTGTTTTTGTATTTAGTTAGTATGGTCAGGGCGTGAGTTGGGTCGGCAGTCTATGTTTGATTTTCTATGATTTGGGGAATTCTATGTTTAGTAGGTATGGTTAGTATGGTTCTCAATCAGAGGCAGGTGTCATTAGTTGTCTCTGATTTAGAATCATACTTAGGTAGCCTAGGTTGCACTGTTTGTTTGTGGGTGATTGTCTATGTTAGTGGCTTGTGTCAGCACAGGTCTCATTTTGTAGCGTCACGGTCGAATTTGGTTTATTGTTTTTGTTACTCTTTTGTATAGTGTTCAGTCTTTCTTTATTAAAGATTTACCATGGACACTTACCACGCCGCATATTGGTCCTCTGATCCTTTTCGCCTCTCCTCTTCAGATGAAGATATACATGTGCTTAGGGGGTAGTGAGATAGGAGTTGTTACTGGACAGGGTCTTCGTCTGTGAAAGTTAGCAAAAAAAGAAAAGCAAATTTAACAGTGTCCTCTAGTGGTCAGTACAGTTGACATTTATCTTCCATTCCAGTTCAACGTGAATGTTCTCCTCAATTCGACAGGCATTGAATTTACCAACTATGTTATTTGTTATCAGGCAACTAGATAAGCTTGATAAATTAGATAATATTGACTGTTCGCTGAATGATGACTTGATTTGGGGGACACCTTTGACAAAGTGTGGCAGACAGCATGACCCTTGATTGGATAGGCCTGTCCAGTGTTGTGTTAAAACTGTGTCTTAAATATTTTACATTGAAATGGGTTATGCAAAGGTAGGGCTGTGAAGACTGGTGTCCTATACAGTGAATGGTGGTACAGTAGATTGCACAACGTCTATTTGCGCCCCTACTGGATGGTGTAGGCTGTAATGGCTGTGCTCAATGCAATGGCACTTATAAATGTAGATCCTTCAAACACCCCCAAACAGTGAAACAGATCCCAATCAAAGTTGTTATCACGTGCTCCACTAAGGCAGTCACTTATCTTATAACTTGTCCTTGTGGTAAAAATGATGTGGGTAAAACAAAGCCGCAAATTAAAAGTACGAATTTCGGAGCATCGTAGCACCATTACGTGCAAAAACTCGACTTACCCAGTTGCCGTCCATTTTTGGAACAAAAACCACTCGATTCCGTCTCTACGTTACATTGGCATCGAACATGTCACTCTCCCTAGGAGAGGGGGTGACCTTGATCATTTATTGTTAAAACAAGAGGCTGCCTGGATCTTTCATTTAAAGACCCTTGTTCCCTTCGGTCTCAACGTAGACTTTGATCTGAAGCCATTCTTGTGATTATTGCGACTTTGCTATCCATTGTAAATGTTTTGTAGGCTTATGTAGCCAAATTGTATCTATGATCGTACGCTATCCATTTATGTTTTTTTTGTATGCTATTTTAATATGTGAGAATTAACCAATGATATTAGGCCAAACTTGTCCATGATTACAGACACCTGTGCGTGTCTTTTGACACTATATAAATCACCCCACAGTGTTTGCCATTATCCCCTGATGAAGACAGCTTGTCTGTCGAAACGTTGGAAATTACATTTTTGCATCTGAGCTACTAGGGTGTGCGGCTCTCAGTTATTTTCCAACAGTAGATTACAGTGTCTGGTCTGTACACACTCATTCTGTAGGCCTACCTGCACATGGCCCAGAGGAAACAAATCATCCAAGCCACGATTTTTTTTTAAATCAAACTTTACAACCTATACCAAAAGGTATTTACATTTCTGGCTATATTTCATGTCATGGTGTGGGTGGGTGTCAGTATCAGTCTTCTCTTAGATGTGTGTGTAGTGGTTTCTTTCAGTCTGTAACACACAGGAAACTAGATCCTATCTCACCTCAGCTGGTTCTGATCAGGTTGGCTGTAGGACAGTTTAAAATGCGAAATAAATCACAATAAATGGCTGAGGGCCCTTTGGAATCCCCCCCATTGGCGTGGGTGACTGGCGAGGGTGGGTGTGGTGGACGGTAGCATTGCGTGTTCATGGAATACCTTCCTTCCTGTCAGTCTGTGTGTCTGTCTGTTCTCGTCCTGTTCCAAACAGCACTGGGCTGGACTTCCTCCTTGGGGGGGCCGGACACTTTGAAGAGACGGACTGAGCGTGCTCCCCAGACGGTTCTCAGGATCAGGCTGGGCCAACAAACAGCTCAACAGGGAACACCCTCACTGGGCCAAACACTTACTTAAATGCCAACACCAACAAACACCCAGGGTTGGGTTACGCCCATTTACATCCCCGAGACCCATGCAGGAGCAGAGCTGGTCTAGCTCCCATGCCAATGCCCCCCAGTACAGGTTTCCGACAACTAGAACTAGGCTTTGATATTGTAAACATATAACACACTACCCCTCTCTACCCCTGCAGTAATGTAAGCAACAGAACGTAATATTTTAATTTTAACATCTCCACATCTTAGTGCTGTGTAAATTAGTTTGTTGTGTCAGAGCCGTAGCATCCTGTCCTATTTTCAGGTCTCTCCAGAGATGTTTGATCGGGTTCAAGTCCAGCCTCTGCGTTGTCTTGGCTGTGTGCTTAGGGTCATTGTCCTGTTGGAAGGTGAACCTTCGCCCCCCAGTCTGAGGTCCTGAGCGTTCTGGAGCAGGTTTTCATCGACGATCTCTCTATATTTTTCTCTGTTCATCTTTCCCTCAATCGTGACTAGTCTCCCAGTCACTGACGCTGAAAAACATCTCCACAGCATGATGCTGCCATCACCACGCTTCACCGTAGGGATGGTGCCAGATTTCCTCCAAACATGACGCTTGGAATTTAGGCCAAAGAGATCAATCTTGGTTTCATCAGACCTAAGAATATTGTTTGTCATGGTCTGAGAATCCTTCAGGTGCCTTTTGACAAACTCCAAGTGGGCTGTCATGTGCCTTTTACTGAGGAGTGGCTTCCGTCTAGACACTCTACCATAAAGGCCTGATTGGTGGAGTGCTGCAGATATGGTTGTCCTTCTGGAAGGTTCTCTCATCTCCTCAGAGAAACTCCACAGCTCTATCAGAGTGACCATCGGGTTCTTGGTCATCTCCCTGACCAAGGCCCTTCTCCCCTGACTGCTCAGTTTGGCCGGGGGGGTCAGCTCTAGGAAGAGTCTTGGTTGTTCCACACTTCTTCCATTTAAGAATGATGGAGGCCACTGTTCTTGGGGTCCTTCAATGCTGCCGAAATGTTTTGGTACCCTTCCCCAGAGCTCTACAGACAATTCCTTTGACCTCATGGCTTGGTTTTTGATCTGACATGCACTGTCAACTGTGGGACCTTATATAGACAGGCATGTGCCTTTCCAAAGGATGTCCAATCAATTGAATTTACCACAGGTGGACTCCAATCAAGTTGTAGAAACATCTTAAGGATGATCAATGGAAACAGGATGCACCTGAGCTCAATTTTGAGTCTCATAGCAAAGGGTCTGTATACTTATGTAAATAAGGTATTTCTGTTTTCAATTGGCAAAAATGTCTAAAAACCTGTTTTTGATGATGATATTTTAGAATAAGGCTGTAACGTAACTAAATATGGAAAAAGGGAAGGGGTCTGAATACTTTCCCGAATGCACATATACACTGAGAATACAAAACATTATGAACACCTGCTTTTTCTGTGACATAGAGTGACCAGGTGAGTCCAGGTGAAAGTGATTATCCCTTATTGATTTAACTTGTTAAAACCACTTCAATCAGTGTAGGTGAAGGTGAGGAGACAGGTTAAAGAAGGATTTTACAGTCTTGAGACAATTGAGACATGGATTGTGTGTGTGTGCGCACATGCATACAGAGAGATGAAGGATGAACATGAAGGATTGTCACACAGTCAGGCAGCTGCAATGTTCTCCTCAGTCAAACACACAAGAGGGCATGACAAAACCATACTGGACAGTACATGACCAGGGACAAGCAAACAAAATGTCGACAGTTAGCCAGCTGACGCCTTTACGATGAAGGATACTGCACAAGCTAGAACACCAGTGAGTCACCCCTCAATCAAAAAAAAAAAAAAGGAGGAGAGGGAAGAACAGGAAAGAAATTCCAGATGTCAACAGTAAAGTTTGTCCAGCTCCGGTCTGTGGCCACAGGAGCTTTGTGTACCTGGCCCTGCTAAAGCAATTACTCTACGGAGGGAACGACACAACAAACCCAGAGAATTCTCGGAAGCCTTTCAATCAGGCTGCCTCTCACTGGAGCTCCGTGCCAGGCTTCTTCTCGCCCCTCTCCCCAGCACTGTGAACCACTACTAATTTGACAGGGAGAGGTGTGTGTGTGGGGCAGGGAGGAGGGGGTTGTGGTGTGTGTGTGTGTGTGTGTGTGTGTGTGTGTGTGTGTGTGTGTGTGTGTGTGTGTGTGTGTGTGTGTGTGTGTGTGTGTGTGTGTGTGTGTGTGTGCGTGCGTGCGTGCGTGCGTGCGTGCGTGCGTGCGTGCGTGCGTGCGTGCGTGCGTGCGTGCGTGCGTGTGTGTGTGCGCGTGTGTGTGTGTGTATGTGTATCAAAGAATAGAAGTGGGAAACCTGGATGGAGAGCATTGGCGGAAGCTGTAGATCCGTGCCTGCATGGGTCTCGGGGGGGTGTTGTGTTGTTGAAAGATGTGGGAATCTGACTGGAGTTTAAATACAGCACAGCAACCCTCTCGACGGATGTACTGCACGGTGCTGTAGTCATTGTGTCTCAACGTTTTCCTACTAGTTCTTCCCATCGTCTTGCTCCCAGTCTCACCACAGCCCCCACCCATCATGTTGGGAGAGGCAAGGCCATCATAATCATCTGGAAGTGAAATGAAGCAGATCCCTGCTGCAAAGTAAACTGTAAAGCTTTCTTTGGTTTCCCTAATCTATCTAGTCCAACAGGGACCCCTGTTTATTACCCATAGAGATTTTGTAATCAAAGAAAGAGAGATTATTGGATATGGCCCTATCTTTCTGACTACTAGTTTAATAGCATATACATAAAGACCATTGTTCTTTGTACTGTGGTCATGCTTGTCAATACTGTACTGTGGTCATGCTTGTTATATATTTATATATAAATTCAATGTAGTATTGTTTTTATAGTACATGATAATGACTAAGAATATATATACCAAGACACAAGGTCATCAGAATTACTGTAACATACATGACTACAGATATTAGACAAGACTGCCATCTGCTGGAAAACGGAACAAATACAGTTATTCAACTAGGAAACTCAGGCTAACAGACGTTCAATACATGTTGATGCATAAATAATATGTCATTTACAGTTTTTTACAATCGCTAGGATCCATTTCTCAATACTTAGGTCACTTTTTCCAAACTCTTCACACAGTGAGCATAACTAACTTTCAGCTTGGCACAGCAGTTAATTTCACGTTCAAAACACTACATACATGTCTCATGTGATTCCAAAATACAATAATTTGTATATACACCATCTACCGATACAGATACAGTAGCAATGCTAGTAAACCCTGTCATGTGCATTTGGCCACAGGTTCTCATCCACGTCACATCTTATGTCACCTTGGGCAATACACCTAGGAAATAATATTTTTTCATGCCTGGTCCATCCCTGGCAATCTTCTGCAGAGATGTTGTTTCAGGACTCTAGAAATAGTTGTCATGCTTACATTGTCTGCCAACACTCTGTCCCGAATCTCTGTGAGTTTTATGCCATTGTTTCTGATGACCATATCAACGATTGCAGTTTCCTGCACAGCAGTGAAAATCCTACCTCTCCCGCCTGTAGGAGGTAACCGTTGGGTCCTAAGCAGAAACACAAAAACAATTACACACAAGTAGGTTTCGAGGCTTTGCTCAATATACTTCTGTAATGTGCAGTTCAGTCAGATCCCCTTGCAGAATGCACATCTTACCTGTTGTTTTGCCGGAAATTTCTCAGAATAGATGCCACTGTTGAGTGTTGTAGATTTTGCTGCACTCTCAGACCAGCCTCTCTCACTGATAGATCATGATATATTACATGATCAATTATAGTAGCCCTAATCTCATCTGAGACTACAGCTCTTGATCTTCCTCTCGGTCTTCTTCCACCACTCATATGTACTCCTCTCCCTCTCCCAGCCACTCTTCTTCCTCTGTCAGCCACTTCTCTATCTCTGGCTGGGTCCATGTTTACATTACAGTACAGCATTATTCCTAAAATGTCCCCTTTTGTATAGATGGTAATGAAATTGAAAGACTAACACCTGGGTGGGTGTTCATCTACAATGGGAATCAGCTGTGGTTGGTCTAATTGTTTTGATAGTATTTCATTTTTTTAGATTTGGAAAATATTTCAATTCGCTATTACTGTAGAAATGTAGCAAATGTATTGCTACTGTAAACAGTAAAAATAGTCATTGTATGAAGACATGATAAAATATTTAATGAGGAAACATTATAGAGACATTTTTAACATGCGAAACTCATGTTAAACAACAACTGTGGTATGTGTGTGTGTGTGTGTGTGTGTGTGTGTGTGTGTGTGTGTGTGTGTGTGTGTGTGTGTGTGTGTGTGTGCATGTGAATACATGTGTGTGCGCGCCCGTGTGTTTGTGTGTGAGCTGAAGTCATCCTCTGAAAAGCTGGTCAGGTTCACACCATCAAATCATCTTTGTTTATGAAGCAGAAAAGTCGACTGAAGAATCTCATGACTCTGCTTTTCTTTGGTTTAATGACCACAACATCTTCTGGAAATGAGAAGGAGAAGATCAATCACAATAGCTTAAATTAGTTGCAAATTAGTTAGTTACAAAACTGTCATGTTAAAACAAAACAATAGCTAATACCTTATATTACAGAGGGAAATGATAACCTGTCAAAGTGTTAATGTAACTCACCTGACTGGAATTCAACTGGTTCATCCGTAACCTTAAGGTGGACTGGATTAGGGGCCAGGGGTGTTGTCCACCTTAACTGGGGCATCAACCAGGGGTGTTGTGATGTTGTCCACCTTAGCTGGGGCATCAACCAGGGGTGTTGTGATGTTGTCCACCTTAACTGGTGAATCAACCAGGGGTGTTGTGATGTTGTCCACCTTAACTGGGCCATCAACCAGGGTTGTTGTTGTGTTGTCCAGCACTTTGTCATGGATAGTGGTCAAGGGCTTTTTGATGTCTGGCAGTGACAGGGGTTGAAGCAACTCCAACACCTTGACAGGGTTAGGGACAAATTCGTCGGCGATTGCCAGGTTCAGGTCCACAGGCTGAAAGCAAAAATATGAAATATTTAAGTTAGTTATTATTTAACATAACATTTGCAACATTGCAGATGTACTATTTTTTTAAACATTTTAACAATATTGACAACAATACATTTTTGGATCAGAGACAACTTAATGAGTGGACTTTAATAAGATAAACACTTAAAACCATCGCTTACTCGATTGCTCCCTGAATCTTCAGCCTCATCGACGTCTGCTGCTGAGAGGAACATCTTGGGGTACAATTTCTTTGCAAACAAGTTGGCCACCACTAAACATCTCTCCTCTTCACATGTGAAGGCTTCAATCCCCAGGCACTGGGATGATGGGCACCTCTTCATGTACTCCCAGTAGAAGGTGTAAGCCCAGTACTTCTTACTGTCAGAGTCGGTACACTTCTCCAGCTCCTCATTAACGATGTTGCGGAATCTGTTAGTGATGCTTTGAAATAGCGTGCAGATACGATTGGCGATAGTGAGGAACTCTGACTCAAGGTCGTCTGATGCAGGAGGGTGCCTCTCCAAGAATAGCAGGACCATTTGTTTCAGGATGATTTTCGTGCCAAAGCCTGGCTTGGCATTAGTGGCAAAGCTTGGCGATGCTGTGCAGGATGTCAGGGCAAAGCCTGAGGGTGGAATGCAGGGTGCTGGGTAAAAGCCTGGAGGTGGAATGCAGGGTGCCGGGGCAAAGCCTGTTGGTGGCGGACAAAATTAAGATCAGTCTTACAAAAAAACTTGAAGTGGCACTCTAGTGTCCTTTTCACCTGTGTGAAAGTCACCTCTCAACAGGTGGTCTAGGTATGTCATGACATAGCACAAGTGTGGGGTTTGGGCCATTTATCTTTTGTTCTATATTGCTTCTTTATTGTTCCTCAAGAAAGGGGGGCGGCCGATGACATCACGGATCACCATCAGACCAACACCTTGAATAGCCTGCTCCTTGAAGTTGGCAGTTGTCTCTAAGAAACTGTATTTTGCTAAAAACGTATTCTTATCCCCTTGAGAGCAGTAGTCACCAACCTTTTCTGAGTCAAAATCACTTTCTGAGTCAAGATCACTTTCTGAGTCAAAATGCAAGTCCAGATCTAGCGCTCAGATTTTTTTTAAACATGACTTAAAAAAAGTTAACCTATTAACTATTTCAAAACTGTTCTGTAGCAATGAGGTTTGTTCAGTAGGATTTTGGCCCAATACATTATCACTGCATATTGGCAACACTTGGATTGGCCTGCCAATGTTGATCTTTTCAGACTGTGTGTTTAAATAATATATATATTTATTTTTGATATATGATAACACTGGTAATTAGATAATGTGTTGTATTATTTGGGAGGCACAGCTGAGTGAGCATAATAATTCACTTGAATTTTTTACAGGACTGATGGCCTGCATCTGATGGTCAATCTGAGGGGAGGGAGAAGCAGTGAGGCTGCCTCTCAACCGACTCCTCTGCACTCCAGCTGAGGGTGAAACTCAAGGCCCACTGCATTATTTCCACCTCAAGTACCAATTCATGTTGTTACTCCCATGACGAGTGAGATATCCCTCAATATAAAAACAGAAGCCAAGTCGCTAATAATAACACAAGCGTATCGGAACACTTTGCCATTCTCCTTCATTACAGCTTGCAGTGCTGGTTGTAGCGTGAGTGGAAATAAGGACAACTCGCATTTTATGGCTTTAAGTTTTGAACAAAGTGTTGACAATGCTGAATAACAACTTAAACTTACTCATTAAAAGAACAGCTCCTTGCTGTATTCGTTGAGTCTCTCTCTTGTCATGGTTTTAAAGGTTTTGAAGTGTCACAATATGAAATTTGCTGTGCGTTCAATACCTCATTTTTACAGTTTATGGCTCAAGGAAAATGTGCAGGCTATCTGATTGGCCAGCGGTAGGCCTATACAGTAGGTGCAGTTGATTTGCTCTCTGCGCCTGCAGGGTAGGCGGAGTTCTACCTTCAGACACATGAAATGGTTCTAAATGGGAACACTATGCCTTCCCGGCGCTAGGGCTGCTGAATCAAGTGCACCTACCACCAACAGCGTGAAAGTAATACAAAAAATAGGAACGTATGGCATTATTGTTGTTTTTTTTACATACATGTTTGGTGATTGACTAGAAATGCCTTGGTGATCGACCAGTTGATTGCGATCGGCCGGTTGGTGACCACTGCTTTAGTGTGTGTACTTTACTGTATATATACTTGGGATATCGCTTTTCAAAAGGAAAAGTTCAACAACCTCTGGAGGACATCTTTAACTTAATTACCAAACTGTCTAGTTATAAAACTTTAGCCAATAAGTTACATTACAGTGAAAAATGATCACCTGTCAAAGTGATTGTGACAGTGTAACTCACCTGACTGAAGTACAAGTGTTTCATCCAAAACCTCAAGGTTGACTGGATTAGTGGTCAGGGGTGTTGTGATGTCTACCACTTTGACAGGGTTAGGGGTCTCTGGGATCACCAGGTTCAAGTCCACAGACTGAAAGCAACAAGGACACAATATTTAACAGAACATTTGCTGCATTTCATATCTCCTTTTTCCCAAATTATTTGTATTGTTATCAGAGAAAATGGAATGAGTGAACATTCATAAAGATAAACACTTAAAATCATCGCTTACTCCGTTGCTGCCTGAATCTTCAGCCTTGTCGAAGTCTGCTGCTGAGGGGAGCATCTTGGGGTACATCTTCTTTGCAAACATTTTGGCCACCACTAAACATCTCTCCTCATCACATGTGAAGGCTTCAATCCCCAGGCACTGGGATGATGGGTACCTCTTCATGTACTCCCAGTAGAAGGTGTAAGCCCAGTACTTCTTACTGTCAGAGTCGGTACACTTCTCCAATTCCTCATTAACGATGTTGCGGAATCTGGCAGTGATGCTTTGAAACAGCGTGCAGATACGATCAGTGATAGTCAGGAACTCTGACTCAAGGTCCTCTGATGCAGGAGGGAGCCTCTCCAAGAAAAACAGGACCATTTGTTTCAGGATGACTATCGTGCCAAAGCCCTGCATGGCATTAGCGGCAAAGCTTGGCGACGAGGTGCAGGTTGCAAGGGCAAAGCCTGGGGGTGGAATGCAGGGTGCTGGGGAAAATTCTGTTGGTGGGGTGCAGTGTGCCGGGGTAAAGCCTGGTGGTGGGGTGCAGTGTGCCGTGGCAAAGCCTGTTGGTGGCGAACAAAGTGAAGATCAGTCTTAAATAAAAACTTTAAGGCTTTATTGTTGGGTTGTTTACATACATGTTTGGTGATTGACTAGGAATGCCTTGGAGATCGACCAGTCGATTGCGATTGGCCAGTTGGTGACCACTGCTTTAGTGTGTGTAATTTACTGGATTTATACTTGGGATATCGCTTTTCAACAGGAAAAGTTCAACAATCTCTGGAGGACGTCTTTAACTTAATTACCAAACTGTCTAGTTATAAAACCTGAGCCAGTAAGTTACATTACAGTGAAAAATGATCACCTGTCAAAGTGATTGTGACAGTGTAACTCACCTGACTGAAGGACAAGTGTTTCACCCAAAACCTCAAGGTTGACTGGATTAGTGGTCAGGGGTGTTGTGATGTCTACCACTTTGACAGGGTTAGGGGTCTCTGGGATTGCCCGGATCAAGTCCACAGACTGAAAGCAACAAGGACACAATATTTACCAGAACATTTGCTGCATTTCATATCTCCTTTTTCCCAAATTATTTGTATTGTTATCAGAGAAAATTGAATGAGTGGACTTTCATAAGGATAAACACTTGTGATCGTTGCTTACCCCACTGCTCCCTACTTCATCCACATTGAAGTCTTCCACTACGAGGAGCATCTCTAGCTGGAGGTTGTTCAGCAATATTCATCTCTCCTCATCAAATGAGAAGGCTTCAATCCCCTGGGGTGATGGGTACATCTTCATGTACTCGCAGTAGAAAGTGTCAGCCCAGATGCTCTTACTATAAGAGTCGATACACTTCTCCAGCTCCTTGTTGACGATGTTGTTGGATCTGGCAGTGATGCTCTGAATTAGAGTGCAGATATGATCCGCGATAGTGAGTGGTGGGTGGCATGACGCCTGGGGAAAGCCTGGTGGTGGGGGACAGGATGCCTGGGCAAATCCTGGTGGTGGGGGGCACAATGCAAGGGCAAAGCCTGGTGGTGGCTGGTAGGATGCCTGGGAAAAGCCTGGTGGTGGGGGGCAGGATAGAGGGGCAAAGCCTGGTAGTGGGGGGCAGGATGCCTGGGCAAAGCCTGGTGGTGGGGGGCAGGATAGAGGGGCAAAGCCTGGTGGTGGGGGGCAGGATAGAGGGGCAAAGCCTGGTGGTGGGGGGCAGGATAGAGGGGCAAAGCCTGGTGGTGGGGGGCATGATGTCGGGGCAAAGCCTGGTGGTGGGGGGCATGATGTCGGGGCAAAGCCTGGTGGTGGGGGGCAGGATAGAGGGGCAAAGCCTGGTGGTGGTGGGGGGCATGATTCCTGGGAAAATCCTGGTGGTGGGGGGCAGGATAGAGGGGCAAAGCCTGGTGGGGGGCAGCATAGAAGGGCAAAGGCTGGTGGTGGGGGGCAGGATAGAGCGGCAAAGCCTGGTGGTGGGGGGCAGGATAGAAGGGCAAAGCCTGGTGGTGGGGGGCAGGATAGAAGGGCAAAGCCTGGTGGTGGGGGGCATGATAGAGAGGCAAAGCCTCGTGGTGGGGGGCATGATGCCGGGAAAAAGCCTGCTGGGAGTGGGCATGATGCCGGGGTAAAGCCTGGCGTTGGGGGGCAGGATGCCGGGGCAAATCCCAGTGGTGGAGGGCAGGATGCAGTGGCAAAGCCTGGGGGTAATATGCATGGTGCCGGGGCAAAGCCTGCAGGTGGAATACAGGGTGCTGAGTGTTTTACCACAACATTCCCTTGAAATTAGAAGGAGAAAATCATTCTCATACAAACACAACTTATTACGAAACTGTCTAGTTTCAAAACATTAACTAATAAGTTATATTACAGTAAGACATGGACACCTGTCAAAGTGATCCGCGTCAATTTAACTCACCTGACTGGAGGTCAACTGGAGTCGTGGTCATGGTTGTTGTAATGTTGTCCACTTTGACGGGGTTAGTGATTAGGGGTGCTGTTACAGACTGAAAGCAACAAGGCATCATATTTAACGTAATATTTGCGACATTGCAAATCTTCTTTTTTTACCAACAACAACAAAAATGCTTTGTATGAGTGGACTTTCATAAAGATAAACACTTGTAATCATTGCTCACCTCACTGCTCCCTGAAGCTAGTGTCCCTTCATCCACGTCCTTCAGCTTTACCAGCTCCTCGACCACATGGTGAACCATGTGCCTCGTTAGCATGGTGGCCCTGGCAGATGTTGCAAACTTTAGTACCAGCTCTGTGCCAGTAAGGGGTGAAGATGAGTATGGATGTTTGTCACCATCTCAAGGATCTGGTACCAGCCAATGTGCCAGTTGGCCTTGCCCCCTTTCTTTGTGACTTTGACCCCACACAGTGACAGCTGGTGGATTATGTCGTTTATGAGGGGCCAGTAATGAAGGTTGATGTCTTCCTCTAGGTGGCCTTCGAAGACTATATAAACTATCATACCAATGATGTTCCTCAGGAGCTCCGAGGAGATTACCAGCTGGTCAGGGCACTTTGGACGAACCTCGCTCGCCTTGGGCTCTGATAGCCAGCTGCGGATAGAGCTTAATGGAATGTAGTCAGCAGGAGCTTCAAACAGCCTCTGGACTTTGGTGCTCACAGATTCAATGATGGTGCTGATCAAGGTGGAACTTTGGGTGAAAAGAGCTCTCCTAAGGTCCTCAGGGCTGCTTAGGCACTGGATCTTACGGTTGAGTGAGTGGACCATCCTGACACCAGTGGAACGGGAGTAGTAGACTTGAGCGACAGGAGGAGCCTTCAGAACTCTAGAGAGGTTCTCCACTACTGCCAGCACTATGGTGACACTCATGTCGCTCAGGGCCATGGAGGACCGGTCACAGGGGCTTTCCATCTGGCAGGACCAGAGGGCCTGGAGCAGCCTGGACACGATGTCCACCACCACCTTAGAGGGACAGCACAGCTCGGAGTACGGCTGGAAGGCCAGGCTCTGGGAAATGCTCTTTAGAGCTCTTACAACTTCATCGCAGACCTCAGGGTTTCTAAAATATACAAGCCAGATAGAGACAAGAGGAAACACTTTTATGCAGATTGAAACGAATGTGAATGTGCTACATACAGTAAATGAAGTGTGATTGATATCGGCCCCTGCACTCGTCATTTCATTTAGCATCAGTGGATGGATAGAATAATACATAGACCAAACAACTGTAACATAAAGAGTGAATGTGACTCACAGGTAGGAGAGATCAGCAGTAAAGTCAAGTGAGTTAATGGCCTGACTAAGGTCGGTGGCCAACTCAGTAAAAGCACAGGGGGTGCCATTAATGCCCATAGCAGTGAGGGGAAAATATTGATATCAATGTACCATGAGCCAATGCTAAATAAGGACATTGTTTATTAGAAAGGATAACTCACTAACTGTATTTTATCTCCACTTAACTTATACTGTAGACATATTTCTAATCTCTTACCAGGTGACTTATGTCATTCCCTTCCTCTGCTTCCTTTCTGAACCTTAAAATCAAATACAGAGCAACTGAACATTCCTGCCTTTTTTATCCTTCCTCTACTTTCACATTGATTTCCCATTGAGCCTATGACAGTGATTCAGTGGCGTAGCCAGACATTTGTTGATGGGTGAGCCTGCAGACATTTGGGTGGGCCAGAAACTTCCTGCTATTGTACACATTTTGGCTGAGAGAAAATGTTGCATTTTTAAAACTAACCGAAGCTACAATATATATATATATGTTGACTGATAAAGGCACTGAATTATGAGCTGTCTTGTTTTCTAAATGAACAAATGAAATAAGTAGTGGCATGGTGCCACTATATATGCCTCAATGCAGCCATATTTGTGGCTTATTGGTAGTGTGGCTTTCAGTTAGTTATTTTTGGCAACCCTTCCCGTGAGAGTGAATGTCATTCCAGATCATGTGTTCTGTTATATTTCATCAAATTTGTGCATTGATTGCTATGAACTCTATCTGATGGTGTTTGTATGTTTAGGTAAAAAAATAAAAAAAACATGGCATTGAGGTCCTATAAAATTAGAGGGGCTCTGTCATAAACCCTCAAAGTTTACAGAATGGGAGGAAAATAAATAAGAAATGGAGTGAACTGCACTACAGCAGCCTGGCCTTAAATACTAGACGCAATATAGTAAATTTAAATCTGAGACACTCAAATGAGTATGATATTTATTTTACCTTTATTTAACTAGGCAAGTCAGTTAAGAACAAATTCTTATTTTCAATGACGGCCTAGGAACAGTGGGTTAACTGCCAGGGATAGAACGACAGATTTGTACCTTGTCAGCTCGGGGATAGTCCAACACTCTAACCACTAGGCTACCCTGCCACCCCAATGATAATATTTTACGTTGTACATAAGAAATACGGGTTTTTAAGCCAAAAACAAAATGAGGGAGGTTGGTTGGGGAAGACCCAAAGGTTGCGTGTTTGAATCACAACATGGACAACTTCATCATTTTAGCTAATTAGCAACTTTGCAACTACTTAGAACATTTTAGCTACTTTGCAACTACTTAGCATGTAATATACCCCTTCCCCTAACCATAACCCCTAACCCCTAGCCTAGCTAACGTTAGCCACCTAGCTGACGTTAGCTGTTCCATCCTCTGTGTCGCCTGCTGCTAGAATGGACGGAGAGGTATCCCTCGAGTTGCAACAAAATGTAATATAACGTATAAACATACTGTGCAGATAATCGGGGCGGCAGGGTAGCCTAGTGGTTAGAGTGTTGGACTAGTAACCGGAAGGTTGCAAGTTCAAACCCCTGAGCTGACAAGGTACAAATCTGTTGTTCTGCCCCTGAACAGGCAGTTAACCCACTGTTCCTAGGCTGTCATTGAAAATAACAATGTGTTCTTAACTGACTTGCCTGGTTAAATGAAGGTAAAATAAAAATCTTCAAATTCATTGTTTTACACAATATTTTATCATAACACTGGCTGACCACTGGCTTACCAACTCCCTTACCAAAATGGCTGACTTTTTATACTGTCACATGAAGGTTCATGTTCATTCTAGTATTCTGATTCCTAATTATATGGTACATAGTACAAGTAGCTGTACTCACCGCTCCAGGGACTTATTCTTAATAAGCCAGTTGCTCATGTCCTCCACGGTGGTGTGGTGAGGGACATGACTCTGGAGGCCTTGACTCTGGAGCACCAAAAACTACTTCATCAGCTTCTTCTGCAAGACAGATCATGTTGTCAAAAAGACAACCTAGGGTTTGCTTTAGCCGGTCTGAATTGACAGGAGGGCGGGGTTTGTACTAGGGATGTGCCAGCAGCATACCACCATGCATCCCACTGCTGGCTTCAATCTGAAACTAAGCAGGGTTGGTCCTGGATGGGAGACCAGATGCTGCTGGAAGTGGTGTTGGAGGGCCAGTAGAAGGGACTCTTTCCAATTCCCCAGTGTGGTGATTGGGGACATTACCCTGTGTAGGGTGCCGGCTTTCACATGGGGCGTTAAACGGGTGTCCTGACTGGTCACTAAAGATCCCTTGACAGTTATTTTAAGAGTAGGGGTATGAACTCCAGTGTCATGACTAAATTCCAAATCTGGCCCTGATACCATCATGGCCACCTAATCATCCCCAGCTTCCAATTGGCACATTCATCCCCTTCCTCTCCCCTGTAACTATTCCCCAGGTCATTGCTGTAAATGAGAATGTGTTCTCAGTCAACTTACCTAGTAAAATACATGTGCATCTTTCCCTTTCAAGGTGATTTGATATGTAGCGTCTTGATACAGGAATCAGTAAGTTGTAATTTTAAGCGGTTTGTTTAGGAGAACAAATTGATGCACTGACAGTAGTTGAAAAAACACATACATTTTCCTTTAGAAATAAACATGTGCTGTTGTTGATGGAGCTCATGAGCTGGACCTCGCTGAGCTGGATCTGTCTGAGCTGACTTCTCTCTGTGTGTGTGTGTGTGTGTGTGTGTGTGTGTGTGTGTGTGTGTGTGTGTGTGTGTGTGTGTGTGTGTGTGTGTGTGTGTGTGTGTGTGTGTGTGTGTGTCTGTAAATGATGTACAGTGGGTATTATAAGTACCCCCCTTGCGTTACAAAGTGGGATCTTTTGTCAATGATCTACACAAAATACACAATGTAAAAGTGAAACGAAACACATTTACAAATGAATAAAAAATGAAATAACTAAAATATAGTCGTTGCATAAGTATTCACCCCCTTGTTTAGGCAAGACTAAATTAGTTCTGGAGTAAAATGTGGCTTAACAAATCACATAAATTACATGGATGGTGTGGAAAAACCTTGGAACATGACCCTGGAACTAAAGTTATATCTGACATTTTGGGTCAAAAATGAGTTATTCACATAGAGATTCCATTTAGGTGGTCCTTTTCATGTGAGATATGTCCGATTTTTCTAAAACTCCATTTACATTGAAAGAAAAATGTATAATATGAAAGTTCTGTCTGAGCAAACATCTTTTAACTTGGTGCTATGAGTTTCTGTCTGCAATCCAATTATACAATACTGAGTTGTCAGTAAAAAATAATTGTCTGTAAGGTGATATACAGGGCATTTGGAAAGTATTTAGACCCCTTGACTTTTTTCACATGTTGTTACATTACAGCCTTATTCTAAAATGGATTAAATTACATATTTTCCTCATCAATCTACACACGATATCCCATAATGACAAAGGAAAAACAGGTTTTCAGACAAGTTTGCAAATGTACTAAAGGTAAAAAACAGTAATACCTTTTTTACATAAGTATTCAGACCCTTTGCTATGAGACTCAAAATTGAGCCCAGGTGCATTCTGTTTCCATTGATCATCCTTGAGATGAGTCCATCTGTTATAAATTCAAATTATTGTAAATGATTTGGAAAGGCACATACCTGTCTATATAAGGTCCCACAGTTGACAGTTCATGTCAGAGCAAAAACCAAGCCGTGAGTTGGAAGGAATTGTCCGTAGAGCTTTGAGACAGGATTGTGTTGAGCATTGAAGGTCCCCAAGAAGACAGTGGCCTCCATCATTCTTAAATGGAAGAAGTTTGGAACTAGCAAGACTATTTCTAGAGCTGGCCACCCAGCCAAACTGAGCAATCGGGGGAGAAGGGCCTTGGTCAGGGAGGTGACCAAGAACCCGATGGTCAATATGAAGGAACTCCAGAGTTCCTCTGTGGAGATGGGAGAACCTTCCAGAAGGACAACCATCTCTGCAGCACTCCACCAATCAGGCCTTTATGGTAGTGGCTAGATGGAAGCCACTACTCAGTAAGGCACATGACAGCCCGCTTGGATTTTTACAAAAGCTTTCTCTGATCATGAGAAACAAGATTCTCTGGTCTGATGAAACCAAGTAAGAACTCTTCGGCCTGAATGCCAAGTGTCACATCTGGAGGAAACCTGTCACCATTCCTGATGCATGGTGGTGGCAGCATCATGCTGTGGGGATGTTTTTCAGTGTCAGGGGCTGGGAGACTAGTCAGGATTGAGGGAAAGATGAATGGAGCAAAGTAGAGTGATCCTTGATGAAAACCTGCTCCAGAGCGCTCAGGACCTCAGACTGGGGCGAAGGTTCACCTTCCAACAGGACAACCACCCTAAGCACACAACCAAGACAACGCAGGAGTGGCTTTGGGACAAGTCTCTGAATGTTCTTGAGTGGCCCAGCCAGAGCCCGGACTTGAACCTGACCGAACATCTCTAGAGAGACCTGAAAAAAGCTGTGAAGCTGTCCCATCCAACTTGACGGAGCTTGAGAGGATCTGCAGAGAAGAATGGGAGAAACTCCCCAGATACAAGTGTGCCAAGCTTGTAGCGTAAAATCCAAGAAGACTCAAGGTTGTAATCTCTGCCAAAGGTTATTCAACAAAGTACTGAGTAAAGCGTCTGAATACTTACGTAAATGTGATATTTCTGTTTTAGATTTTTATACATTTGCAAAAATGTCTAAAACCTGTTTTTAATTTGTCGTTTTGGGGTATTGTGTGTAGATTGAAGAGGGGAATTTTTTTTACATCCATTTTTGAATAAGGCTGTAACGTAACAAAATGTGGAATAGGTCAACGGGTCTGAATACTTTCCAAATGCACTGTATTTATTGAGTCATGAAGAGGAAGACATCAATAAACAATTCTGAGATCTGGGACTTGAATAATACCCATTATCTCAAAACCTTACATTTAGCATTTACTTAGATTTTTTTCACAACTCTTTCAGAAGAATGGCCATAACGTAGCCCCCCCCCCACCCTTAAAAAAACAGATTTACAAATGGCTTAGGATTTTGATACTCAGCACTTTTAGGTACCCTTAAGGTGAGGAACTTACTGGGTTATGAAAGAAGAATGAACTACAAAATAGTTCTGAGATCTGCGATGTGAACACTTTGATGCTCAATATCTCAGAAACTTATAGTCCCAAGGTCTGAAGGGGATGACATGATTTTTTAATGACTACCCTTTCTTCTGTCCCCTGTACATACAACCTCTGTAAGGTCCCACAGTCAAGTATAGAATTTCAAGCACAGATTCAACTACAAAGACAAGGGAGGTTTTCAAAAGCCTCGTAAAGAAGGGCAGTGCTTGGTAGATGGGTAACAATAACAATTAGACATTGAATATCTCTTTAAGCACGGTCAAGTTAATAATTATGTCGTCCTATTTGACCTAAATGCAGCCCATGTTTGGTCCAAATCCAACACTTCACATCACGAAGTAACTGCCTCCTTATTTTCAAGCATCGTGGTGGCTGCATCATGATATGGGTAGGCTTGACATCGACAAAGACTGGGGAGTTTATCAGGATAAAAAGAAATGGGACAGAGCTAAGCACAGGAAAAATCCTAGAGGAAAACCTGCTTTGCACCAGACACTGGGAGATGAATTCACCTTTCAGCATGACAATAACCTAAAACACAAGGCCAAATATACACTGGAGTTGCTTACCAAGAAGACAGTGAATGTTCCCGAGTGGCCAAGTTACAGTTTTAACTTAAATCTGTAAATCTATGGCAAGACTTGAAACCTGCTGTCTAGCCATGGTCCCCATCACCTCCTAGACAGACATTTAAGAATTAAAACAGTAATCTTGGGTACATTTGGGCAACTTGTGTGGGACACCTGGGTGACTAAACGTCATGTAGCTCACCCATTCCTGAAGTTATCAGTCTGAAATCCTATCTGACTGTGTGGCTATTCTAGTACATGTGAAAGATGATACTACAACAATAAAAAACAGAAAACTTATATTTTCTTTCTCTTTCCTTCCACCAGATCTACTGTGTTATATTCTCCTACATTTAATTAACATTTCCACAAACTTCAGAATCTTTCCATTCAAATGATACCAAGAATATGCCTATCCTTGCCTCTGTGTCTGTGCTACAGGCAGTTTAGATTAGGGTATGTCTTCAGGCGGAAATTGAGAACAAGGGATGCAGCCATAAGAGGTTAAATGAAATTATGGGCAGAATCATTTGATGATGGCAATTATTTTAATGATTATTTCATTGGCAAAGTGGGAAAACTTAGGCAGGAAATGCCCATGACAAACAGTGAGCAATTATATTCATGCAAAAAAATAAAATAATGAAAGAACACTAGTGCAAGTTAGAATTTTGTAAAGTTAGTGTGGGAGAGGTGGAAAAATTATTGTTAACGATCAATAATGACAAAACCCCTGGCACTTATAACTTAGATAGAAAGCTACTGAGGATGGTGGCTGACTCTATAACCACTCCTATCTGTCATATTTTTAATCTGAGCCTAGAGGAAATCTTTGTCCTCCGGCCTGGAGGGAAGCCAAAGTAATTCCGCTACCCATGCGCTGGTTGGCGTCCCCCTCGGGTTCATGCCGTGGGGGAGATCTTCGTGGGCTATACTCAACCTTGTCTCAGGGTAGTAAATTGGTGGTTGAAGATATCCCTCTAGTGGTGTGGGGGCTGTGCTTTGACAAAGTGGGTGGGATTATATCCTGCCTGGTTCGCCCTGTCCTGGGGTATAGTCGGAAGGGGCCACAGTGTCTCCAGACCTCTCCTGTTTCAGCCTCCAGTAATTATGCTGCAATGTGTGTCGGGGGGGGCTAGGTTCAGTCTGTTATATCTGGAGTATTTCTCCCGTCTTATCCTGTGTCCTGTGTAAGTATGCTCCCTCTAATTCTCTCTCTTTCTCTTTCTCCTTCTCTTCTCTCGAAGGACCTGAGCCCTAGGACCATGCCTCAGGACTACCTGGCCTGATGACCATGCTGTCCCCAGTACACCTGGCCCTAGGACCATGCCTCAGGACTACCTGGCCTGATGACTCCATGCTGTCCCCAGTCCACCTGGCCCTAGGACCATGCCTCAGGACTACCTGGCCTGATGACTCCCTGCTTTTCCCAGTCCACCTGGTTATTTCAACTGTTCTGCCTGCGGCTATGGAACCCTGACCTGTTCACCGAATGTGCTACCTTGTCCCGGACCTGCTGTTTTCGACTCTCTCTCTCTACCGCACCTGCTGTCTCTAACTCTGAATGATCAGCTATGAAAAGCCAACTGACATTTACTCCTGAGGTGCTGACCTGTTGCACCCTCTACAACCACTGTGATTATTATTATTTGACCCTGCTGGTCATCTATGAACGTTTGAACATCTTGGCCATGTACTGTTATAAACTTCACCCGGCACAGCCAGAAGAGGACTGGCCACTCCTCAGAGCCTGGTACCTCTCTAGGTTTCTTCCTAGGTTACTACCATTATAGGGAGTTTTGCCACCACACTTCTACATCTGCATTGCTTGCTGTTTGGGATTTTAGGATGGGTTTCTGTATAGCACTTTGTGACATCAGCTGATGTAAAAAGGGCTTTATAAATACATTTGATTGATTAATTGACTAGCATAGGCCTACTGGTATTTTGGTATGTAACAACTGCTTGAAATGTATTGCTTACTTATGAAGCTTGCATTTGGAATTTGTTTAAAATGAATTATTCCTGTGGCGAAGACGGATCCACTTGTGCTCTCCAAACTCCCCCCAGTGGAGAGGGCTTTTTTTCTCTTGTTGAAACGTTTGCTTTCACACGTTGAAATGCATAGGCCCTATGTTGTAAATCTATATTCCATATAATACTACAATAATTGCTAGAGTTTCATCATTCCATCCCCGTATTGTTGTTTGCAACACATAGACATGTCTGTTTCATGTTTGCAGTGGCAATTTTAGCATGTAAATCTTGGGGGCAAACTCTCCCCCAATGTGTTTAAGACGCATGTCAGCAAAGCCACTACACAACACTAAACAATACATTAATTGCACTATAACAGCGACAAGCAGTGCCCACAAACTGTTAGGGCCTACATAAAGCTGTCCCATCAGCAGAGCTTTCTTTCCAGCGCAATGGAGTGAATCCTTACCATCGCTAGACTTGGCTAACAGCTTAGCCTTGTCTGGCAGCGAAACAATTAATTCAGCCTCGTTTAATGCCTTTTTAATAAACATAGCTGATATGGCTGACCATATCTCTCTGGCATATTACATCAGTTATGCGGCAGCATATAAGACATTTTCTGACTCACCTTGTTGTGCGCGCCAGTCCTTCGTTGGCAAATTTTGTCATCAAAGAAAAATATTTACAATTCTGGCTTCCCATTTGCAATGCTTCCTGTTAGCCACTGTCACCGATTCCTTCCAAACAACTCATTGTTGAATTTGTGATTTCTAACTTATTGTGTAATGATTATGTCCAATGAGCACGATATATTTTATCTATAATTTGTCTTCATTATTTATCTTCATATGACAAGGATTTGCCAGTAGATTGTCTACTTGATTTATGATGATGACGGCTAGCTAGGATTTAGAAAGTAAGATGAAATTAAGTCCAATAAAAGCTACTGTAGATATAACGTGATTTGATGTCACTTTATCTGTGGCCAATGACCTTGAGCTTTCTTGGAAGGGCTCTTCTAGCGTAACTCTATGGCAGCACCCAAAGGCTCATATTCTTGATGTCTACCCTTACTAAAGGCGGGTGGCATACTGTCCCCATGAGTGACAGAAGACTGAGCCATTCACGGTGCAATGGTCCTATTTTCTGCTGGCCTGCCCCACCACCACAGAAAACACTGAGCTAGGCTGAAACACCTACATTTGTATGCGGCTTTATTAACTCAATGAAATATATATTTTCTTACATTATTTGCAAACTGATATGTGACACGTATTAATGCAAAAATAACATGCAAAACAGGCAAGCCCCCCCCTCCCCAAAAAAATTGATATACAGAATTTGTTTTTGTTGCAAAAAATGTGGGACTCAAAACAGAATGACAGGTCTCCACTGCATGTTTGATAAGCTTACAATACATTTGAATTTAGCCAAGCATTTCTTACCCTCTAAGTGGGAACGGACTGAATGGAATGGCATCAAGCACATGGAAACCATGTTTGATGTATTTGATACTATTCCACTAATTTCCCTCCAGCCATTACCATGAGCCCTTCCTCCCCAATTAAGGTGTCACCAACCTCCTGTGATATATGTTTCAGCTCCTGTTTGACAGATTTGATTTCTCAAGGGTAAGCTGTACCGTCTTGTTCGCTACTTGTGTCCGTTTAGATAGGACAGGTTAGGCCTGATACAGAGGTTATTTCTTTTGGGCTATTTCCTGTGTATATTTGGCAAATCTAATTGTATATGTTGTATGATATGGCGCTTTTGCCATTGGATCACCAAGATCTGTAAATAAATGTACACTCTGAGCACGTCAACCTGCCTTGCCTTCTGCTGATTTCATGCCCTTATGACTGTTACAAGGTCCCTATTTAACAATGACATAGGCTAATCAAAATGTGTTGAAGACAAAATCATGAAATGGCTGCCTGGTAGCCTCAATAAATAGACAAAGATTTGTAGTTGAACAAGTGTACATGTATAGATTTTATTTACGTGACTTGAGAATTGATTTGAAAACGTGTTACTCGAATTGCTCCTAGAATGCACGACTTGGACGTAAATTGAGTCTTGACCCGTTCTACTTGGACCCGACTTGAGATTCGGACCTTGTCACTTGAGACTTGCTTGTGACTCGAATGACTTGGTCACACCTATGGTGAATATGTCACATGGGATGACGCTGGAAACACGAAGCAAGTACGAGGAGTCAAACATTTAATATAGAACAGACATGGAACAAGACAGGAACAGCGTCAGCAAACGAGTAACACAAACAACAAACAATTAATGCAGCAGCAGGGAACAGAGCAAGGGAACTGACAAATATAGGGGAGGAAATAAACAGGTGATGACTGAGTCCAGGTGAGTCCAATATCGCTGATGCGCGTGATGAGGGAAGGCAGGTGTGCGTAATAGATGGCAGGAGTGCGTGATGCAGGGCAGCCTGGCACACTCAAGCGCCAGAGGGGGAAGAGCGGGAGCGTGACAGAATAATAGTAAAATCAATGACAAACAACTCTAATATGAGGGAGAAAAAAAACACACAGGGGAGAACCCTTTCCATGGCCAGATGAGGCAACATTATACTGTATTCATTACAATACATTAAATGAGCGTCAGTCTGTGTGTTCAAGTCAGTTTCAAGTTTTCAATTCAAAACACAGAACAATTGTGTTAACAGTGATTCCCATTTAATTCGGTCTCAGAGTATCTGGGCATGAAAGGTGGATTATTTAAAGATCAAGATCTTCAAATATAACTTAACATTTCATTGGTGGAATGAAAACCTGATCCCTCTGGAACCTACTGTAAGTCAGAGGAATTTCCATCGAAAAGGACCCATGAGCACCAACATGTGAGATTATGAGATTATTTTTTATTTTTACAGGGACAGTGCACATTAATCAAAGTTTCAGTAAAAGTGCCGGTTTTAGCCAGCCGGCTAATTTTCAACTGCAGTGCAGTCCCTGGGCAGGTTATTAAAAACAATTACAATATAGACAATAGCAGCATAGAACAAGCAAGACATAGCAACATAGGACAAGCAAGACATAGCATACAGATAGAGCAACATAGGACAAGCAAGACGTAGCATACAGACAGAGCAACATAAAACAAAAAGCAGCAAGACAAAATTCATAAAAGCAACAAAGTGTTTCCACACCTCACAAGCTACAGACAACAGACAACATGGAAAGTGGCAACACACAGCTAGGGACCATGTTCACAAATCTGATTGACCTTTAGCCATGTCTTCAAGCATTTTGTGAAAGTGTGATATGTGGTGCAGTTATGTGTGTCTGATTGCAGTGTATTCCAGACATGGGAAGCTCTCACAGAGAATGCAGATTTACTAAAGGTGCTTTTCCTTAGGGGAACTATACAGTCACCTCTCATGGCAGACCTTGTGGATCTGCTGCCATATATCTGGGTTTTCTGTTTAACAAAAATATTGAGTGGAGGGGGAGCCAGGCCATTAAGGTTCTTGAATACAAGACATGTGTCGGTGTATTGCACAAGATTTTCCCAACTCAAGAGCTCATGCTTTCTAAGGATGTGACAATGATGATGGCTATTGGGCTTCCTATCAAGCACTTTGAGAGCCTGTTTGTAGACAGACTGAATAGGTTTTAATGTTGTACAGCAAGCTTGGGCCCAACTAGTCAAGCAGTATGTTAAGTGGGGGAGTATCATAGATTTGAAGTACTGTTTTGCTACCTCTGTAGTCAAACAATTCCGTATAAATCGGAAATTAGCTAGGTTGAATTTGGTTATTTGAATTACCTTTTTCACATGCTTTTTAAAAGAGAGGTTGGAATCAAGTATGATGCCAAGGTACTTAAAATCGGATACCACCTGGAGCTTCTCCCCTGACACATAGACATCTGGCTCAGTAGCATCTGTTGCCCTCTTTGTGAAGAACATGCAAACTGTTTTTTTCACATTGAGATGCAAACACGAGTCACTGAGCCACTTTGTAACCTGGACCATTACAGTAGTGAGTTCTTGTGCAGCTTGTCTTTTGCTCTTTGCATGCACATATATCACTGTATCATCTGCATACATTTGAACTTCAGACCCAGTACAGACAGAAGGCAGATCATTAATGTACAGGCTGAACAGGAGGGGCCCCAGTATTGACCCTTGGGGCACGCCCACATCATAGCTACGAGTGGGCGACAGCTCATTGCTCACTCTGACACACTGAGTTCTGCCTTCAAGGTATGATTTCATCCATCTCAAGGCATCAGGGGAAAAGTTGAACTTGGACAATTTTGTGACGAGAATCTCATGGTTAACAGTATCAAAAGCCTTCCTTAGGTCCAGAAACACAGCCCCAACAGCACCCCCTTTGTCCATCTTGGACTTCACATTTTCCAGAAGAAAGCAGTTGGCCGTTTCTGTGGAGTGTTTCGCTCTGAAGCCAAACTGCATGGAGTGTAATGTGAAGGGGCTGTTGTTGAGGTGGGCAATCAGTTGTTCTGCTACACACTTTTCAACAACCTTTGACACCACAGGTAGTATACTAATGGGCCTGTAGTTACTCACGTCAGCAGGGTCGCCTGATTTAAAGATGGCCGTTATTATGGCCGACTTCCATACCCTTGGAAACACACCGAGACCATGTGAAGTTTATATGAGCATATCAAATTGTGTGTCAAATGTTAGTTAAGTGTCTATGTGTTAAAAATTAGGAATAAGCGAAGGCTTTGATTTCTGGATAAACAGATGGAAAGGGGGTCTTAGAAAACATCGACCAGAAAACGTCTGAAAAGGTATCAGAAGTTCATCAAAACAGGCCTCCCGAGTGGCGCAGTGGTCTAAAGGTCTTACTCACATTGGCTGCAGAGAGCGTGATCACACAGCTGTCTGGAACAGCTGTTGCTCTCATGCATGTTTCAGTGTTACTTGCCTTGAACTTATTTAGCTCGGCTGGTAGGCTCATGCTACTGGGCAGCTTGCGGCTGCGCTTCCCTTTGTAGTCTGTAATAGTTTGCAAGCCCTTGTAGTACGATTCAATCTTAGCTTTGTATTGACGCTTTTCCTGTTTGATGGTTCGTCGGAGGGCATAGCAGGATTTCTTATATGCGTCCGGGTTAGAGTGCCCCTCCTTAAATGTGGCAGCTCTACCCTTTAGCTCATTGAGAATGTTGCCTGTAATCCATAGCTTCTGGTTGGGGTATGTAAGTACAGTCACTGTGGGGACGACGTCATCGATGCACTTATTGATGAAGCCAGTGACTGATGTGGCGTACTCCTCAATGCCACAGGAAGTATCCCGGAACATATGGTATCTGCTTCATCTGACCACTTTTTTATTGACCGAGTCACTGGTTCTTCCTGCTT
Organism: Oncorhynchus clarkii lewisi; assembly: GCF_045791955.1. Taxonomy (NCBI): domain Eukaryota; kingdom Metazoa; phylum Chordata; class Actinopteri; order Salmoniformes; family Salmonidae; genus Oncorhynchus; species Oncorhynchus clarkii. The sequence goes on from NC_092166.1 coordinate 45,820,803, forward strand.
TAGTTTTTGCTTGTAAGCAGGAATCAGGAGGATAGTAATGTCTTACCAGAGGCCACTGTCCTCTCCTGCCGAAAAAGCCTAAAACCCGCCAGCCGTATGTTATTCATGTCGTCGTTCAGCCACGACTCGGTGAAACAAAACATATTTTTAATGTCCCGTTGGTAGGATATACGTGATCGTAGTTAGTCTATTTTATTATCCTTTGATTGTACTAATAGGACTAATGGCTAATAGGACTAATGGTAAAGGGAGATTACCCATTTGATGTCGGATCCTTACAAGGGACCCAGACCTTTGTCCCCAATATCTCCGTCTTTTTCTCTTGCGAATGACGGAGATGAAGGATGGACTTGTCAGCGTCTAAAGTAAATCCTTCCTGTCTGACTCGTTAAAGAAGAAGTATTCCTCCAGTACAGGGTGAGTTATCGCTGTCCTGATATCTAGAAGATCTTTTCGGCCATAAGAGACGGTGCAGAAACATTATGTACAAAATAAGTTACAAATAACGCAAAAAAAACACACACAATAGCACAACTGGTTAGGGCAGGTGTTCCCAAATTGGGGTACGCACAATGCCGTCAGGTGTACGCCAAACAAAAATGTGATTCACATTTTTTTAAATATATATTTTTGACATTTATTTTGTAACTTTTGTTTTTCTTCACACTTTCAAACAGCATTTATATTTTCTAACGGGGCTATACATTTGGGTGAGTTTTTCTCTCTCACCTGAGTAGCCTTGTTACACTGCCAAATACAATTAAACCATCTAGTGTTCAGCGAAATAGCAACACAATGTCAAGTACAGGTAGCCTAGTCAAAGAATTAAAATCCAATCACATTAACCGTTACTCTCTCGCGGGAATTCCACTAATGGTCTGTATGTCGCCAAATGTAGCTGCTGCTCATGTTGGTATCTGTACTGATGGCGCAAAAGCCATGACAGGGAGACATAGTGGAGTGGTAACGCACATGCAAGCAGTTGCTCCCAACACCACTTGGGTACACTGCAGCATCCACCAAGAGGCTCTTGCTGCCAAGGGAATGCCTGACACCTTGAAAGACGTTTTGGACACTACAGTGAAAATGGTTAACTTTGTTAAAGCAAGGCCCTTGAACTATTGTGTATTTTCTGAATGATGCAATGATATGGGCAGCGACCATGTAACGCTTTTACAACATACAGAAGTGCGCTGGTTATCAAGGCGCAAAGTATTGACACATTTTTTTTAATTGAGAGACGAGCTTAAAGTTTTCTTTGCTGACCATAATTTTCACTTGTCTGACCACTTGCACGATGACGAGTTTCTCATACGACTGGCTTATCTGGGGGATGTTTTTTCTCGCCTGAATGATCTGAATCTAGGAATACAGGGACTCTCCACAACTATTTTCAATGTGCGGGACAAATTTGAGACTATGATTAAGAAGTTGGAGCTCTTCTCTGTCTGCATGAACAAGGACAGCACACAGGTATTTTCATCATTGTATTATTCTTTGTGTGCAAATTAACTCAATCTTACGGACAATGTCAAATGTGATATAGCGAAGCACCTGAGTGAGTTGGGTGCGCAATTACGCAGATACTTCCCAAAACGGATGACACAAACAACTGGATTCGTTATCCCTTTCATGCCCTGCCTCCAGTCCACTTACCGATATCTGAACAAGAGAGCCTCATCAAAATTGCAACAAGCAGTTCTGTGAAAATTGAATTTAATCAGAAGCCACTGCCAGATTTCTGGATTGGGCTGCGCTCAGAGTATCCTGCCTTGGCAAATCGCGCTGTTAAGACACTGATGCCCTTTGCAACCACGTACCTATGTGAAAGTGGATTCCCGGCCCTCACTAGCATGAAAACTAAATCCGGTCACAGACTGTGTGGAAAATGATTTAAGACGGAGAGTCTCTCCAATTCAACCCAACATTGCAGAGTTATGTGCATCCTTTCAAGCACAACCTTCTCATTAGTTATTCACAATTTTCAATTAACAAATAATGTTTTAATAAGATAGTTAAATAAAGAGCAAAATGATTGATTATTATTATACACTGCTCAAAAAAAATAAAGGGAACACTAAAATAACACATCCTAGATCTGAATGAATTAAATCTTCTTATTAAATACTTTTTCTTTACATAGTTGAATGTGCTGACAACAAAATCACACAAAAATTATCAATGGAAATCAAATTTATCAACCCAAAGTCTGGAAGTCTGGATTTGGAGTCACACTCAAAATTAAAGTGGAAAACTACACTACAGGCTGATCCAACTTTGATGTAATGTCCTTAAAACAATCAAAATGAGGCTCAGTAGTGTGTGTGGCTTCCACCTGCCTGTATGACTTCCCTACAACGCCTGGGCATGCTCCTGATGAGGTGGCGGATGGTCTCCTGAGGGATCTCCTCCCAGACCTGGACTAAAGCATCCGCCAACTCCTGGACAGTCTGTGGTGCAACGTGGCATTGGTGGATGGAGCGAGACATGATGTCCCAGATGTGCTCAATTGGATTCAGGTCTGGGGAATGGGCGGGCCAGTCCATAGCATCAATGCCTTCCTCTTGCAGGAACTGCTGACACACTCCAGCCACATGAGGTCTAGCATTGTCTTGCATTAGGAGGAACCCAGGGCCAACCGCACCAGCATATGGTCTCACAAGGGGTCTGAGGATCTCATCTCGGTACCTAATGGCAGTCAGGCTACCTCTGGCGAGCACATGGAGGGCTGTGCGGCCCCCCCAAAGAAATTCCACCCCACACCATGACTGACCCACCGCCAAACCGGTCCTGCTGGAGGATGTTGCAGGCAGCAGAACGTTCTCCACGGCGTCTCCAGACTGTCACATGTGCTCAGTGTGAACCTGCTTTCATCTGTGAAGAGCACAGGGCGCCAGTGGCGAATTTGCCAATCTTGGTGTTCTCTGGCAAATGAAAAACGTCCTGCACGGTGTTGGGCTGTAAGCACAACCCCCACCTGTGGACGTCGGGCCCTCATACCACCCTGCTTTCATCTGTGAAGAGCACAGGGCGCCAGTGGCGAATTTGCCAATCTTGGTGTTCTCTGGCAAATGAAAAACGTCCTGCACGGTGTTGGGCTGTAAGCACAACCCCCACCTGTGGATGTCGGGCCCTCATACCACCCTCATGGAGTCTGTTTCTGACCGTTTGAGCAGACACATGCACATTTGTGACCTGCTGGAGGTCATTTTGCAGGGCTCTGGCAGTGCTCATCCTGCTCTTCCTTGCACAAAGGCGGAGATAGCGGTCCTGCTGCTGGGTTGTTGCCCTCCTACGGCCTCCTCCACGTCTCCTGATGTACTGGCCTGTCTCCTGGAAGCGCCTCCATGCTCTGGACACTATGCTGACAGACACAGCAAACCTTCTTGCCACAGCTCGCATTGATGTGCCATCCTGGATGAGCTGCACTACCTGAGCCACTTGTGTGGGTTGTAGACTCCGTCTCATGCTACCACTAGAGTGAAAGCACCGCCAGCATTCAAAAGTGACCAAAACATCAGCCAGGAAGCATAGGAACTGAGAAGTGGTCTGTGGTCCCCACCTGCAGAACCACTCCTTTATTGGGGGTGTCTTGCTAATTGCCTATAATTTCCACCTGTTGTCTATTCCATTTGCACAACATGTGAAATTTATTGTCAATCAGTATTGCTTCCTAAATGGACAGTTTGATTTCACAGAAGTGTGATTGACTTGGAGTTACATTGTGTTGTTTAAGTGTTCCCTTTATTTTTTTGAGCAGTGTATTATTACTTGTGCTCTGGTCCTATAAAATCTCTTTGTCACTTCCCACGAGCCATGTTGTGACAAAAACTCACACAAATTCTTATATTTAATAAATGTAATGTATAGTGTGTATGTGGCAGGCTTACAATGATGGCAAAAAACAACATTTGAGAGTGCACTGACCCTGGTGCTAGAGGGGGTACGCAGCTGGAGGTTGAATGATTGAAGGGGTACGGGACTATAAAAAGTTTGGGAACCACTGGTTTAGGGGATAGTAAAACTGCAGCCATCTCCTCCGGTGCCATTATATGAATAGAAAGAGACATCTGTTACAAAAAACCTACTGTATGTGTAATGCCCCGGGTGTAGTGGAGGAAGAAGTCAGGCGCAGGAAACAGAGTGTCACGTGGGACTAGGTGGGTGAAGGAATCAGACGCAGAGAGTTCCACTGGGGAAAAGTGCTCTTTACTTCGGCACACAAAATGATAAGCCCAACAATACAGGGCACGGACAACAACGTGACAACCCAAAAAACACAGGGTGCCAAGTTAAGAAAATAAATCCACCTCTACCTAAAACGCACACACGTAACATAAAGACAATCCCGCACAAAACAAGGGCGGGTTCACCTACTAAAAATAGGGAAGCTCATTAAACCAAACAACAGAAACACAGGTGAAACTAATAAGACAAAAATAAACAGACAAACGAAAAAGGGATCGGTGGCGGCTAGTAGGACGGTGACGACGACCGCCGAGCACCGCCCGAACAGGCAGTACCCCCCCCCCCCCCGACGCGCGGCTCCCGCAGCACGCCGCCACCGGCCTCGAGGACGACCCGGAGGGCGAGGCGCCGGGCGATCCGGGTGGAGGCGGTGGAAGTCTCTCAGGAGAGAAGGATCCAAAATGTCCCCCGCCGGAACCCAACATCTCTCTTCCGGACCGTACCCCTCCCAGTCCACGAGGTACTGTAGGCCCCTCACTCGGCGTCTCGAGTCCAGAATGCCACATACTGTGTACGCCGTGGACCGCTCGATGTCCAGAGGGGGCGGAGGGACCACAGGCACCTCACCTTCCTGCAGAGGACCAGCCACCACCGGCCTGAGGAGAGACACATGAAACGAGGGGTTAATAAGGTAATACCTAGGAAGTTGTAACCTGTAACACACCTCGTTTATTCTCCTCAGGATTTTAAACGGCCCCACACACTGCGGCCCTGTCTTCCAACAGGGCAGGCGGAGGGGCAGGTTTCGGGTCGAGAGCCAGACCCGGTTCCCTGGTGCGAACACGGGGGCCTCACTGCGGTGCTGGTCAGCGCTCCTCTTCTGCCGTTCTCCCGCTAGTCTTAGCGATTCCTGGACGACTTTCCAGGTGTCCTTGGAGCGCTGTACCCATTCCTCTACCGCAGAAGCCTCGGTCTGGCTCTGATGCCATGGGGCCAGGACAGGCTGGTAACCCAACACACACTCAAAAGGGGACATGTTCGTTGAGGAGTGGCGGAGGGAGTTCTGAGCGAGCTCAGCCCAAGGAACATACCCGCCCACTCACCAGGCCGGTCCGCAGAAACCTGCCCACATCCTGGTTTACGCTCGCCACTTGCCCATTACTCTCGGGTGAAAACCCGAGGTCAAGCTGACTCTTGACATGTGATAATGGAAAAATAATGATCTAATACCCTACAGTTTTCTTGGCATGTTGTGTTAAATGTGTTAGGCTCCCGTTTTACTGGTACGACATACCCCCACTATTTATTTTGCCGGGACGCCGTACAGAACTGTACCGGCTTACTTTCTTCCCAGACCATAATTATATTCAACAATTTCTGTAAAATCAGGTATTTCAAGATCATGACTGTACTGCCACTTGTTTCAGTTAGATTGGTTTGGATTTCTCCCTGACCAATATGGCTGTACTCTATACCATCTACTGCATCTTGCCATCTTGATGTAATGTATCACTAGCCACTTTAAACAATGCCACTTTATATAATGTTTTCATACCCTACATTACTCATCTCATTTGTATATACTGTAATCTATACCATCTACTGCATCTTGCCTATGCCGATCGGGCATCACTCATTCATATATTTTTATGTACATATTCGTGTAAGGTAGTTGTTGTGAAAATTGTTAAGTTATATTACTTGTTAGATATTACTGCATGGTCGGAACTAGAAGCACAAGCATTTCGCTACACTCGCATTAACATCTGCTAACCATGTGTATGTGACAAATAAATTTGATTTGATTTGGCATTTTTCCCCCATTTCTGGAAGTTTGAGGGTTTATGATACAGCCCCTCTAGTAATTTAATAGGATTTATTTTCACTAATCACTGAAGATCACTGACGTCAAGATTTGACCTCATTTTTCCCCGAGTTCCCAGTTGTCTTGAAAGCACCAATAACACTGGGGAATTGAAAGCAACATATAGGGCAAGGATAGTTACACTGACGGCGGCAATACAAAATAGAGAGAGACCATAGACCACAAGGTTAGGGAGAAGACATTTCATGTTTGCATTTTTGGCCAAGCTCTACAGTCAGTGATCACAAGCTTCCTCTTTGGCCTCATGAGTGGAATGTTATTAATCTTTTTCATAATTTCATAATCATGATTTTAAAATATGTATTTTTTGACGAAAATCCAGTGTTTCTATGTCAAACAGTTTTGTTATATTTCAGTCTTTTATGATGTCTATGAAGTGTAATATTGGGATGCAAACTCAAAATGGAATACAGTTCAACTCTATATCTGACATGGTACACGTTTCTTCTTTTTTAAGCCCATAACAATGTGTGTGAGGTCTATACTTTTGTTTGAAAGTAGATTTGTTTAACAGCACCAAGAATCACTCTGTGTGGCCCTGATTTAGCCCACTGCAGTAAAAGGTTAATTAAGCACATCATTGCGATATGCACAATGTCCTTTTATAAAGCAAAACAGTGACAGAGGGAAGCAGCTCCATCCTTCCTCTGCTAAAAAGGTGCTTTAACCATCTCAATTGTAGTTTATATTTTATTTTCTATGCAGTAATCTATTTGCTTTAGTTTACATAAATACTACTGTACTCAGTGTTGGAAAAAGTATGACATTTTCATACTTGAGTAAAAGTAAAGTTACCTTTATAGAAAATTACTCAAGTAAAAGTGAAAGTTACAGAGTAAAATACTACTTGAGTAAAAGGACCATTTTCCTGTCCTGCTTTGCAAATCAAATGTAATGAGTACTTTTGGGTGTCAGGGAAAATGTGTGGAGTAAAAAGTACATTATTTTCTTTAGGAACGTAGTGAAGTAAAAGTAAACGTAATCAAAAATATAAATGGTTAAGTACAGATATCCCCCAAAAATACATAAGTAGTACTTTCAAGTATTTTTACACAAGTAATTAACACCACTGACTGTACAATTCCAAATAAAACTCTCAGAGGACAAAGCTTGCAAGTGGTGTGATCTGACTGGTACATCTATGCACATGTTCTGGGAGGGCCCAACTGTATGAGATCTATGGAACTTTGTCTTGCCCATTCGTTTCTGTCCTGGATTACTCCTATTTAGAGAAACTTTAGGTATCAGTTTAAACTTGAAAAACTCCTATCTACTTATGGCTGCCCTCACAACAGCAAAAATTAACATTCTGAGAGCATGGTTTGATCAGGAGGCTCACCTGAACAATCTGTGGATCTACTACTATCTTGACAACTTAAACCTGGAGAGGTTCACTGCTAAAATCCACAGAGCTAAGGGCATTATAATACCCACCTGGTTCTCAGCTATCACATTTAGAACATTAAAAAAAAAGGAGAGGAGTCCGTCCGCTCATGACCAAATGCCAAACTTTTTTGATCTCATCCGTAGTTAAGGACATGATTTTGATTCGGCATAATATATATTCTGGCTGTATTATTCGTTTGATCTTTTAGTTTTGTTATTGTGTTGTTATTTTTTTCTAAATAAAGCAAAACAGTGCAGGGAAACAGTCCTCGCTTTTATAGTTCTCTTTGCTGAACAAGAAAACATGTTTGAGAACAGAGAGAAAGGAGGCCACCCCTGTAATTGGGAGGAAGCGGTGACACACAAAAGTGAAAACTAGGACAAGAACAGTGAAAGACTGGTGTCTGAAAAAAGGAGGAGAGATAGAGAGACAGAGGGTCTGAGAATGGGTCTGAGAAACCATCAGCAAACCCCGTAAATGTAGAAAAACTATATTCACTAAAACCCAACATTAAATGTAGGAATTCAAATTGAACATGGATAATCTTTAAACAATTTCCATGTTGAACAGTTTCAAACCACTTCTTCAAAACCTAACCTAAATTCAGCAACCAAATGCATCAATAATGTGTTTGAAATATTGGCCTCGTTTTCAAATCTTAGGATAAACAATAACAGAACAAACAAACAAAAAATTAAAAATAAGTCTGGTTTGATAAACAATGTATCTCCTCCACAAATGTTTTACCAATGCTCTCCAACAAAAAACACAGAGAGCCAACCAACGAGGAGTTGCATCTAAACTATTCACAGACATTGAAAGCAAATTCAAATAAAACTAAATGAAATTGAAGAGGCTATTGATCAAAACTCATTCTAGGAATTATACAAAAACCTTGATAACAATGAAACAGAATTAGCTATTCAAAATGGAACAATCTGGAAAACTTACTTTGAAAACATTTACAGCACATTTCAAATCAAAGATCTAAACCCCTCCCTGTCACACCCGGATCTGTTTCACCTGTCCTTGTGTTTGTCTCCACTCCCCTCCAGGTGTCACCCATCTTCCCAATTATCCCCTATGTATTTATACCTGAGTTCTCTGTCTGTTTGTTGCCAGTTCGTCTTGTTTGTTCAAGCTTACCAGAGTTTTTCCTGTCAACTCCTATCGTTTCCCAGCCTCTCTTTGCTAGTCTTCCCGGTTTTGACCTTTGCCTGTCCTGACCCTGACCTCTCTGTCTGACCCTGTGTCTGCCTGCCGTCCTGTATCTTTGCTCCACCTCTGCATTACTGAACCCTGCCTGTCCCGGACCCTGAGTCTGCCTGCCGTCCTGTACCTTTGCCTCACCCTGGATTTTCAACCCTGCCTTGACCTGTCTTTGCGTGCCCCTGTTGCTACAATAAACAGTATTACTTTGACAGTCTACATCTGGGTCTTTGATTCCTGATACTCCCAGATGAACACAAACAGAAACTAGAGGATTGAGAAAGAACCATTAAGCCCAACAGAATCCTCTAGACTTCCCCATCATAAATGATCAAATCAAAACGTTAAAATGAAGAAACCCAGACACAATTTTCCTTGCATAAAAGAAATCTGGATTGATAGGATTGCTCAAGGAGATCCCAAATAACATTTTTCTGAGGAAAAAAATCTATACAAAAATGTTTGGTATGCATCACTTAATGCCCAATGTTACAAATACGTAACAAACTTTTAAGTGACTATACTTCGCCAAAATTGAATACATCAACAACAAAAATACTTAGGCATTTTAGAAACGTACCTTTTTGACAACGTACGAGACCATTCAGGGGAGCAGAATTTACGTTGTATTTTATTTTGATTTTAGATTTTCAACACCTATCTCCAATAGTGTAATTACAATGGTTGGTGCTAAATGGCAAAAATGTAAATGTAAGATAGTGGCTTCCTTTTAAGTATTGATTGTGTACAGACAGTTTTGCATGTGTTTAAAGACAATGTTACATAAATGTGACATTGGGCTTTATTAAAGTAGTCATGCGGACCAGACAACACCCGTAATGAAATGCTGAAAGTGAGCTGCCCTAAACTGGTAGATGCACTGCTTCCAATATTTACCTTAATACTGGAAACTGGATGTTTCCCTGGAATCTGGAATGAATGTCTAGTAATACCCAACTAGAAAAAAGGAGACAAATCCAACCAATAACTACAGAGTGTGTGTGCAATAATCTGGGAAAATATATTTTGCAGATATTTTTTTTTATTATGATAAGTCTATTTTATAAACTCCTCCATATTGGTATAGGGAGGGAAAGTATCACACTTTGAAATCTTTATATATGAATAATAAATCAAAGCAAAATTACAGACTTTTTTTTACCCAAGGACGTGGAGTTAGGCAGGTATGCAGCCTGAGTCCAACACTGTTTTAATATTTATATAAATGAATTAGCAACAATGTTGGAGCAATCTGCAGCCCCAGGCCTCACCCTACATAACACACAGATTAAGTGCCTGTTATAAGCTGACGACTGAGTATTGTTGTCACCCACAGAACCAGGATTACAACAGAGCATATCCCTTTGAAGAGCAGTACTGCCAAAGATGGGCACTAACTGAACAGTCAGTCAACTTGACACAACAGTGGGAAGCATTGGAGTCAAGATGGGCCAGCATCCCTATGGAATGCTTTCGAAACCTTGTAGAATACATGCCCCAACGAATTAAGGCTGTTCTGAGGGCAAATATTAGGAAGGTGTTTTTAAAGGAATGGTTGACACATTTTAATTGTTATATTGTTTTGTGCATCTCTGAGTGATGTGCTATTGATTCCCTGGGTCATTTCATGTTTTCACATGTAGCTGAGCTATTGGCAATCAAGCACTCAGAAATCCGGCCTGTATGACGTAGAACTGTGATAAAGTCACTCTCACTACACTGGAAGTCAATAGGAATATGACTTCTAGATTGCGATAACATCTTTCATACATGTCAGATTTCAATACTGGGTGATGTCATAACTCAGGAGGATGTTTTCTCTGAATGACCCAGTGATCATATTTTTGCGATATTCCTACCTCGAGAAATGTTTCATTTAATAAAGGGTCTAGCACATTTTTCCTATTTGTCTGCCTCTTTTGTCCATGGTGCATTGCTTGGTGCCATTGCCAGAGAATGAATGAAGGAATGAAGGAACGTATGTAACCCCACCCAGCAGACTGTCAACCAATCGTGTTTACGTTGTCATGTTGCGTCACGCGTTTGCTAATCGTCACGCAATCCCTTCTCAAAGTCAGAGTATATGTCGACAAACTTGCCTACTTTTGTCAAAAGTATGTAATGTCACGATTCCAAAGCTATACGATATTACAGATAGCAAGTTAATGATCTCACATCTCAAAAACGATTTGTAATGTACTTCTTGTTGACAAAATTCAAGCTAAATTGGGATTTTTGAGCTAGCGCACAATAGACTCCCATGTTCAGATTGCACCGTGTGGCTCATTGACGTAGTATGGGCAACGCATCTCATCTCTTCAAAAGTATATCTGTCATTGCGAATGTCAGACTCCACTCTGTGAGGCACATCAATCTGCAGGTTGAACATGGTATGATTGTAGACTCCTAAATTGATAGTGCAGTTTGTTTAGGTGATTTTACAGCTAACTAGCTACCTTACATGCTGATATAGTCTTTGGTATTATTGTGTGTAGCTACATTTGATAGCTACCAAGATAGCTAGCCAGCCACCCCATAGAGAGCATTGCATTGTTGATTTTTTAGTTTACTTGAGCTGCAACAGATTTCCACAGCAATTTCCCATGTTGCTACCAACCTTATAATGCCAAAATGAAACAAAAAATATTGTTCTCACATATTATTGTTATTTAACACCGTAAATTAAAGGAATCAATGGTTTTGAGAGTATTCTTCCTTTAATATTTGGTACATTAAGTATATATCTGTTATTATTGTAATTACTGTATATTTTTCTTTTTTAATTAACAAAGCTAAATGTTTTTTAGATTATCACATTAATATTACTATTTGTGTTTATTCATCTTATTTCTATATTAAAAAACTATTGTAATATATTGTAATCTTTCTCTAATCACCATCACTATTGTTATCATTATTTATTTTTTACTGTTATGGTCATTATCTCACTTCGCTTTAGCAACAGTGGCTTTGTCATTCATGTTAATAAAGCTTATCGAGAGAGAGAGAGAGAGAGAGAGAGAGAGAGAGCACAAGAGCAAGTGCTCTTGCTCTATTTGTTCACAGCTCACATGAACTTATTTGACCCACACCGCTCCCTGTTGTCATCCCACAGTATTTGACCTTCAACATGATTTATGACAACCCGGTTCCCACGGTAACCCCGAGGAAACTCTCAGCCTTATTGCTTCTTGCCCAATTCCCAGAGCGAAATCTTGAACCTCTCAAAAGGTGACAACATCTAACCGATGATATCAACTATATAACTGTCTTTTCAGTACATATTCCTTGAACAGGAAAATACTGCAACATAATACCCTGATGGCACGGATATTGTTTCAAGATATAGGCAAGTCATATTTTTTGCACTGTCATAGTTGTTACCTAGACTGATGCTCCTTTTTCTTTCCTCTTCTGTGTGTGCAACCATCTTATTTTTGACACCCTTGTAGGCCTAGGCTGTCTTAGTTCTGGAGCAGTGGGTTTTGAGTGGAACAAGTGCTCAACAACTGAGGGGGATATTTTTTTTTTTTTTTTTTTTTACCTTTATGTAACTAGGCAAGTCAGTTAAGAACAAATTCTTATTTTCAATGACGGCCTAGGAACAGTGGGTTAACTGCCTGTTCAGGGGTTTGATGAAGAGAGAGAGAGAGAGAGATGAAGAGTTCCCAACAGTTCAACTACTCTACTCATCAACCGTTCTGATCTGTGATTTCTGATGATGCTCTCAAAGGATTAGTGGAGGACTATGCTAAGGTTGATAAGGTTGTCCCTGTTATTCCAATCCCATTCCACCAATCCAATCTATTTGGGTTGACAAAGATGATTGGATGTTTGCCTGTTGTTAAACATGGAACCACCAACCAGTAGGCTAAATTAATTGAAAGTCATGCCCCAAATGTTACCTAATATGGACACTTGGCAAAGTCACTGTGAAGAAGTACTTGAGGGCATAAGCTTCTGAATTATGCAACAGTCATTGGTGTAGTGGACTGCTCCTATTAAGTAAAACTCATATAAAAACTAGGCGCTAGGACCCAGTGCACGTTAGCGCTGCTGCTGCCAGAAGATGGAGACCAGACGGGAGGGAACAAGAGGAAGAGGCAAAGCAAGATGATTTACTCCGCCCAATTCTGTCCTCGTGAGATAAGACATTTTTGTTTGGACGTCTATGAGAGCGTGTCGGATTACGTGAAGTTTATTTGATCGAATATACATTTCATAATGTTTAGGCTGTTGCAAATGTAATGATATAAGTGGATGAACGTGGCATTCCGGCAACTTTCAGAAAAACTACTTAGTTGTCCCTGTTGTTCACACGTGTATCTGCACTCTCATTGGCTAGAATTGTCCCACCTGATCTCGTCTGCCTTCAATAATTGAGGACATGTATTTCCATTGTTAGAGCGGTCCCTCGGCTATCTTGTAGGCTAAATAGAACATATCATCTTTGGGAACAATGAAAGAGCTGTCTGGTAGTGCCACAGAGAGATTGAGATTGTGAACAGTTGTGAAAGGGATAGTAAAAAACGAACCACATATTCCCTTGCTTGGAGTAACAGACAATACCAGCCTGACGCATCGAGGAGAAATTGAGACACAGTGAATAGGTGCAGATAGAGAGTCGGGTCATTTTCCACGCAGGTTGAAAAGTATGCTGCAAATGAATGAATTTCATGTGGTGCTGAATTGGGTCATGCAGACCACAAGAAAAGCGAAAGACACACACACCCGCCTCCCGTTGCCTTGCAGGTTGAGCGGTGTGCGCTTTCCATAGAGGAACGGAGCATCTTGCCACCCATTACCAAACCGTAGAAGATAACGGTGTCAATTCTCCAGTGGCACCGAATAATCCAAAACAGAAGAGTGCATTTAAGCACGGAACCAATCAGAGAATTACCAACACAGACGAGAAAACGAGACACAAACCCGGACCGCAATTCAGTTCACAGTGTAGGCTATACTTTTTTTCAGATGAAATAACACAGCGTAATTGTGCTTTTATTATAAACTGTCATATTATTGACTCATTCGTTAATGTTGAAATATGATTCATTTAATTTAAATCAGAATAGATCTAAAACAGGAGATATCGTCGACCAGACCCCAGTGAATCAACCGGTCAATTGAAGAGTGCAGGTGCTCCTTGCACCGCGCGAATGCAGGACCACGGAGGAGAGAGACAGGTCGCCAGCAGGTGAGTTTAGTTTCAACATCTGATCAGATTATCACACACAGATCATTTGAAAGTTACCTGATTAACATAGGCTAGCCATACGTAAGATATGATGCAATGGCAACTTAAATCATATGAACCGTTATTTATTGGTCAGTATAGGGTTTGTTTGTAGGCCTATGATGCTTTAGGCTATATGCATCACAGAGAAAGATCCCTAATATTTTTTGAAAAAGTGCATAATTGTTTGGTGTAGTCTGAAGATTTCCAGTGGACTTGGTTGTGGAATATTCATTCGGCAGATTGAGGTCATTAGGCCTATTTCCCATATATTTAAGGAACATTTTCTCTATACTTTAACTATTCACCATGCAATGTGTTTTCTTTAAAAAAAAGGTGACATCTTCATGATAGCTTTAAGGGGCAAGGGTATGAGGTCAGGTCAATGTAAAAGTGATCTCTTCTGAACCAAACTCACTGCGACAACACCACCATCCTTTTCATCCCCCAAAATGTATTAATCTAGTGCCTGTACATTTTAAATCAGGCAGGATATCCTTTACCGGGCAGCACTCTGCATTTGCTATTCAGTACCATTACACACAAATAGATTAACGAAATTGGCACTCAGGAGGCATCATAAAGTGAGTGTACAGTCTGGTCAGTGGCGGTAATATCTCACTGGTAATGCCCTGAAATGCATTTAAATGAGTGTCTGACTCTATTGAACAAAAAACAATAAAACAATAAAAGCCGCAAGCCTTCTGGGGATTAATGCACTCTAAATGAAACATGATGACAGCGAAGAGTTGGACATTCATTTCATTCACCTTGTATTGCTTGATGACAAAACAATACTTCCTTGCCTTGACCTTGTATGGCAATAACAGTACCATACTTTGTTTAAACCTTTACACACGTGGAAATTGGCCTATATGGATAGGGCCAAATGTTTCTAACTGCATAAATATGGTAGCAAATGAAAGAGAACACTGGAGATTATGGAGAAATTATCAGACCAAAGGTGAGGAGACAACAGTTCTCCTGACTGAAGACTGAATTCAAACATTAAAACTGTTAATATTATGTGCATTTTACATTTACTGTACTTTTTGCAACATTTGTCAATAATGGAATCTGAAAATACTCCAGATACATTCAGTAACATAATGACAATATTCCTGAAAATGTTGAGGTAGGTGCAGCATATAAGAAAAAAATATTACAAAGTGAGAGGCCTAACCGGTGTCTCCAAGTGGACACACATCTGTCCAAACTGTGCACAGTTCCTTCGGAATTTCAATGCACTTTTATGACTCAAGGAAAGCGCATTCAACTATAAAGGTGCTTTTCTTTAAGCTCCTAGCTTTGCCATTGAGGAACTGAAGCAGGTAAACTTATCGTTTTCTGTTTGGAACACAGCCCTGCATCCCCACCATCAAACAATTACTGTTGTTGTTTAGGCAATCCCCCAAAAACTTCCATTATAAATCTCAGTTTGGGTCAGGTGGGCATCATTTGTGAACATGACTAGCTAAGATACACTAATATGATCTTACAGCGTTAGGCTTTCACAAGGCACTTCAACTAAACATACTGTAACTTTGGTGCACATAGAATGGACTCATGAGTGCAAATTTCCTTCAAAATATGACAAACATAGGCTCATTCTGTTTAGGACAACCCAGGGTATGACGCATGTCATCCTTGTAACTGTAAATCAAACATAGCGATCATAAATGTTGATATTGTAAATGACATGATGTTGAAATATGGAAATGCGAAGTTCATATTTGGACTCACGGGTGTGTCAGCCATACAGGGATTGTTACAGCCAAACCAATGGTCAAGGACATCAGCTACACCTGCACATCTATGCAATATCATCAGAGAAAATTAGAGTGAGAGACAACCACGTAAAACAGACAAACAAGGAATATTCAATGACCTTAAAATACACTATACTGAATTCCAAGAATCAACACCTTTATTTATTATCATACGAATAATGCCTGTGTAAATGCTTAGTGGGTTTGGACGCAGGTTAATGTTTATTGTCATAAGTCTTGTCCTGGAGGGAGAATGGAGCGATTTTTTTTAATTCAAATTTTTATTTATTTATTATTATATATTTTTTAAATTCTCGTTAGTAGGGACGTCAAACGTTCAGCCTGCTGCAAAGGACCTATGGATGCTCTAGTCTAGAGCACCTGGTTAAATTGGGCTTAGGAGGATGTTTTTGAATCTCTAAATGGTTAAACTTGTGAAATATTTGATAATTAAATATGCGAGTTTGCTTTATTTACTATCATCCTAAATTAAGATATTGAATTATTTTGTCATATCTAATTAATGTACAGTATATTACGCTACTTTACATGACGTGGACAGTATGTGATACTACATTACACAAGCTGACATTTTGACCACATCGAATTGGGAGGGAAATTACACATCCTTTTTTTACCTCAGATTGCTGATGTTAGTATAAAAGCTTATAGTCACAATGACACGAGCAATTCCTTAAAACAGATCAATATCTTTAGCTTTGTACTGTTGATTTTGTCATACTCGCTGGGGGTCGCAGGACTTAGAACGCAGCTATCATTTTCTTTCTGAAATGGAACGGATAATTTGGACGGTCTCTTTTATAAATGTCGCTGGCCACACACCAATACACAGATTTGAAAGTCAAACTTTAGTCACTGTTGATATCCTATGGCCAGTCTTGATTTGTTGAAGTTAACAGAAAAATTTGTTTGCTCTCTTTTTCCATGATGGCAGTCACCAAAATCAACATCTGCCATTCCAAAATGTAGATAGAAGCCTTCTACAAATTCTCATCTAACCAACATGTACAGTGGCTTGAGAAAGTATTCACCCCCTTGGCATTTTTCCTATTTTGTTGCCTTACAACCTGAAATTAACACAGATTGTGAAACAAACAAGAAATAAGACAAAAAAACAGAACGTTTGAGTGTGCATAACTATTCACCCGCCCAAAATCAATACTTTGTAGAGCCACATCTTGCAGCAATTACAGTTGCAAGTCTCTTGGGGGTATGTCTCTATAATCTTGGTACATCTAGCCACTGGGATTTTTGACCGTTCTTCAAGGCAAAACTATTCCAGCTCCTTCAAGTTAGATGGGTTCCGCTGGTGTACAGCAATCTTTAAGTCATACCACAGATTCTCAATTGAGGTCTGGGCTCTGACTAGGCCATTCCAATACATTTAAGTGTTTCCCCTTAAGCCACTCAAGTGTTACTTCACTTTAGCAGTTAGGGTCATTGTCCTGCTGGAAGGTGAACCTCCGTCCCAGTCTCAAATCTCTGGAAGACTGAAACAGGTTTCCCTCAAGAATTCCCCTGTATTTAGCGCCATCCATCACTCTTTCAATTCTGACCAGTTTCCCAGTCCCTGCTGATGAAAAACATCCCCACAGCATGATGCTGCTGCCACCATGCTGGGGATAGGGTTCTCAGGGTGATGAGAGGTGTTGTGTTTGTGCCAGACATAGCGTTTTCCTTGATGGCAAAAAGCTACATTTTTGTCTCATCTGACCAGAGTATCTTCTTCCATATGTTTGGGGAGTCTCCCACATGCCTTTTGGAAAACACCAAACGTGTTTGCTTATTTTTTAAATTTAAGCAATGGCTTTTTTTCTGCCCACTCTTCCATTAAATGTTTTCTTTAAATTATAAATTCATTAAAAATCCTACAATGTGATTTTCTGGATTTGTTTTCTTCTCATTTTGTCTGCCATAGTTGAAGTGTATCTATCTATCATCTTTTTAAGTGGGAGAACTTGCACAATTGGTGGCTGACTATAATACTTTTTTGCCCCACTGTATATCATAAAGTCCATATTTAATTATATGAGCTTCACCATAGCCCTATGACTCTCAGATCAATTCAGTGTCTATAAATGAATTCTCTGAGAGTGCTTACAAAACAGTTCTTAGTATCATTCATAGCTAAGACACACCCATCTCAACTCACATGACGAATAACAGATCTTAGGATCATTACACAAAGAACCTTTTACTTGAAAGAATATATTTATAGCATTAGCTATGAATTATTGTTCAGTTTAGTCTCCTAAACGTAGTTCTTATCTCGCTCTTGGTACAACATAGTACCAAACCATTACCTTATCCAATGGAATATATCAATTGTCAATTCTAGATATTCCCATCTCAAATACACCCCCTCCTGGACAAGCTCACAGAGACAGTGAGCCTCTTAGGTCATATACTAGATCAAGATAAGGGCAACCTCAGAGGGGACATGTAATAGTTACAGACACATTCCCATAAGAAGACAAGCCTGACCTCTCCCCTCCCTGGGCCCCTAGTGACTAAGCCCTTGCAGAGAAGGGATAACTGCAAACTGCCAACAGTATTATCCAAAAGAAGACATCCTAACATACACATTTCTCACATAAGCATTATTATGTAAATAAAACATATTTTTTATGAATGTTACCTAACTAATTCTGATTCATCCCTAACACTCCCGTACGGGCTCAGGAGAGACGAAGGTCGAAAGCCATGCATCCATGCATCCTCCGGCCAACCCCTCCCTAACCCGGACGACGCTAGGCCAATTGTGCGTTGCCCCACGGACCTCCCGGTCGCGGCCGGCTGCGACAGAGCCTGGGCGCGAATCCAGGGTCTCTGGTGGCACAGCTAGCGCTGCGATGTAGTGCCCTAGTCCACTGTGCCACCCGGGAGGCCCCCATTTTCTTTTCTTTTTTTATTTTGAATCAGGTTATTTTTTTCATTTCTCTTCACCAATTTGGACTATTTTGTTGATGTCCATTAAATGAAATCCAAATAAAAATAAATTTAAATTACAGGGTGTAATGCAAAAAAAATGGAAAACCACCAAGGGGGATGAATACTTTTGCAAGGCACTGTCTGATTAATATTGTTGCACATGTACTGTATGTGTAAATATGTTTAGGTTTTCAATATATCACAAACAGTTTTTCATATTGTTTGTTAATTTGGACACTTAACTGTATTTTGACATTGGGCTATTTATCAATATGTCTTGTTAACAGAAAGCAGCAAGTTTCATGAATATAAATTGAACTTTCAAGTTATTGTACTTAATCAGGTAAAAACATGCTGTGATGTGATTTTATTGTATGATATACCAGAAATCACCAAGATAGTCTGGCTGCAAAGTCAAGATTCGCTATATTGTAAAAGTTCAGGATTTTTTGTTGTTGTTTCTTTTTGTTAGGGCTAGGCATTAGGGTTAGCAGTGTGGTTAGGGTTAGGTTTAAAATCAGATGTTATGACTTTGTGGCTGTGCTAGCTAGTGACCACTGCAGAGCTGCCTCCAGAACAAGATTCATGACGAGAAAAACTGACCTGTAGTTGAGACATCCGTCTTACTACAAAACAAAAATGTATCAGTTAAATAAGTAGTGTCTAACACAAATAATAAGCAGAATGTCAGGTGTTAGGGCTAGGCTGGAACAGAAACCTGCACAACCAGTAGATCTCTAGGAGCAAGGTTGGCCGTGCATGTTCTAGGCCTATGCATTGTTACTTTAACAGAATTGTTGTAGTCCTACAACCAATTTTAACAGTAAACCAATGGCATGTACCAATTGAAGATATACTGTACCCTTCAGTCTATTCAGGACTTGGGACTTTCATTAGGACCTTAATCCGCAGACAGATTAAAGCAGCTTTCACAGGTCTCTGTATCTGAGATTAAGAAACATAGAAATTAGACCAGGACTTGCTTAATTATTCTCAAGCGATATAACATTTGATATTTTGTTGCGATTGTGTTTTTGTATTGTCATAGCTTGTTCTCTCTTTGGGAATGGAAATCTGTTCATCATCTAGTTAGCTTGTTAGCTAGGTAGCTAACATTGTTGTTTTTAGCAGATAAAGCTATGTTTGTGCCATAAAAAAATATTGGATGTCTGTCTATCCTATTTATATGTAGCTAGCTAGCTAACGTTACCTAGAATAGATGGTTAACTTGATAAACAACTTACCCATGTGCTACACATCACTGTGGCACCTTCACCTCCTGCTGCTAACTTTACTATCAATTCAGGTACTTCATCCCACTGCGATGCTTCTTTGGGAAATCTATCAACTTCAATTTTGAAAAATAGATTCGTTCCCAGTCGTAAGGATCATCCCACCCTCGAATAATATGGTCAATATGCACATTTTGACCTTGAGAAAACAACTAGACTAAGTTAACTATCTTAGATAGCTGTTTACAGCCACAATGGAACACTGTTGTTTACAAATGTACCAATAGTTATTTGGGTTTCAAGGTTCACTTGCGCTCCTCCTCAAAAAGCCTTTAAAAAGTTGTATTGAGATGTGCCTTTGTTAAGTAAATCAGGTGTTCAATGAGGGGAAAAGGAGACTGGAGTGCCACTTTAAGTGTTATTAAGTAGCAGCTTTGTAAAGCCAATATGCAACTGTACTGTATGAATGAATCACAGCACAGTTTCACCTTATTTACAGGAAAATTGTTCAGTACCATACTATATTAATCATAGTAGCCTATCATACACTGGAGCATACGATACATAATAGAACACGCTGTACTGCAAACATTATACACACCACTGCCCTGTTTGGCAATTGTCACACCTACTGTAGCCTATGTCCTGTGCAGGGGGCAGGTTGGACACGGGAGAGCTGGTAGGATGGTACAGCATGACACACTTTGGTGGCAGGTAAGGCGATGCACTTACAGTGTAGCTGCATGGATAGGTATGATATTAGATCAGCCCCTGCAGCGGCTGCATTCCATTCGGAATCGACAAGGTCCGAGGAAAGGGGAAGAAAGCGAGTGATGAGATTGGACTGGATTGCATTGCAGCCCTTCTGGCTCAGCAACCAAAAGCAGTTGACACAACAGCAGGGATTGATGTCACCACAGGGTTGGCATTTGGTGGTAGGATCCCCCCATCGTCATGGTAATCGATCAAGATCTGGTTTTCTGGTTACATTGGTCCCCTTCAGCAGATGTCGGAATGCTTGGCAAATGGCCAAATTCCTCCTTAGTTCCTCCTCATCATATAATACAGCCAAACCGTCTCTCTCCCAGCCCATAGTAGACTCCAGTCTACTCCAGTACAGCCTTGGAGTCAGAGTACCCCCATCCATTTCACATCAAAGGGATGGATTCTCCTCCCTGCCTTGGGGATGTTGTGTTTCGCTCCCATTTCATGTCCTCAATCTTATAGTGTCAGTCATGACATTAAACATTCCTACACTGTAGAATACATGCAAGGTGAGGGGGTTCTATAATCTGCAGTATATTTTCCTGTTGAGTGCAGTTACTTGACTGTTGAGTGGTTTTGTGTGTCTATGTCTTGTTAATTGCTTTTGTTTGATGTAGACTAGCTATTTCATGTTGAATGGTGCTCTGTAGCTCTACAATCAGTGGTCTCCAACAGGTCGATCGCGACCAGCCCACTTATGAGTAGCTCGCCAAACAATTCTGAAAGTGCATCTATTTTTCACGTGTTCCACCGCAAACTGTCATAAACAAATCTCACAAGTATCATACACATCAAGCTCCCTGCTACTATCGAATCAAATCCACATTAACATTATTCCACCCCTAGTTAGCCACAATTGGCTTAAAAAGCTAAACGTAACACAATATCTGCCAATTAATTTCCAGCAATATTGCCCCTGTATGTATGTGTGGTATGCGTGTCTACTATGCACACTACTTAGCAGAATTATATCATGATTGTATCAATCGGGTGGGCTTTTGTTTAGCAAACTCTGTCATGACAAATGTTTTGCAAAATGCACAATTAAAGGGGTATTACACTCAACATGACAACACGACATGTTTCAGAATTTAAGGTAGCATTTGTAGTTAGCAGTAGCACACTGCCTAGTCTAGTGTCTCTGAATCTAACTGCTAAACTCACAATAGAGCAATTGTAGATGGACAGTTGACTGCTCTCTGGTTGTTTATCTTCGGGGGTTAGGTTTCAGTTCTGCGGTCCATGTGGTCCGCTCATGCTGTTACGTAGACGATTCAGTTATTTAATACTGAATGGTGGACCGCAGAGCTATATGACACTCACTCAAGAACAGGACACTCTGATTGAACAGGGTGTTTATTGAGGTTATATGGAATAAAGTGTTTAGTTGTTCCTCTCAAGCAGGTCCCCAGTGCTCACAAAGTGTGATTGTGTGTGTGAGAGAGACCTTCACCTGTTGTGTGAGAGACAGTGTGACCCAATGTGAATGTCCTTGTCTTTGACGGGAAACTGTACACCGCTAGATCATTCTTAACTGATAATGAATCTTCAGCTGAGACGAGAGGTAGAGACTGTTTGGGCCTGGGAGAGAGAAGTGAGTCAGACTATGAAATCAAATGATTTATTTATTTAGTCTCTTATTTACATTTCTCAAGAATTTTGGGGGAGTTGGACTAAAAAAGTGCTGCAGAGAGCAATCTCTCTCTATTGATTTGCTGTGTGGACATTTGCTGTTTAAGACACCCACCCCCCCCACGTTGTTATGCCATTTCCCCAGAATGGAATGCAACAAACGTCCGTGTTGTTTCATTTCATTGAAGGTTTTTAACCCCTCCAACCCATCAGCACACATTGCTGTTTGGCTAAAACCAAAAAGGTTACATTGGCCTAAAATAGACCTACAGTAATGATGATGAATGCAACTATGGTTGATACAAGTGAGCCACCCAAAATAGTGTCCCAGTTTACAGGCAATTTTCCAAAGCTTTTCAATATAGTTATATATTTTTTATATCCATTATATTGGCTGATTTGCCTAAACTCAAGCATGCTGGCAGATACGCATAGACTTCCAGTCATTGCGCTATCACTAATTAGCATTGGCTCGCAAAACTAACTCTAACTCCCTTCGCACTGGCCACAGAGGCATAACAATTATATCCCTTCAAACCTTAAATTTAAAATTTGACGTTTGGAGCAACTTCAAAATTTGAACGAGAAACGGAACGATGCTGAGTTCGATGAGCTACCCAGGTTGTCAAAAACACTTTGAAATTTGACGTTTAGAGCAACTTAGAAATTTGACTTTTAGAGAAACATAGATAAGGATCAGAATCTGAAGTCAAATTGGTAAAACCGTGAGGTACACTATACAGTTGAAGTCGGAAGTTTACATTACACTTAGGTTGGAGTCATTAAAATTCCTTTTTCAACCCCTCCACAAATTTCTTGTTAACAAACTATAGTTTTGGCAAGTCGGTTAGGACATCTACTTTGTGCATGACACAAGTCATTTTTCCAACAATTGTTTACAGACAGATTATTTCACTTATAATTCACTGTGTCACAATTCCAGTGGGTCAGAAGTTGACTGTGCCTTTAAACAGCTTGGAAAATTCCAGAAAATGATGTTATGGTTTTTGAAGCTTCTGATAGGCTAATTGACATAATTTGAGTCAATTGGAGGTGTACCTGTGGATGTATTTCAAGGCCTACCCTCAAACTCAGTGCCTCTTTGCTTGACATCATGGGAAAATCAAAAGAAATCAGCCAAGACCTCAGAAAAACAATTGTAGACCTCCACAAGTCTAGTTCATCCTTGGGCGCAATTTCCAAATGCCTGAAGTTACCATGTTCATCTGTACAAACAATAGTATAAACACCATGGGACCACGCAGCCTTCATTCCGCTCAGGAAGGAGACGCTTTCTGTCGTACTTTCGTACTGCCGTACTTACTTTGGTGCGAAAAGTGCAAATCAATCTCAGAACAACAGCAAAGGACCTTGTGAAGATGCTGGAGGAAATGGGTACAAAATAATCTATATCCACAGTAAAACGAGTCCTATATCGACATAACCTGAGTTGCCGCTCAGCAAGGAAGAAGCCACTGCTCCAAAACCGACATAAAAAAGCCAGACTACGGTTTACAACTGCACATGGGGACAAAGATCATACTTGTTGGAGAAATGTCCTCTGGTCTGATGAAACAAAAATGGAACTGTTTGGTCATAATGACCATCGTTATGTTTGGAGGAAAAAGGGGGGGCTTGCAAGTCGAAGAACACCATCCCAACTGTGAAGCACAGGGGTGGCAGCATCATGTTTTGGGTGCTTTGCTGCAGGAGGGACTGGTGCACTTCACAAAATAGATGGCATCATGAGGTAGGAAAATGTGGATATATGGATATATTGAAGCAACATCTCAAGACATCAGTTAAAGTTTGGTCGCAAATAGATCTTCCAAATGGAAGAATGAGCCAACCCGTTGCTGACGGGTTTATATAATCTAGCACACTGCCATGCAATCTCCATGCACAAACATTGGCAGTAGAATGGCCTTACTGAAGAGCCCTGTGACTTTCAATGTGGCACCGTCATAGGATGCCACCTTTCCAAAAGGTCAGTTTGTCAAATTTCTGCCTTGCTAGAGCTGCCCCGGGCAACTGCAAGTGCTGTTATTGGGATGTGGAAATATCTAAGAGCAACAATGGCTCAGCTGCGAAGTGGTAGGCCACACAGCTCACAGAACGGGACTGTGGAGTGGTGAAGCGCGTAGCGCATAAAAATCATCTGTCCTCAGTTGCAACACTCACTACCGAGTTCCAAACTAACTCTGGATGCAACGTCAACACAAGAACTGATAATCGGGAGATTCATGAAATGGATTTCCATAGCCAAGCAGCCGCACACAAGCCTAAGACCACCATGCGCAATGCCAAGCGTCAGCTGGAGTGGTGTAAAGCTCGCCACCATTGGACTCTGGAGCAGTGGAAATGTGTTCTCTGAAGTGATGAATCATGCTTACTCATTTGGCAGTCGGACAGACGAATCTGGGTTTGGTCGATGCCCGGAGAATGCTACCTGCCCGAATGCATAGTGCCAACTGTAAACTTTGGTGGAGGAGGAACAATGGTCTGGGGCGGTTGTTCATGGTTTGGGCTAGGCCCCTTAGTTCCAGTGAAGGAAAATCTTAACCCTACAGCCAACAAAGACATTCTAGATGATTCTGTGCTTCCAACTTTGTGGCAACAGATTGGGGAAGGCCCTTTCCTGATTCAGCATGACAATGCCCCCGTGTACAATGTGAGGTCCATACAGAAATGGTTTGTCTAAATCGGTGTGGATGAACTTGACTGGCCTGCAACAGAGCCCTGACCTCAACCCCATCGAACACCTTTGGGATGAATTGGAACGCCAACTGCGAGCCAGGCCTAATTGCCCAATATCTGTTCTTAACCTCACTAATGCTCTTGTGGCTAAATGAAAGCAAGTCCTCACAGCAATGTTTCAACATCTGGTGGAAAGCCTTTCCAGAAGATAGCACTAAGAGGGAATAAACTCCGTATTAATGTCCATGAGATGTTTGATGAGCAGGTGTCCACATACTTATGTAATCTATTTATTTAAAAAAGATCATTGTTTCCAATTAAAATCACAGTAAAGTACTTAAATGTTACCCAGAAATGATTTGATATTGAGATAAAAACGGCTGCATTGGACATTTGAAAGTGTAAGAGAGAGATGTACACTTGTAGTTGCCTAGCTGCATCTATCATCAGAGGAGACAGTTCCCATGGAAATGTAATGTTAATTTCACACCAGTATGACTAGAGATGAATAGACACTCAAACAGAACAGAATTGTAAGATAGATGAGACGAGGCAGGATGGATCAATTATAGATTCAAGACAAACAATGTCTAGACAAAACAATGCTACGTTTAGTAAATAACAAAGAGGACAGAGGTAACTGCCGAAATAATGTAAACATTTTATTTTTGTTATATTTATTCATTTAAAAATAACATTTTAGGGGGTAGATCCGCTTTAATATTACAGATAGATTGTAGCTTCCATCAATGTAATTATCTGCATCACTTCCAATCCCCCATATATTCTTTGGCATTTTATATATACACACACACAGTTGAAATCAGGAAGTTTACATACACCTTTCCCAAATACATTTAAACTCAGTTTTTCACAAACCTAGTAAAAATTCCCTGTCTTAGGTCAGTTAGGATCATCACCTTATTTTAAGATGTGAAATGTCAGAATAATAGTTGAATGATTTATTTCAGCTTTTATTGCTTTCATCACATTCCCAGTTAGTCAGAAGTTTACATACACTCAATTAGTATTTGGTAGCATTGCCTTTAAATTGTTTAACTTTGGTCAAACGTTTCGGGTAGCCTTCCACAAGCTTCCCACAATAAGTTGGGTGAATTTTGGCCTATTCCTCCTGACAGACCTGGTGTAACTGAGTCAGGTTTGTAGGCCTCCTTGCTCGCACACACTTTTTCAGTTCTGCCCACACATTTTCTATAGGATTGAGGTCAGGGCTTTGTGATGGCTACTCCAATACCTTGACTTTGTTTTCCATAAGCCATTTTTGCCACAACTTTGGAAGTATGCTTGGGGTCTTGAGATGTTGCTTCAATACATTCACATCATTTTCCTCCTTCATGATGCCATCTATTTTGTGAAGTGCACCAGTCCCTGCTGCAACATGATGCTGCCACTAGAGGTCGACCGATTAATCGGAATGGCCGATTAATTAGGGCCGATTTCAAGTTTTCATAACAATATTTTTGGACACTGACTTGGCCGATTTTTTTACACCTTTATTTGATCTTTATTTAACTAGGCAAGTCAGTGAAGAACACATTCTTAATTTCAATGAAGGCCTAGGAACGGTAGGTTAACTGCCTCGTTCAGGGGCAGAATGACAGATTTTCACCTTGTCGGCTCGGGATATCCAATCTTGCAACCGTACAGTTAACCAGTCCAATGCTATAACCACCTACCTCTCATGGCACTCCACAAGGAGTGTTACACGAATGCAGTAAGCCAAGGTAAGTTGCTAGCTAGCATTAAACTTATCTTGTAAAAAAACAATCAATCATAATCACTAGTTAACCTCACATGGTTGATGATATTACTAGTTTATCTAGCGTGTCCTGCGTTGCATATAATCTGACTGAAAATACAAGCATACAAGCATACAAGTATCTGACTGAGCGGTGGCAGGCAGCAGCAGGCTCGTAAGCATTCATTCAAACAGCACTTTCGTGTGTGTTGCCAGCAGCTCTTCGTTGTGTGTCAAGCATTGCGCTGTTTATGACTTCAAGCCTATCAACTCCCGAGATGAGGCTGGTGTAACCGATGTGAAATGGTTAGCGGGGTGCGCGCTAATAGAGTTTCAAACGTCAGTCGCTCTGAGACTTGGAGTGGTTGTTTCCCTTGCTCTGCATGGGTAACGCTGCTTCGAGGGTGGCTGTTGTCGTTGTGTTCCTGGTTCGAGCCCAGGGAGGAGCGAGGAGAGGGACGGAAGCTATACTGTTACACTGGCAATACTAAAGTGCCTATAAGAACATCCAATAGTCAAAGGTTAATGAAATACAAACGGTATAGAGGGACATAGTCCTATAATTCCTATAATAACTACAACCTAAAACTTCTTACCTGGAAATATTGAAGACTCATGTTCAAAGGAACCACCAGCTTTCATATGTTCTCATGTTCTGAGCAAGGAACTTAAACGTTAGCTTTCTTACATGGCATATACTGCACTTTTACTTTATTCTCCAACACTTTGTTTTTGCCTTATTTAAACCAAATTGAACATGTTTCATTATTTATTTGAGGCTAAATTGATTTTATTGATGTATTATATTAAGTTAAAATAAGTGTTCATTCAGTATTGTTGTAATTGTCATTATTACAAATAAATAAATAAATATTGGCCAATTAATCGACATCGGCTTCCAATAATCGGTACCGGTATCGGCGTTGAAAAATCATAATCGGTCGACCTCTAGCTGCCACCCTCGTGCTTCACGGTTGGGATGGTGTTCTTCGGCTTGCAAGCGTCCCCCTTTTTCCTCCAAACATAACGACGGTCATTATGGCCAAACAGTTTTATTTTTGTTTCATCAGACCAAGGACATTTTTCCAAAAAGTACGATCTTTGTCCCCATGTGCAGTTGCAAACCGTAGTCTGGCTTTTTTATGGTGGTTTTGTAGCAGTGGCTTCTTCCTTGCTGAGAGGCCTTTCAGGTTATTGCGATATAGGACTAATTTTACTGTGGATATAAATACTTTTGTTCCTCCAGCATCTTCACAAGGTCCTTTGCTGTTGTTCTGGGATTGATTTGCACTTTTCACACCAAAGTACGTTCATTTCTTGGAGACAGAACGCATCTCCTTCCTCAGAGGTATGACCGCTGCGTGGTCCCATGGTGTTTATTCTTGTGTACTATTGTTGGTACAAATGAACGTGGTACTTTCATTTCCCATGATGTCAAGCAAAGAGGCACTGAGGTTGAAGGTAGGCCTTGAAATACATCCACAGGTACACCTACAATTGACTCAAATTCTGTCAATTAGCCTATCAGAAGCTTCTAAATTCATGACTTCATTTTCTGGAATTTTCCAAGCTGTTTTAAGGCCCTGTCAACTTAGTGTATGTAAACTTCTGACCCACTGGAATTGTGACACAGTGAATTATAAGTGAAATAATCTGTAAAATATTGTTGGACAAATTATTTGTGTCATGCACAAAGTAGATGTCCTAACCGACTTGCCAAAACTGTAGTTTGTTAACAAGAAATGTGGAGTGGTTGAAAACTGAGTTTTAATGACTTCAACCTAAGTGTATGTAAACTTCCGAATTCAACTCTATTTGTATATATATGTACATATGTAAATATACATGTATGTATATATGTAATATAAACATACATGTTCAAAAGTTTGGGGTCACTTAGAAATGTCCTTGTTGTAAAATAACATAAAATTGATCAGAATGTTGTAAATGACTATTGTAGCTGGAAACGGCTGATTTTTAATGGAATATCTACATAGGCGTACAGAGGCCCATTATCAGCAACCATCACTCCTGTGTTCCAATGACACGTTGTGTTAGCTAATCCAAGTTTGTCATTTTAAAAGGCTAATTGATAATTAGAAAACCCTTTTGCAATTAGAAACTTGTCAGCCTATTCTTGTTCTGAGAAATTAAGGTTATTCCATGCGAGAAATTGCCAAGAAACTGAAGATCTTGTACAACGCTGTGTACTACTCACTTCACAGAACAGCGCAAACTGGCTCTAAACAGAATAGAAAGAGGAGTGGGAGGCCCCGGTGCACAACTGAGCAAGAGGACAAGTATATTAGAGTGTCTAGTTTGTGAAACAAATGCCTCTCAAGTCCTCAACTGGCAGCTTCATTAAATAGTACCCGCAAAACACCAGTCTCAACGTCATCCGTGAAGAGGCGACCCCGGGATGCTGGCCTTCTAGGCTGAGTTCCTCTGTCCAGTGTCTGTGTTATTTTGCCCATCTTAATCTTTTATTTGTGTTGGCCAGTCTGAGATATGGCTTTTTCTTAGCAACTCTGCCTAGAAGGCTAGCATCACAGCATCTTCACTGTTGACGTTGAGGCTGGTGTTTTGCGGGTACTATTTAATGAAGCTGCCAGTTGAGGACTGTTTCTCAAACTAGACACTCTAATGTACTTGTCCTCTTGCTCAGTTGTGCACTGGGGCCTCCCACTCCTCTAACTAGAACAGAAAGAAACAGTTTGCACTGTTTTGTGATGGCTGTGCTTCCATAGGATGACAGTGCCCCCATCCACAACAGAACACGTTTGGGAGATTCTGGAGAGGCGGCTGAGACAGTATTTTTTTTCCATCCCCATCAACAAAACACCAAATTATAGAATTTCTTGTCAATTAATGGCGCCGCTTCCGTCCTATAAAGTTCCAGACACGTGTATAATCTATGCCAAGGTGCATTGAAGCTGTTCTGGCTCGTGGTGGCCCAATTCCCTTTTGACACTTTATGTTGGTGTTTCTTTATTTTGGCAGTTAGTTGTACATGAGACAGATACACAAACTGAGAACAAAAAAAAGAGACCATTTGGCATTAGTCTCCCAGGATTCAGCTCTATTCTATTCTCAAGCCAAGAGTTTGTTCAGTAAAGGTTGTCTGGCTGTTCCACTAGCCATCTTGTGTCTATGCATGTGGAGGTCCAAGCTGTTACCATTTTGATGTGTGTGTGTGTGTGTGTGTGTGCACGTGCACGCGCACGCTTACACAGGTTCTGTCTGTTTGTTAGTGTGAACCAGAGGAGGTTGGTATGAGGAACTATAGGAAGATGGGCTCATTTTAATGGCTGGAATGGAATTAATGGAATGGTTTCAAACACATCAAACATATGGAAGCCACATGTTTGACTCCGTTCCATTTATACCAATCCCGCCCTTACAATGAGCACATCCTCCTTTAGCTCCTCCCACCAGCCACTTCTGGTGGAGACTATCCTGGACCTTAAAGGGTATGTTTTTGTCCGTTAGGGGCATTCTGGGCTTTAAAGGGGATATCTTCGCACTGGGCACACCACGTCATTGCAACATGGAGAATTGGGTAATATTTGGCTAGATATGTTAATCAATGATTCCAACCTATTTTGACCCACTCAAAAAGACAGCTAAAAGTTTGTTGAATTCCCAATGTGTTATCACTATGCTTTCAACCATCGAAAAGCACCACCAAATTCCACTGGAAAATCAATGTCTGATTTTTGGTTTACTTGTCACCTAAATGTGTTATCGCTGCACTTTCAACCATTTTTAAAAGGACAACAGTTAAAATGGCAATACAATGTCATATCTTGTTTATTTATACAACAACTTAATGTGTTATCACTGTGCTTCATCTAATAACCAAATTACCTGGATTACAGTTGAGATTACATTGAAATACATGGTGCAAGTGATCAATGCCATTTGAGATTCTGCACAGATTATTATAGTAATTGTGAAGGTTTCCACAGACCTGCGACCCTGAACATGGAGGCTTTCTATGTATATGATTACATAAGAAGACATTTATTGTTACAGTAATCTAAAAATGTGGTCATGGATGTGTTACTCATTTTAAGGTTGAATAAATAATGTTACATTAGTGTGTTAGGTGTCCATAACATTAGACTATTTACTGTCTTACAAAAGTAATACTGAATTGTGCTTGGTTTTCAACCAACCAAATATCAACATTTGAAGGAGAAGTTTCTTCTGCTTGGAGAGCTCCATCTGTGCCACTGGCTATAATTCCAGTTTGTCTACAGGCTACCTAAGTATGGTGCTCAATCAGAGACAACGATAGACAGCTGCCTCTGATTGGGAACCACATCAGGCCAAACACAGAAATACAAAACATAGAACAAAACAGAATGCCCACCCCAACTCACGCTCTGGCCAAACCAAAAATAGAGACATAAAAAAGGAACTAAGGTCAGAACGTGACACACGTTAATAATAAATATGTTGGATTTACGTCTCCATCTCAACCAAAAATCTAAGACTAGGATTAAATCAAAACAAAATATATTTAAAAGTGTCTTCAAGTTTGATTTGATTTAGTCTTATTCTTTAATTTAGAATTTTGGTTGAAAGGGAAACGGGAGTCCAACATATGAATTATGAATTTAACCCACCTGTGTTTGTGGGTAGTTGTTTTCTGTTTGTGTGTCTTCACCTTACAGAACTGTTTCGTTTACGCGCTCGCGTTGTTGGTTTTTGGTTATTGCAGTGTTCAGCTTATTTATTAAAATTAACATGGACACTTAGCACGCTGCGTTTTGGTCTGATACTTCCTATTCCTCATCCGAGGAGGACAACGATCGTTACAACGTGTAGATTCCATTTGAAATCAACCAAAGCTAGAAACTCTAGGCCTACATCTATTGTCTATTTTTTGTTTAATCCAGGGATGAATTTAAACAATAGTTATTGATGACTTACCAAATGCTATACAGGCCTAAATGGCTTCATTGATGATGTATGATTTGATAAAGTATGGTTCCATTTAACTTGCTCTGTTGAACCTACCCTTTGGAATGACTTCGATAGGAACAGTACATTTATTAAGTGGAGATTCCTCAGCAATCATTCTCACGATAGCACATTGGTTATACTCAGTGAAAAATATCAAAGCTAAGAAGGACTCGGTTAAAACCTTGAATGGGAGACCGAAGGGATAGCTGTAGATAGATAAACTCTCCAGTAAGAGGTGCTTCCCGGCCTATAGTTTTTTTCTTATGGTGGAATTTACATTGAAGTTCTGACATTGTTTCAAAGGTACAAATTCAACATATTTTATTTAAGGTTTGTCTAGGTTGAAAATTGGTTACCATGATGAATGACATAATCCTGTGGTTGAAATTTTACCCTCAAAACAAAAGTTTATGTTTATGACTTTTTTCAATTCCAACGTATTTTCCACGTCACAATACATTGAATCAATGTTTATTTTAACCAATGTCTGCACGGTGAGTTGTCTGTTAGGGTAGTGCTGCGCTGACTGCTGCTGGAGAGGTCGTTTTTCAGTTCCCAGCACATTAAACAATAATGCAGAAAATATGTAATTGCTGCATATGGTGATCTCTAGAGTCTAGTCTTGAGCAATGAGGGTTCAGAGGTGCTAAGAATTACATTTTTTTATGTATTATTTCACCTTCATTTAACCAGGTAGGATAGTTGAGAACAAATTCTCATTTACAACTGCTGACCTGGCTAAGATAAAAGCATTTCGACACATACAACAACCCATAGTTACACATGGAACAAATAATCAATAATACAGTAGAAAAAGTCTATACAGTGTGTGCAAGGGAGGTAAGGCAATAAATAGGCCATGGTGGTAAAGTAATTACAATATAGCAACTAAACACTGGAGTGATAGATGTGCAGAAGATGAATGTGCAAGAAGAGATACTGGGGTGCAAAGGAGCAAGATAGATAGATAAATAAATACAGTATGGGGATGAGGTAGTTGGATGGGCTTTTTACAGATGGGCTATGTATAGGTGCAGTGATCTGTGAGCTGCCCTGACAGCTGGTGCTTAAAGTTAGTGAGGGAGATATGAGTCTCCAGCTTTAGTGATTTTTGCAGTTTGTTCCAGTCATTGGCAGCAGATAACTGGAAGGAAAGGCAGCCAAAGGAGGAATTGGCTTTGGGGGTGACCAGTGAAATATACATGAACCGGAAATGTGAGACTGGAGTAGATCTGCAATCCGCTCACCCATTTTTGATTGACATACCTATATTGAAGTGTTTTGATCCAAGTAGTGAAATTTGTTCATGAATCATTTGAGTGTGCAGACTCTTTTCAGTTATTTTACTGGCTCAATAAACTCCGGGACATGAGGATCTCACACAAGTGAAATCCCTATATATATCCATGCTGCCTCTCTTTTATAGAGTAGGTGCTGAGGACAGAGTAGCACAGGGCAGAATGGGAGCGCAGTGGGGCATGTGGCCTTAGCTGAACACTAATGTTGAGTCGTGAGGAAAGAGACCTGGTGGAGACGCTCGGCCTCACTCACGCTGCGCCGCAGCTGCTCTCTGGGAGATATGGGAACACAATGGCCCTTTGATAGTGTCACTGCAGGACTGTGTGCACAGGGGCACACACACACAAACAAACACATGCGGTACACACACATACACCAATGTATATGCAAACTGAGCTCACATAGTCACACACTTGTACACACTCAAACATTCACACATTCAGTGCACGCATTCATCCAAACCTAGACTCACACATACCCCTCTATCAACACACCCACAAAGCACTTTGCAGGATCCCCATTTCCCGGTTCCCATTTAGAACATTCTACTGCAGCTGATGGCATCTCTCTTCCCCTCATCCCATTCTGGGTCTCTTAATGTTCTGCAAAGGAAATGAGGTGGTTGCGTCTTAGGTTCGGAGGTGTTTTTGTCTTCGTGCAGGCTGAGTAATGCAATTAGATTTGATGCCGGAGTGTTGCATGTTCCCCCCTGGAGCCCTACGCGGCTGCAACTACAGCTAGCCAGCTAGCGCTTAAGGAGTGCCAGTAAACAAACAGCCCCTCATCTACTGGGTTCATTATGATTGATGGGTCAGGAGCGGGATGGGGAGTCTGGTCTACTCAATCAGTTATTTTAACCCAACCTGTTCAAAGCTTTTTTTTTTATAACAGCAAATGAGCTACATATACAATGAGTATACAATAACATTTTAAGGACACCTGCTCTTTCCATGACATAGACTAACCAGGTGAATCCAGGTGAAAGCTATGATCCCTTATTGATGTCACTTCAATCAGTTTAGATGAAGGGCAGGAGACCGGTTAAAGAAGGATTTTTAAGCCTTGAGCCAATTGAGACATGGATTGTGTATGTGTGCCATTCAGAGGGTGAATGTGCAAGACAAAATATTTGAACGGGGTATGCATTGTCTATGCAATATATACTGCATAGACAATGCACTGTACAGTTGTCACTCCTTGGCAGAAGACATGCTGTGACTTAATGTTTATTTCTCGGTCTTGACTCTAATCGTGACTGAGTAAAGGAGCATATGTGTTCTGATAGAAGATACTTAGCGAGGCACACTTATATTTTGGCCTTGTTTAGTCCAAGCGTGTGAAGATCTGGCAGCTCCAAATAGTTGCACCCTATTGCAGTTTCTTCCCTCTAATTAATAATGTAATATTTATTGCTTTCTTCCCACAAGATAGCTGAGTAATCTTAATTGGACGAGAGGAAGAACAAAGAACAAAAGCTGGGCTGTGGAGGGAGGGAGAAAGAGCCTTCAGTGAACTAGTCTTTCTTTGTCTGTGTGTGTGTGCGTGTGCGAGAGAGATTGCTCGCTTACCAATGGCCCATCTGTGTGGGAAATACACACTGATGGGGTGTGTGAGTGTTGTGATATCCATGCACAATAGATGACATCTCCGTGTCAGATCAGCCTTATCAAAAACCCTATCTGTGTGTACAATATGTAACCACACAGCACATAAAAACAGTCACACACAATGACAAGATGAATACGTTAGTTTCTTTGTTTGTTAGGTCCGCCTTGCATTCCAATTAGCTCATCTTTTTCTGATATATATATATATATATATATATATATTTTTTTTTCTGAAGTTTTACAAAATGTACATCATTGTAAGTACAAAGATTTTACCATATCCCAACCACCCTCCCTTCCTCCCTCCACACAACACCCCCCAGTCCCTTCCCTACCTTAGTCCACCCACCCCACACCCTCCTTCAGTTCCCAGAGATAACATGAAGTGTTGTTTTGTTAGATCAAATCCTTTTTCATATCCTAAAAGGTCCATATAGCATGCACGATCGATTTTGTATTTCCACTCAATCAATTCGTAAAAAAAAGGAATCTGTGATAATCTCACCCTAAACGTTGTTTCAACCAGTCAAATCGTGTTCGTATGTATTCCTCAGAGATCCTAGAATGTAACGAGACTTCACTATATCATTAGGGGTGTAGTATATCCTACAGGACGCCATAGTTGGTCAGTGAGCGACGCCTTCATGGCCGACCGATGACGCGGGCGGTCTTCATTTGAACGACTCTACCTTTGTCAAATAAGCACCAATTCAAACAAAGCTAGCTAGATAGCCAATGAGCTGGGCTTTACGGGAGTATCCGGAAACCATGTATCTGCCCTAAAATGTAGCTACTAACCTTGTACGACAGCATACCTTTTCATTTTGGACAAAAACTATTCAGAGTTATGTAGTGATGAAAACTGGTTGTTTTGCAAATGTTGAACTTATAATATGGCTACTAATACTGGAAAAGCTAAATCAAAGTCCAAGTATACAGATTTGATGATGTTCTTGCAGAAAAAATGTAATATGAATATGTATGAATGTATGAATAATATGAAAGTGTCGCTCACAATTTGCCCAAATGTAACTGGGTGACTTCACACTAAATGTCATTTAGCTCGCTCATACTTCAAGTTACCCATCGGAAACTTTGCACATACCCTGCTGCCATCCTGTGGACACTATTGGAATTACAACCAGCGTGATGGCTGGAACAGGGACCTTTCTGTTGCATTTCAAAGATGGTGGTAGAAAAAAAACGTTTTTTTCCTTTGTATTTTCTTTTACCAGGTCCATTGTTATATTCTCCTAAATTCAATTCCCATTTCCACAAACTTCAAAGTGTTTCCTTTTAAATGGTACCAGAAATATGCATATCCTTGCTTCAGGGCCTGAGCTACAGGCAGTTAGATTTGGGTATGTCAGTTAGCCCCCTTTTTTAAAATGTTCACCTATCTTAACCAACAATGCAGTTAAAAAAAAGTAAGAGATAAGAATAACAAATATTAAAGAGCAGCGGTAAATAACAATAGCTGGGCTATATACAGGGGGTACCGGTACAGATTCAATGTTCGGAGGTACCGGTGTCGAGGTAATTTGTATTTGACCTTTATTTAACTAGGCAAGTGGGTTAAGAACAAATTCTTATTTACAATAACCCACTGTTCCTTGGCTGTCAACTGCCTTGTTCAGGGGCAGAACAACAGATTTTTACCTTGTCAAATCAGGGATTCGATCTCGCAACCTTTATTTTACAGGCCCAACACTCTAACCACTAGGCTACCTGCCACCCCAAATTGAGGTAATATGTACATGTAGGTAGAGTTATTAAAGTAACTATGCATGGACAATAACAGAGTAGCAGCATCCTAGATGTTTTAATTTGTTTAAATTTCACCTTTATTTAACCAGGTAGGCAAGTTGAGAACAAGTTCTCATTTACAATTGCGACCTGGCCAAGATAAAGCAAAGCAGTTCGACACATACAACAACACATGGAGTAAAACAAACATACAGTCAATAATACAGTAGAAAAACAAGTCTATATACAATGTGAGCAAATGAGGTGAGATAAGGGAAGTAAAGGCAAAAAAGGCCATGGTGGCGTAGTAAATACAATATAGCAAGTAAAACACTGGAATGATAGATTTGCAGTGGAAGAATGCGCAAAGTAGAGATATAAATAATGGGGTGCAAAGGAGCAAAATGAATAAATAAAGTAGGGGAAGAGGTAGTTGTTTGGGCTAAATTATAGATGGGCTATGTACAGGTGCAGTAATCTGTGAGCTGCTCTGACAGCTCATGCTTAAAGCTAGTGAGGGAGATAAGTGTTTCCAGTTTCAGAGATTTTTGTAGTTCGTTCCAGTCATTGGCAGCAGAGAACTGGAAGGAGAAGAAGGAAGGAAGAATTGGTTTTGGGGGTGACCAGAGAGATATACCTGCTGGAGCGCATGCTACAGGTGGGTGCTGCTATGGTGACCAGCGAGCTGAGATACGGGGGGACTTTACCTAGCAGGGTCTTGTAGATGACCTGGAGCCAGTGGGTTTGGCGACGAGTATGAAGCGAGGGCCAGCCAACGAGAGCATACAGGTCGCAGTGGTGGGTAGTATATGGGGCTTTGGTGACAAAACGGATGGCACTGTGATAGACTGCATCCAATTTATTGAGTAGGGTATTGAAGGCTATTTTGTATATGACATTGCCGAAGTCGAGGATCGGTAGGATGGTCAATTTTACGAGGGTATGTTTGGCAGCATGAGTGAAGGATGCTTTGTTGCGAAATAGGAAGCCAATTCTAGATTAAACTTTGGATTGGAGATGTTCGATGTGAGTCTGGAAGGAGAGTTTAGACACCTAGGTATACCGGACACCTAGGTATTTGTAGTTGTCCACATATTCTAAGTCAGAACCGTCCAGAGTAGTGATGCTGGAAGAGCGGGCAGGTGCAGGCAGCGATCGGTTGAAGAGCATGGATTTAGTTTTACTTGTATTTAAGAGCAGTTGGAGGCCACGGAAGGAGAGTTGTATTGCATTGAAGCTTGTCTGGAGGGTTGTTAACACAGTGCCCAAAGAAGGGCCAGAAGTATACAGAATGGTGTCGTCTGCGTAGAGGTGGATCAGAGACTCACCAGCAGCAAGAGTGACATCATTGATGTATACAGAGAAGAGAGTCGGCCCAATAATTGAACCCTGTGGCACCCCCATAGAGACTGCCAGAGGCCCGGACAACAGGCCCTCCAATTTGACACACTGAACTCTATCAGAGAAGTAGTTGGTAAACCAGGCGAGGCAATCATTTGAGAAACCAAGGCTATCGAGTCTGCCGATGAGGATGTGGTGATTGACAGAGTCGAAAGTCTTGTCCAGGTCAATGAATACGGCTGTACAGTATTGTTTCTTATTGATGGCGGTTAAGATATCGTTTAGGACCTTGAGCGTGGCTGAGGTGCACCCATGACCAGCACTGAAACCAGATTGCATAGCGGAGAAGGTGCGGTGGGATTCCAAATGGTCGGTAATCTGTTTGTTGACTTGGCTACATATAGGTCTGTAGCAGCCTGGGTCAAGAGTGTCCCCCCCTTTGAAGAGGGGGATGACCGCAGCTGCTTTCCAATCTTTGGGAATCTCAGACGACAGGAAAGAGAGGTTGAACAGGCTAGTAATAGGGGTTGCAACAATTTCGGCAGACAATTTTAGAAAGAAAGGGTCCAGATTGTCTAGCCCGGCTGATTTGTAGGGGTCCAGATTTTGCCGCTCTTTCAGAACGTCAGATGACTGGATTTGGGAGAAGGATAAATGGGGTAGGGTGGGCGAGTTGCTGTGGGGGGTGCAGTGCTGTTGACTATAATTGAGTGAAATCCACTCAATTTTAGTGGATTTATCGGTGATGACAGAGATTCCTATCCTCAGTGCAGTGTGCAGCTGTGAGGAGGTGTTCTTATTCTCAATGGACTTTACAGTGTCCCAGAACTTTTTTGAGTTTGTGTTGCAGGAAGCAAATTTCTGCTTGAAAAAGCTAGCCTTGGATATCTATCTGCCTGTGTATATTGGTTTCTAACTTCCCTGGAAAGTTGCATATCACTGGGGCTGATCGATGCTAATGCAGAATGCCATGGGATGTTTTTGTGTTGGCAGTCAAGTCTGGAGAGAACCAAGGGCTATATCTGTTCCTGGTTCTAAATTTCTTGAATGGGGCATGTTTATTAAAGATGGTGATGAAGGCATTTAAAAAAATAACCAGGTTGATTAGAAAGGCCTGATCGCTGAAGTGTTTCGGGGAGCGTTTGACAGTGATGAGTGGAGGTTGTTTGACTGCTGACCCATTACGGATGCAGGCAATGAGGCAGTGATCGCTGAGATCTTGGTTGAAAACAGCAGAGTTGTATTTCGAGGGCAAGTTGGTTAGGATGATATCTATGAGGGTGCCCATGTTTACGGCTTTGGGGTGGTACCTGGTAGGTTCATTGATAATTTGTGTGAGATTGAGGGCATCAAGCTTAGATTGTAGTATGGCTGGGGTGTTAAGCATCTTCCAGTTTAGGCCTAGCAGCACAAGCTCTGAAGATAGATGGGAGGCAATCAGCTCACATATGGTGTCCAGAGCACAGCTGGGGGCAGAGGGTGGTCTATAGCAGGCGGCAATGGTGAGAGACTTGTTTTTAGAGAGGTGGATTTTTAAAAGTAGAAGTTCAAATTGTTTGGGTACAGACCTGGATAGTAGGACAGAACTCTGCAGGCTATCTCTGCAGTAGATTGCAACACCGCCCCTTTGGCCGTTCTATCTTGTCTGAAAATGTTGTAGTAAGGGATGGAGATTTCAGAGTTTTTGGTGGTCTTCCTAAGCCAGGATTCAGACACGGCTAGGACATCCGGGTTGGCAGAGTGTGCTAAAGCAGTGAATAAAACAAACTTAGGGAGGAGGCTTCTAATGTTAACATGCATGAAACCAAGGCTATTACGGTTACAGAAGTCATCAAAAGAGAGCGCCTTGGGAATAGGAGTGGAGCTAGGCACTGCAGGGCCTGGATTCACCTCTACATCACCAGAGGAACAGAGGAGGAGTAGGATAAGGGTACGGCTAAAAGCTATGAGAATTGGTCGTCTAGGACGTCCAGAACAGAGAGTAAAAGGAGGTTTCTGGGGGCGATAAAATAGCTTCAAGGTATAATGTACAGACAAAGGTATGGTAGGATGTGAATACAGTGGAGGTAAACCTAGGCATTAAGTGGTGATGAAAGAGATATTGTCTCTAGAAACATAATTGAAACCAGGTGATGTCATCGCATGTGTGGGTGGTGGAACTGAAGGTTTGGATAAGGTATAATGAGCAGGGCTAGAGGCTCTACAGTGAAATAAGCCAATAAACACTAACCAGAACAGCAATGGACAAGGCATATTGACATTAAGGAGGCATGCTTAGCCGAGTGATCATAAGGGTCCAGTGAGTAGTGAGGTTGGTTGAGGTCACGGCGAATCAGACAGCTAGCCGGGCCATCGGTAGCAAGCTGGCAGAGAATGGAGGTCTGTTTTTAGCCACCTCGTGCGTTTCCGTCGGTAGATTAGTGGGATTCCGTGTGGTAGAGGGGACCAATCCAATTGGCAAAATAGATATAGTTAGAGTGACCCAAGAAAATTGTCCGATAGACCTATTCAGATAGCAGCCGATAAGACAGCTAACGATTAGCGGGCCGCAGATGGGCATTCAGGTAACGTTGCGACGGAGGGGCCAGTTGGATAATTCCCTCGGGCAAATAACGTTGGTTGTCCAGTCGTGAAGGCCCGGTGGAGCTCCGCGTCGGCAGTAGGGTCCAGATAGGTGATTGTAGCCCAATTGGCTAGCTCCGGAATAATTGATGTTTGCTCCGGGACCGACGTAAGCCAATTGTCACTCGGATAGCAGCTAGCTAGCTGCAAGATCCAGGTGTAATGTCCAGAGCTTGCGGAAGAAATCCGGGGATATGGAGAGAAAATAGGTCCGGTCGCGTTGTACAAAACTGGCAATTGCTTTTCGAGCTAAAGGATAGCTGATGACCACCAACCATGGTTAGCTGAATACTAACGTTAGCCAGTAAACTGGCTAGCTTCTGGCTAGCTTATATTGTGGATTTCAGATTTGAGGCTAATAATACTTTTTTTTTTAATTGGTGAGGCGAGCCTCCCGGGTGGCGCAGTGGTCTAAGACCAGAGACTCTGGGTTCGAGCCCAGGCTCTACGCAGCCGGCCTCGACTGGGAGGTCCATGGGGCGACGCACATTTGGCCTAGCGTCATCCGGGTTAGGGAGGGTTTGGCCGGTAGGGATATCCTTGTCTCATCGCGCACTAGAGACTCCTGTGGCGGGCCGAGCGCAGTGCAAGCTAACCAGGTCGCCAGGTGCACGGTGTTTCCTCCTACACATTGGTGCGGCTGGCTTCCGGGTTGGATGCGCGCTGTGTTAAGAAGCAGTACGGCTTGGTTGGGTTGTGTTTCAGAGGACTAATTGCATTCGACCTTCATCTCTCCCGAGCCCGTACGGGAGTTGTAGCGATGAGACAAGATAGTAACTACTAACAATTGGATACCATGAAAAGGGGGTAAAATTCAAAAAAATAAAAAATAAAAATTAGTGAGTCGGGTTGCAGGAGAGTGTTTTGAAGTTGAGTTTTTAGAAAATAAAAATATATAAAAAGGTATGCGAAGAAACATGTCAATATACATATACGCGGGACACCAGAAGAGGACAAAGGACGTCTGACTGCTATGCCATCTTGGTTAGTTAGCAAGATGGGGAGGTAGAATCTGTTTAGAAGCCTCTTGGACCTAGACTTGGCGATCCGGTACTGCTTGCCATGCGGTAGCAGAGAGAACAGTCTGTGACTAGTGGCTGGAGTCTTTGACAATTTTTAGGGCCTTCCTCTGACACCGCCTGGTATAGAGGTCCTGGATGGCAGGAACCTTGGCCCCGGTGATGTTCTGGGCCGTACGCACTACACTCTGTAGTGCCTTGCGGTCAGAGGCCGAGCAGTTACCATACCAGGCAGTAATGCAACCCATCAGGATGCTCTCGATGGTGCAACTGTAAAAACATTTTGAGGATCTGAGGACCCATGCCTTAATCTTTTCATTCTCCTGAGAGGGAAAAGGTTTTGTCTTACCCTCTTCACGGCTCTCTTGGTGTACTTGGACCATGTTCATTTGTTGATGATGTGGACGCCAAGGAACTTGAAGCTCTCAACCTGCTCCACTGCAGCTCCGTCGATGAGAATGGGGATGTTCTCAGTCCTCCTTTTCCTGTAGTCCACAATCATATCCTTTTTTTGATCACGTTTAGGGAGAGGTTGTTGTCCTGGCACCACACGGTCAGGTCTCTGACCTCCTCCCTATAGTATGTCTCATTGTTGTCGGTGATCAGTTGTGTCATTGGAAAACTTAATGATGGTGTTGGAGTCGTGCCTGGCTGTGCAGTTATGAGTGAACAGGGAGTACAGGAGGGAACTGAGCACGCACCCCCGAGGGGCCCCCATGTTGAGGATCAGCATGGTGGATGTCCAGGAAACCAGTTGCAGAGGGAGGTATTTAGTCCCAGGGTCCTCAGCTTAGTGATGAGCTTTGAGGGCACTATGGTGTTGAACGCTGAGCTGTAGCCAATGAATAGCATTCTCACATACGTAGGTGTTCTTTTTGTCCAGGTGTGAAACGGCAATGTGGATTGCAATAGAGAATGCATCATCTGTGGATCTATTGGTGCGGTATGCAAATTGAAGTGGGTCTAGGATTTCTGAGATA
This sequence comes from Oncorhynchus clarkii lewisi, assembly GCF_045791955.1. NCBI lineage: Eukaryota > Metazoa > Chordata > Actinopteri > Salmoniformes > Salmonidae > Oncorhynchus > Oncorhynchus clarkii. The sequence continues at coordinate 45,863,099 of NC_092166.1, forward strand.
ATGGTGTTGATGTGAGCCATGACCAACCTTTCGAAGCATTTCATGGCTACGGACGTGAGTGCTACATGTCGGTAGTCATTTAGGCAGGTTACTTTAGTGTTCTTGGGCACAGGGACTATGGTGGTCTGCTTGAAACATGCTGGTATTACAGACTCAGTCAGGGAGAGGTTGAAAATGTCAGTGAAGACCCATGCCAGTTGGTCAGCGTATGCTCTGAGTATACGTCCTGGTAATCCATCTGGCCCTGCGGCCTTGTGAATGTTGACCTGTTAAAAAGGTCTTGCTCACATCGGCTGCGGAGAGTGTGATCACACAGTTGTCCGGAACAGCTGATGCTCTCGTGTATGTTTCAGTGTTGCTTGCCTCGAAGCGAGCATAGAAGTTATTTAGCTTGTCTGGTAGGCTTGTCTTGCTGGGCAGCTCTCGACTGTGCTTCCCTTTGTAGTCTGTAATAGTTTGCAAGCCCTGCCACTTCATATAATGTTTTCATACCCTACATTACTCATCTCATATGTATATACTGTACTCCATACCATCTACTGCATCTTGCCTAAGCCGTTCGGCCATGACTCATTCATATCTTTTTATGTACATATTCGTATTAATTCCTTTACACTTGTAAGGTAGTTGTTGTGAAATTGTTAGGTTCGTCGGAGGTGATATCGGGATTTCTTATAGGCTTCCGGGTTAGAGTCCTGCTCCTTGAAAGTAGTAGCTCTAGCCTTTAGATCAGTGCAAATGTTGCCTGTAATCCATGGCTTCTGGTTGGGGTATGTACTGTACATAGTCACTGAAGAACGATGTCATCGATCCACTTATTGTTGAAGCCAGTGACTGATGTGGTGTACTCCTCAATCCCGGAACATATTCCAGTCTGTGCTAGCAAAACTATGCTGTAGTTTAGCATCTGCTTCATCTGATCATTTCTTTACCCACCGAGTCACTGGTGCTTCCTGCTTTAATTTTTTGCTTGTAAGCAGGAATCAGGAGGATAGAATTATGGTCAGATTTGCCAAATCCAGGGCGAGGGAGAGCTTTGTACGCATCTCTGTGTGTGGAGTAAAGGTGGTCTAGAGTTGCGGATAGAAATGAGGTAAAACTGATTTACATTTCCCTGCATTAAAGTCCCCGGGCCACTAGTTGCAAATGGGCCACTGGTTGCAAATGGGTCTTCCAAATGGACAATGACTCCAAGCATACTTCCAACGTTGTGGCAAAATGGCGTAAGGACAACAAATTCAAGGAAATGGAGTGGCCATCACAAAGCCCTGACCTCAATCCTATAGAGAATTTGTGGACAGAACTGAAAAAGCGTGTGCGAGCAAGGAGGCCTACAAACCTGACTCCGTTACATCAGCTCTGTCAGGAAGAATGGGCCAAACTTCACAAAACTTATTGTGGGAAGCTTGTGGAAGGCTACCTAAAATGTTTGACCCAAGTTAAACAATTTAAAGGCAATGCTACCAAATACTAATTGAGTGTATGTAAACTTCTGACCCACTGGGAATGTGATGAAGAAAGAAAAGCTGAAATAAATAATTATCTCTAATATTATTCTGACATTTCACATTCTTAAAATAAAAATCCTAACTGACCTAAAACAGGGATTTTTTTTACTAGGATTAAATTACAGGAAACCTGAAAAGCTGAATTTAAATGTATTTGGCTGAGGTGTATGTAAACGTCTGACTTCAACTGTATATCTATTTCAGTCGTACTGTTATTAGCCTTCTAAATCACTGTGAATGACAGATTCTAGAGTAGACCCATTTTGGCATATCAAAACATAAAAAGAAACAACGTATTTTAAATTGGGTTTGCTCATCTTCAATTTGGAACGGTTGAAACTTAACTTTGGGATGGTGATGAGCCCTGCCTCTGTCTTCTAATGGTCAGTCTATGCTATTGAAAAGTCTTAACAATTTTTTCAGGGTTCAGGAAATTGAGTCAGCGTCCAACTTTCTAAAAGATAGCCCAGAGCTGCAACAAGTCAAATATGTTTACTGGGCACATCTCAAGTAATCCCTTCACTCCTGCTACGCTATCAATTGTATGGACATAGATATGTACTGGAAGCTTTTATCCCACCCCTCAGCCACTCTCAGCCCATCCCACCTATCACCATAGACCACCCTCGTTTGGCACTTTTAAATGTTAGAGCAATCACAAGTCATCACAAGTAAAACCTTCCTCGTGAATGACCTCATTACTGAGCGCAAAGTTGATTGGATGTTTCTCACATTTAAAGTGGCGTTTAAATACAAAACAAAATTGACAATATAACTTTCATAACAGTTGAGCACCAATAAAAATAATAATAGTAAGAAATAAGAAATAAAACATTAAATAGCAAGAACTGATGAGAAGTTTGTGCCCTAGCCTACCACGCAAAGGCACTATGGATTTATTTTCCCTGGTTGACACAGATATGCTCAGGAAAATAATATCACAATTTAAGCCTTCTACCTGCCTTCTCGAACCTATCCCCAACACTCTCTTCAAAACTTTTTTTAATTGCATATCTGACGAAGTGCAATCTGTTGTTAAAATCAATCCCTGTTTACAGGCACTTTCGCCACTGCACTAAACTGCAATGGTGAACCCCTTCTGAAGAAAAGTAATCGAGATTGTTCAGCTTTTAGCAATTTTCAGCCAATCTCCAAACTTACATTCTTAAGCAAAAAAAAATTCCAATCTGGTTTTCGTGCCCAGCACAGAGACCGTGGTAAATTATCTAAAAGCCAACAGAGATACCAAACAGCTCTTTGTCCTTGTACTCTCGGATTTAAGTGCTGCAGTCAACACTGTTGACCATGATGTCCTTCTGGACTGACTGGAGAGTTGGGTTGGCCTCTCCGGTCCTGTTCTAAATTGGTTTAGGACCTATTTAACCAGTCAAGAGTTTTCTGTCACCCTTGGTGACCATAACTCAGAGAAAATACATAACACATGTGGCGTTCCACAAGGTATGATTTTGGGTCCGGTACTGTTCAGTTTTTACATATTTTACCTCTTGGGCCACACACACTGAATGACATTCAAGGTCAAGTTGTCACATTTATGTGTGTTATCGCAAATAAGCCTGCTGTATTTAGCGTAACACAGTTTTTCTTGTCTCAGACACATGAATTTATGTTGTCTGTCTGTGTTCTGTTCTGTCCCTAGTTTGCCCCACAGCGTCAAGGTGAGCCTGTCTCTGTTGGGGCCGGGCCGGGTGGGTGGTGGAGGCTCTCACAACTCCAAGGTGGGCTACTGCGGTGGTGGAGTAGTGCCTGTGGAGGACATGCAGGCCCTGGCCATTACCTCCCTGCCGGGTGCAGACGTGGCAAAACACTACGAGCACATCCGCGAGCTGGGCAAGGGCACCTATGGCAAGGTGGACCTTGTGGCACACCGCACACAGGGTGAGTCAGAGGGCATGGCTGTGGTGAAGGGACATTGTTGGCGGCAAAAGTTTCCATAGAGTCAACAGTCAATGAAAAAGGGCACTACAGTGACAGGGCATTGTGAGGTCAAAGGTCACCATAGTGTAAGATGTCAGGGTGAAAGGGCTCTTCAGGTTGAAAGTTAATTACAAGGTTACATGCCATTAAGCTGAAGAGGGCATTAGACTGGGTAAAAGTGAAGGCCTTAATGCTCAAATTAGTTTTGTTTTTCAAATCCATTTTGGACTACTGATTGTCCAAACAGCAAGTTACAAGGGACCAAATCAGATTTGTGTGTGTTCAGACCGCAGTCATTTGCTGAGAAGGCTACCATAGCTGACATAGTAATGACGGGTATGTGTGCAGTGGTGTAGGCTGATTGGTGGTGGTGCTCATGCTTCCTTTCACTCAGAAGTTATGTAGCAAGCTAAGGTGACAATGCCTCCAATGGACGTTTCCCAGACGTCAAGCACAAAATCATAGGGTAAGAACACTTTCAAAGCCTCAAAGGATGGTGATCCAACTTTCAAAACAAGTCCTTTTTGGCTAGACACAACAGTCAACAAGGCTGCTAAGTAGCTGTTTAGCTTTCTAGCACGTTCAGTAATTTGTTTTTTTTAAACAATTAACAAGTCAGTTATCTACCACATGTTCTTGTCAAACTGTCAACAGAGTAGCTAGCAAACGTCAAGATATGCGAAATAAGAGTTGAAAAACCACTTGAGGGCAAATAAATCAAATTTGACCATTCAGTCACATGGCCAGGAATCAGATTTCTGACGTCAAACCACCTATGAAGGTGGTTTGGAAATGTGGCTTGAAATATCCGATTCCATGTGCTTTTTGGCTGTTCAGACTGCAGGAAAAAGAACAGATTCAAATCGTATCAGATACACAGAATCAGATAGAACAGTCATATTTAGTTAAATTTACTTAATACATGTCAGTTAAGTTCCTTGCCTAAAATATTTCTCTGATACTGTACAACAAGGTTATAATAATAAACTGAAACTAAAAGTAATCATGAAAAAAATATTTAGTAAACTGAAATAAAATAATTAACAAACCAGTTTGAAAAACGAAAACTATACTGAAACTATTATCTTTGTCTCCAAAACAAACTAAAATAAAATTTTAGTTTTTCTTCTAAGCTTTGGGGAAAACATCTTATGGGGTTTTCAAGCTACTGAATCTGACAGGTAAATGCTGCCAGGAGATGCCAATGTTTCAAATAGGTCTAGTTTGTATCACCATTAGTCTCTCTAGAAAGACCGGTTATAATACTTCAAGGTCTGGGATATCCGAGATGACATCACACTCACTTGAAAAAATCGTTAGGTTTCTAACTTGATTCTTCTTACATGTCCTACTGAGGTGAAAAAGCATTGGATTGGTGTAAATATGGGCGAGAGAGAGTTTCCTTCCACAATATTTTTTGTACCAGTTTCAGCACTGTTCCTTTTAAATCCTAGTCACATTGATATTTATTTTATCATTTAAAGAGCCAATCAGCAGTAGAAAAATAACAAAGCATTTTCCCCTCCACAAGCTGAGGGATGGCTCTGGAGAAATGTAACCCCTTTCAAATTCATAGACGGCGCTATGGAAACAAGAACTGACCGTCCATGATATCAAAATTATAGTTTTAACCATGCTTTAATGCTTTACAGTGTGTTTACATTTACTTTGTTTATAAACATTGAAGTAAAACAAGCTTATATTTTGGGTTCTGATGGGGAATAACAGTTTAACTAAGCTCATGAGGCTCATAAGTTATATTATTCAAGAAACAATCATTCATTTAAGTAAAAATGTATTAAGCAACTGCTGATGGCTCCTTTAAAGCTAACCCAACCTAGTACCTGATCTATCACCTTATGTATTGCTGCCCCCTGGAAAAAACACACACACAAAAACTATACAACACAAATGGCTCCTAGCCGGGCCCACGCATACTTTCTGTCTCTAACACTAAAACTGTAATGTTATAATATAACATTGAAATAATAATTACTTTATAGAACTGAAACAGGTCTAAAAACAAATTGAAACTAAACTGAATTCCAAATACAAATCCCAACACTAATAGAAATAAAAACGAATATAAAAAAAACCTTTAATAATCTTGCTATACAGAATGTTGATACAGTATGTGAGTTGTAATGTTATTAACTCAGGCGTGTGTGTGAGCGTGTGCTTGCTTCTGTGTGCGTGCATGTGTCTGCCTGTCTGCTTGTCTATCTTCTGAAATCTTGCCAAACAAATTTCCCTATTGGACATTAAATTATTAATTAATTAATTCTGTCCATCACTGTGTGTACATATCAGGCACAAAAATGGCTCTGAAGTTTGTGACCAAGAGCAAGACGAAGCTGAAGAGCTTCCTGAGGGAGTACAGCCTGACGGGAACACTGAGCTGCAGCCCATTTATCATCAAAGTCCTGGACGTACTCTTCGAGACCGAGGATAGCTACGTCTTTGGACAGGAGTATGCCCCCGCTGGAGACCTGTTCGACATCATTCCTCCCCAGGTACTGGGTACTGGCACTGGATCGTACTTATCTCCACACCAATCACTGTTCTCCCATACCCTAGCCAATCAAGCACAATGTTTCAAAGCCCTGTGGTTCTGGGATTGGAGCCTTGTCCTTGCTCAGACTTGAGCTGCATACTCATTTAGTGTACTGTAGAGCTCTCGTTTAATTTCAGTGGAGGGACTGGTACCCAGACGCAAAGGTTCTTATTCTAGGTTGTTAAAGATGAGTGCAATATAATGCTTAAAAAGAGCCTCTTTGTCCCACTTTAGTCCCTCTACAACTCTTCTATTTCTTTCTCATTTCATTTATTGTACTTCGTTTTCCTCCCCTACTGTAAAATCTAAAACTAACACCCTTTTCTCTTTCTTCACTCCTTCCTCCTCTCCTCCCTGTAGGTGGGTCTTCCGGAGGAAATGGTGAAGCGCTGTATGCAGCAGCTGGGTCTGGCTCTGGACTTCATGCACAGCAAGAACCTGGTTCACCGTGACGTCAAGCCCGAAAATGTGCTCCTCTTCGACCGCGAGTGCCGACGCATCAAGCTGGCTGACTTCGGCATGACGCGGAGAGTGGGCTGCCGGGTGAAGCGCGTGAGTGGCACCATCCCGTACACGGCGCCGGAGGTGTGCCGCGCCAGTCGTGCCGAAGGCTTCCTGGTGACCACCAGTCTGGACATCTGGGCGTTCGGAGTGCTTGTCTTCTGCATGCTGACCGGTAACTTCCCCTGGGAGGCAGCGCTGCCTACTGACGCATTCTATGAGGAGTTCCGGCGCTGGCATCGTGCGGGGTGTCCCACGGCGGCCTACCCATCCCAGTGGCGCCGCTTCACTGACGACGCCCTGCGCATGTTCCAGCGGCTGCTAGCTGCCGAACCTGAGAAGCGATGCGACGTGAAGGACGTCTTCTGCTTTGTCAAGAACGAGCTGGTCAGCGAATTCCGACGCCGTGCCTCCTGCCGAGCCAAGCGAGGCGAGAGGTCCAGTTCATCTGGTGTATGCCCTGCAGGCTGCACCTCTACCTCCTCTTTGTCCTCCTCCTCATTGCGCTCCCACAGACACCCAGAGCCCTCCACTCCCCCAGGAACGACCTCACTCTTGCGCCCAGCGCCCCTGAAGAGGAGCGTCCTCTCTGACCCCCAGTCCCCTCAGGAGGAGTCTCCTGGCCAGCACCACTCTTCTCTGGGTCGAGAGAAGACCAAGGTGATGGCTACTGCCATAGAGATCTGTGTCTGACAGAGACTGGATGAGCAGCGGTATCTGTGGGCGTTGCCATGGCGATAGGAACCTGCGCAAGGTACTTGTAACGGCCATTTTGACTGGAGTTGAAGGTTGACGCTGCTGAGAAGAAGCCCAATATCGAATTCTTGACTGTGACACAGATTGGTATCAGCACTTACGGCAGTACACTCTTGGACAAGTCTTCACTAGCGCATGCGTTTGTTATTTTGATTTGTGACCTTAGACTGTTTTCTGAGTTGGAGAAGCGACATTCAAGAGTCCACTGACTGACGTCGTTTTTTTCACAGCAACTCGTTCCACTGTTCAGCTATTTTGCTTCTTGGTACACACATTAACACGGCTAATGATGCTAATAGAAACAGTTCTAGCCATTTCTAAACATTGGGTTCAGTAGAAACATTCAATGCTCCCTGACGACACATTTCCATTCTGCCTCCCTTCTCCCTAATTTCTCTTATTTTTATGTTTCTTCTTCTGCTTCTCTCTCTATATATATAAATACCTTTGACCTGGGGAGGCCCAAACCTTAGCTGATCTAGTGACATGCTTTAGAAAACTAGCTGATCAGAGGGCCAGCGATCCAATAGGTCAAACTGATCTTCTGTCTGACTGACATATCGCTGAACGAATGGGATTCCATGGCAGTTCCGGCCATTTCCAAAGTGTGAAAATGGCTATGGACATAGGGGAGAATGATTGTTTTTCAAAAGGAGAAAATATGTGAAGGTGACTCTCCAATGTGGCAGTTAATATGACAATGGGACATTGCTCATCTAGACTGTCTGAACTGAGACAGGACCCTGCTGTCAGACATCTCAGGACATCTCAGCGGTTACTTCCTGTCTCAGAGTAACTTCCTGTTGAGGGTTACAGGTGATTTACTGTAGTAGACCACTGTTTAAAAGGACACATTTCATTCTGTAATAGTGCCTAAATAGTTCATACAGGCATCTTCCAATGTGAAAAGAAATGAGAAAATATATAATTGCTTCTGTTGACATTCAAATGCTTGGAAACTGTTATAGAATAGAGGGAGTGTTTATTTTATATTTGCTGTGTGTGTGTGTGTGGGGGGGAGGGGGGGGGGGGGGGGGTTGGTGGGTGGGTGGGTGTTTGAACAACTAAAACACAATCTCTTTGTAAAGGGGGAGAATTTTTTAAAAAGTGCATTATAGATATTTACTATATTAAGCGCCACACTGTATTATTGTCAGGTAGTTCAACCATGTAGCTCTATTAATATTGTTTACTACTGGGAGAGGTTACAGGGATCAACGCACTGAATGTAGCAAAAATAATATGACATGTACAGTATATGAACATTATAAAATTATAATGCTCTATAGTGGTGCCAAAAATGAGGTGGACAGTGGCAGCCTTTAGAGTATGGTTGGGATCGGACCAGGGCCTATTGGAATAGTACTGTTTAACACTTGTGTGATGTCTCTCCCTGAGCACATTCTGAACACTGTGACCTTAGCCCATCTTAACCATCAATAGTCCCCTTCCTCTGTCAATACAACTCAACTCAAATCAATCAAGTACTTTACTGAGTTACTGCTTTACTGCACACATGCATCCTGTATAACATTACCGAAGCAATTCCAATATAATTGATCATAGATCCCATGTTCGCTCCAGGCTCCTCAAACTCCCAGCCAACCAATCTTCCTCCACTCTTCGTCCTTCACCTTCATCTATCTCTCACTCACTCGCTCTCTTCCTCCCTTCCCCATATGCTTGTCTTTCTCCTGGACTTGAGTCTCTGAGCCATTCTGTGTTGTCTGGTAGGATGACCTCTCTCTCCCCCCTTTGGCATGCTGTGGGCTGAAGATCAATTGAGGCCGCCACACTGCGAGTGTCTCAGCTAGCGAAAAAAGAAAACAAATGATGTAAGCATCTAAAAAGCGCACTGTGTGCTGCTACTGTTATGTCAGACAGGTGTGTTTTGTGCGTGTCCCACCCTTCCCTTCTTTCCTTTCCCCGATGACAGCCCATCATCCCTGTCGCTATAGTGACAGTTAGTGTTTTTATGGTTAGTTTCTCAGCTCCTGTCCACTCCCGAAACATCAAACATAATTGTCGGGTCTGGTCATTCTGCAACAACACCAGTATTATTAACAACACTGCCCTGCTAGCCATGAGTTCTCATAGCAATTGCCTTCCACATATAATGTGTAGTATACAGTATGTCTGTTCTACTATGTCGGCAATGTCAGTCTCATTCTATCACATATACTATGTACATACATCTGTTGTACTGTTTACGTTTGTCAAAATCTGTCCAATTCACATTCCTTCTTCCTCCATCGTCTCTAGAACACCTGCTAGTCATGAAGTCAGTGCCCTTGTCATATGTCACACTTTAAGGATGACCGTAGTCAGAGGAGAATGGTGGTTCATTGACCTCAATCTGGGCGGAGATTTTCTGTGATCACTCATAGGGTGAATGCGTGCATAACTTGCATATGTAGCCTTTACTTATGTCAAGATGCATACACTGTTTTGCTGTGTGAATTGTGAATATTTATAGTTTTGTTCGATATTGCACAACCGTATACATCAGAACAGTGTTATGTCAGTTGTCATAAGACTGTTATAATAGGTTATGTAGGCATTATGATCACATTGTGTAATGTTAATTTCAGTTTTGTAGCCTACTGTTTACCTCAGTTATGTCCTGATCCTACTAGCTGGTCTCCACCAGCAAGTTGAATTCTGTAAATGTACAAATGTATTTAACACAGAAAAAAATAAACTGTTTAATATTGAGTTCAAATCAAACTTTATGTACCAGAACTGATACAAACTTGTATTATTTTTGGCAATATGTTAAAATGACCAGTGCATTAACGTCTATAAATGGCTGAATGTCTTTGTTTATCCCCTCCCCCTCTTCCCCGCATTTAATTCTACTCCACCTATATGTGTATGCAAATCCAGTCCAGCTATAGGTGTTTCCTTTCGACTGCACATTAGCTGAAGGTCAGGTCAAAGCGGGTCTCATTTCCTGAGTCTTTGGTCTGGTGCATGTGCAGACTGCTTTAATAAGCTGACTTCCTGCTGGAAAACCATGTAACACATCCGTAGATAAGTTATCTGGCGGTCCTCAAAAAAGTGGGATGAGAGCGAGGCAGTGTGAATATCCCACCACAAACGAGAACAATTATCAGCCACCCCCTTCAGCGAGTGTTAATGGTGTCTTCTCTGAGCTGAGGTATTAGCAGTATAGCCATAATGGGGCTGAGTTGGACGTCTGGGAAATGGTGGGTTTTAGCGGCTACTGTGTTAAGCTAATCACGCCAGACAGTACAGAAGCACTTGAAAGGTCTACGTGGCAGAGAGAGAGATGGGCTTAGCATGTGGAATCTAGCCATGTGCAATAGCCTGTTCTCCCGCTCTTTGAAGGACTGGTGACCTGAGGTAACTAGCTACAGTAGCGACTGAATTGCAGGTTAATTGAGTTAGTATAAGATGCTCTAATAGCCTATACCTCAGATCTGGCTGGAGAGAAATAGGATTTCTAAACCAAGGCTGTGTGGAGCTGATAGGCAAGGGTGGATGGAGCCTAGATGTTTCATGGATGGATGGAGTTGTCATGCTCAGCAGAGGTGCTGTGGTGTTAAGCCCTGGCTTTGTGGAGATGCTAGCTAAATCGCTAGGAGGGAGAGGCGGATGGTGGGAGGAGCTATAGGAGGACAGGCTCATTGTAATGGCTGGAATGGAATTAATGAAACGTGGTCTCCATATGTTTGATGTGTATAAGACAGTTTCATTTACTCCATTCCAGCTAATACAATGAGCCCGTCCCCCTATAGCTCCTCCCACCAGCCTCTTCTACAAGTAGGCAGTTAGCAGAAATGGAAGACTGGTTTGTGGTCAAGGTTGGTAAAAGGATGATATTTGGCAGTGTTGTAGTACTCGAGTTCAGGTCTCGAGACCACATATTGAGTGTCTAGGTCTTGCTTTGGTGTCGGATACATTTGTACTCGGTCTCACAGTGAGGACTAGTATCAGGAATCAAGGAAAGACCCAGATGCAGACTGTCGAAGTAACACTGTTTATTGTAGCAACAGGGGCAGGCAAAAACAGGTCAAGGCAGGCAGGGGTTGAAAATCCAGGGTGAGGAAAAGGTACAGGCGGACTCAGGGACAGGCAGGGTTCAGTAATCCAGAGGTGGAGCAAAGGTACAGGACGGCAGACAGACACAGGGTCAGGCAGTGAGGTCAGGCAGGTGGGTACAGGGTCAGGACATGCAAAGGTCAAAACAGGGATGACTAGCACAGAGAGTCTGGGAACCGATAGGCGCTGACAGGAAAACCACTAGTAAGCTTGAACAAACAAGACGAACTGGCAACAAACAGACAGAGAACACAGGTATAAATGCACAGGGGATAATAGTGGAAGATGGGCAACACCTGGAGGGGGTTGGAGACAAGCACAAGGACAGGTGAAACAGATCAGGGCGTGACACTAGTAATGTATTCCCATAACCTGCCAAGACCAGTAGAGTAAAAAACTCATAATCATCAGCTTCCATTCAGTCAGTGCATAAAACCGCTTCGCCAAGCCAAATATATACTATTTTCTTTTTAAACATTAATATCTTAACAGCCTTTATATATTTTACAGATATGTTTGCACAGTGGGGGGACAGGTTCATGATTCTGAAAGGACAGCAAACGTAATACCAGCACACTCATGTAGGAGAGTGCACTTTTGGTAAAACACAAAGGGCCAGTGGTGTAGTGTTTTTTTCAGTGGGCATTAATCTGTATTGATGCGTATCAAAGTAGTGGAGGTATACGACTTAGCAATTATGTAGTACGATACAGAGATCATACACAAAGTAGCCTACACAATCGCAAAGCACGTGAATTATATTCACATGCGTGCCGCACCCAGCCTAGTTTCAGCGGAATATCATCTGCAGTTTGCAGCTCTCAATTGTTTTTTTTTGGGGGGGGGGGGGGGGGGGTTCCCACCTTTATTTAACTAGGTAGGCAAGTTGAGAACAAGTTCTCATTTACAATTGCGACCTGGCCAAGATAAAGTTAAGCAGTTCGACAGGTACAACAACACAGAGTTACACATGGAGTAAAACAAACATACAGTCAATAATACAGTAGAAAAACGTCTCTATACGATGTGAGCAAATGAGGTGAGATAAGGGAGGTAAAGGCAAAAAAGGCCATGGTGGCGTAGTAAATACAATATAGCAAGTAAAACATTTTTTTTAAATAAACACTGGAATGGTAGATGATAGTTTTGGTATGGAGCCGCTCACAGAAGAATAACATCGGTAGTCGGTAGGGTAGGAAAGATGTCTCAACTCATCTACCAGTAAATGCTAACTAATTCAACACTGGGTATGCAAACCAGGTATTGAAAAAGTTTTGTCCGATGTCTTGGTTAGTAAGTAGGCTATTTGTGACCAACCGGCTCGATTCAATCTTGTCGCAAAATTTTAAATGGTATTTTTTACATTTGATAAAAGTAGAAACTCAGAGGTAGAAGATGGTATATCAAACACTACAGTTGAGAAACGTTTAACCTGCACCTGCTTCTCAACTCACAGCGTCTCCATTACAATACCCAAAGGGCTCCTAAAATTCTAAATCAAATAGCTAAGCATATGCTAATTTCAACTTGAAAACATCATAGAATATGGATTGATGTGATATTGTGGTAATATTACCTCAGTGTTTGAAAAATGCACCAAAGACTAAACTGGAGGCTTGCTGGTGAAATGTGAATGCATCTGTAGCCATACAGCTGTTGTGCCTTTGAGGCCTCGTAACCTGGTTTGCGTCAGTAAATACCCAGCTGTATGAATGGGTAAATATGTTAAATGTGAGTGATTCACTATGGTTAAAAGGAAATAATTAGCAGCTTAGTAAATGCAAATCGTATTATTTCAATGTTTTCACAGCCCGTTTGGGTGAAACACAGGATGTTTAGGTGAAACGTAGTTACAAATATGTGATGGAGATGGTATTTTATAGTAATATTTTGACATTTCCACAACAGTGGAGTATCAGACACTAGAAACTAGACTCCATCTCTGTGGAAAAGAGGGCACAATAATTTGCCACAGCAGTAGGAAACCCTGATGAGAAATGAGTTGAAGTCACCAGACCCTCATATCTAACCAAGCCACCCAAGCAGACATGGAGAGTGACAACCTGTCCTACCTGTCCAAGGCTTTAAGGATTATCTCCCTATTGGAGGTAGAAGTGAATGAGCTTCGAGGTGCGAGGACAGTTCTGAAGTAGGATAAGGTGGCAACTGTCGAGAGCATCATGAGAGCGGTGGCTGACATCAGGGAGGAGCTACAGAAAGAGTTGTCAGTAGTCATAGAATTGCTTCAATACAAATACCACCATCCACACTCTAAGAGAACACAATCCCCACTACCACACCCTCACATCCCCTCATCAGCGGTAACACTGCTGCTCACTGTGACTCATACAGACTCATACTGAGGAAGACACTGAAAGGCCACCTGTGGTCCCCACCGCACTCCCTCCAAAGAACATCACAGACAAATGAAATCCAATTGTATTTGTAGACTAACAGTGAAATGCTTACTTACTCATTGTGTATTTAGTCCTTGTGTTGTGTATATATATATATATTTCTTCTGTGCATTGTTGGGAAGAACAACAAAGAGAGAAAAAGATTGAAAAATATAAATACTACAAGGAATAGATATGGAAAGAGTAACTAACTTGGCTATATATAAACAGTAGCAGCAGCATGTGATGAGTCAAAAGAGTTAGTGCAAAGAGGGTCAAAGTCTGATGACTTGGTGTTAGAAGCTGTCCTGGGTCCTGTTGGTTACAGAATTGATGCATCGGTACCACTTACCATGTGGTAGCAGAGAGAACAGTCGATGACTTGGGAGTCTTTGACAATTTTTTGGGGCTTCCTCCGACACCGCCTGGAATAGAGGTCCTGGATGGCAGGGAGCTCGGTCCCAGTAATGTACTGGGCCGTATGCACTACCCTCTATAAAGCCATACGGTCAGTTGCCAAGCAGTTGCCATACCAAGCGGTATTGCAGCCAGTCAAGATGCTTTCAAAGGTGCAGTTGTGTACATTTTTGAGGATCGGGCACATGCCAAGTCTTTTCAGCCTGCCTTCTTCACGACTGTGTTGGTGTGTGTGGACCACAACAGCAGCACACAGGCAGAGCACCCTATCTAGCTAACAAAAAACATTCCCACTACTTTCGAGAATGTTCGTTCCCATAAGAGTCTCATTAGGTCATTACCTATTTTTTTTTCAGGAATGTTCCAGTGATGTGCAAGACTAACTATGGTATAGGAAACCTACAAAATAATAGCAACAACCCCCTCTGCAGTTTAGAAAATGTTGTCATAATGCTGTGCTGATAAACATTTGCAATACATGTCAACAGTCCAAGAGACCATTCCCTTAATTCTTAGGGCTAGGGGACAACATCCTGAATTTCCGCCTGACTGACGCGCCCAAAGTAAACTGCCGGTTACTCAGGCCCAGAAGCCCGGATATGCATATAATTGGCAGCATTGGATAGGAAACACTCTACAGTTTCCAAAACTGTTAAGATAATGTCTGTGAGTATAACAGAACATATATGTCAGGTGAAAATACGAAGAAAATCTGACCAGAATCTATATTTTTTCAGCTCACAGGCTCTTATTATGGAAACCTATTGCTTTAACATATGTCCGTCACCCAAATTACAATTCCTATGGCTTCCACTACATGTCAACAGTCTTTATTCAAGGTTTCAGGCTTCTTTTTTGAAAAACAAACAAGTATTTGGAGTTTTTGTTAGGAGAGCACATGGACCAAATCAGTCTTTCGGCACGTGAGGGAGAAGGTGCGCGCTTACGAATTTTACTTTCCTATTGAACATAGTACTTTCCGTGTGACGAAGTTGTACCGGTAGCTTTTTGGACTCCTTTGTCTGCATGTTGAACGAGTGGATTACTGAACTCAAACAGACTTTTTGGGATATAAAGAAGGATTTTTGTTTAACAAAACAACCATTCATGTTGTAGCTGGGACCCTTGGGATTGCAAACAAAGGTAGATATTCAAAGGTAAGTGATTTATTTAATTGCTATTTGTGATTTTGTGAAGCCTGTGCTGGTTGAAAGATATGTTGATGTGGGGTGCTGTCCTCAGATAATCGCATGGTATGCTTTTGCCATAAAGCCTTTTTGAAATCTGACAATGCAGTTGGATTAAAAAGAAGTTAAGCTTTTAAATGACATAAGACTGTTTAATATTACAAATATTTATTTGAATTTGAAATATTTATTTGAATTTTCTATATTAATGTTCTAGACACGTTTCTTTGGAATGTTGCAAACATTTTCCAGAGCTCAGTATTCTGAGGGTTAAAAACTAAAAAATGCTGTTTAGAGAACAGCAAAAGCAACAACAAAAAATGACCCCAAGTATTAATTGTCATCGCAATATTAAGTTTAAACGTCTGTAGAACTGCGTGTACAGTGTAAACAACTACTCAACCTCATCATGAATTGACTCATTTAGGCTACTTGTGGAAAGGTGCAAACATTGCAACATGAAATACTGAAATATAGATGCACAATACACACTGTCTCAAAAAGAATGACTTCAAATGACGACATCAATGTGAAAGTTACTGGTGCATTAAACAGCTGACTTTGAATGAAAACTATGCCAGATAAATGCTACACATGAATTAAAATAAAAGGTATAGCCTTACATCAAAGGACGTACTTAGGCCTACAATCGACAAGGACACATGAAGACAAACAAGCTCAACCAAAGAATGACGAAAATCACGAAATACAAAAGAAACATCAAAACATTCCTTTTTAAAACCACAGCTGAATGGACAGTGCCTCGGTAACCTACAGGTTGGAATAGTGGAGCTCTGTGGAGTGGTTCTGAATGGACAGCGCCTCTGACTAGTTTACATAAGTATTCAGACCCTTTACTCAGTACTTTGTTGAAGCACCTTTGACAGTGATTACAGCTTTGTGTCTTCTTGGGTATGATGCTCCAAGCTTGGCACACCTGTATTTGGGGGGTTTCTCCCATCTTTCTCTGCAGGTCCTCTGCACAGCTATTTTCAGGTCTCTCCGGAGATTTTAGATCGGGTTCAAGGACATTCAGAGATTCGATCCTGACAAGTCTCCCAGTCCATGCCGCTGAAAAACATCCCTACTGCATGATGCTGCAAACACCATGCTTCACTGTAGGGATAGTGCCAGGTTTCCTCCAGTCAGGACTCTTGGCATTCAGGCCAAATAATTCAATCTTGGTTTCATCAGACCTGAGAATCTTGTTTCTCATGGTTTGAGAGTCTTTGTGCCTTTTGGCAAACTCCAAGTGGGCTGTCATGTGGTTTTCGCTGAGGAGTGGCTTCCGTCTGGCCACTCTTAAGGCCTGTTTGGTGGTGCTGCTGAGATGGTTGTCCTCCTGGAAGATTCTCCCATCTCCACAGAGGAACTCTAGAGCTCTGTCAGAGTGACCATCATGTTCTTGGTCACCTCCCTGACCAAGGCCCTTCTTTCCCGATTGCTCAGTTTTGCTGGGCGGCCAGCTATAGGAAGAGTCTTGGTGGTTCCAAACTTCTTCCATTTAAGAATGATGGAGGCCAGTGTGTTCTTGGGGACCATCAATGCTGCAGAAACTTTTTGGTACCCTTTCCCAGATCTGTGCCTCAACACACTCCTGTCTCAGAGCTCTACAGACAATTCCTTCAACCTCATGGCTTGGTTTTTGCTCTGACATGCACTGTCAACTGTGGGACATTATAGACAGGTGTGTGCCTTTCCAAATCCTGTCCTATCAAGTTGTAGAAACATCTCAAGTATGATCAATGGAAACAGGATGCACCTGAGCTAAATGTTGAGTATTATAGCAAAGGGTCTGAATACATTTCTAAAAACCTATATTCGCTTTGTCATTATGGGGTATTGTGTGTAGATTGATGAGAAAAAAAATATGTCATCCAATTTAGAATAAGACTGTAATGTAACAAAATATGGAAAAAGTCTGAACACTTTCCGAATGCACTATATATGAAAATCCTAACAGATCTTTAGAAATGGTAGTTTCAATTTTAAACTGGCACTCCATTATGAAAAAGGTTGCCGAACTCCTGCTATAGGCTATATGAAGCCACCATTGTGGAACGTGCATACATTGTACAGTGTTGTTGTCTCCTGTGCTTCCCACCAACATTGTCTCCTGTGCTTCCCACCAACATTGTCTCATGTGCTTCTCTATCATTTTTTCATTTGCCTGCTGCATTATTCGCCAGGAAAGGGAAACATTCTGCGAATATTGAAGCATTGTATCAACAAGGTGGCTCTGAGAATATTGTAACATTGTATCAACGAACAAGGCAGCAGGGAGAATTTTGAAATATATTGTATCAACAAGGCAATGCCGAGAATATTGAATGTGAGCGGCTCGAGCATTTCCCCCAGGCTAGCTTGTCTCGCGTCTGATATTATTGTTGCCTACACAGTAGTTACACTCTCTGGTGATTATATACATATATACCACACTATAGCTAAATAACCTAGCAATATTTAATTACGTTTTGCCAGCAATATTGATCTGTAAGAATTCCTCATTTTAATTGAGGAAGATGGACAAGCGGTACTGATAGAGTGAGAGGTGGAAATTCATTATACCAGAGGCAGGTAGGCTACAGGTATGGATTAGGGATGCAGGCAGAGGATGATGATGAAGTATGTGTCACGCCTGCTCCCGCTCTTCCACCCTGGTGCTCAAGGGCGCCAGGCTGCCCTGCATTACGCACTCCTGCCACCATCATTTACGCACACCTGCCTTCCCTCGTCACGCGCATCAGCGATATTGGCCTCACCTGGACTCATCCAATCACCTGTTTATTACCTCCCCTATATTTGTCATTTCCCTATCTCTGTTCCCCGCTGCTGCATTGATTGTAATTTGTCTGTGTTTCTGTCTCGTTCTATGTCCGTTCCCTATTAAATGTTTGACTCCCTGTACTTGCTTCTCCTCTCCAGCGTCATCCCTTGACAGTATGCCTAAAAAGTTAGCCCAACTAAGTAATCATTCATGATTTGGATTATCTCAATTATCATTCTGTCACTGCATGACAATGTATATTTGTTATAGCCTACAATTGCACTGTCTTCGAAGCCAAAACCAGGATATGTATTTTGTGGAAATGCTCTAAATAGCAAGTTGTTCAGTTGTGTTTATGTTTATACTAATACATAACACCAAGATTGCACTAGCCTACCGGGCAAATAAATGTAATTATAAATTAGGTTTACAGCTATCACAGCTTATATTTTAATAGCCATAAAGTGACTTTCGGTTTTGAATGGTCACCAAAAATGCGGGCTTCCCCACCTCCCAATTCCCAATTAAATTAACAATAAAGGGAGACGGGTGGGCAACGGTGTTGGGGGCTGTAACAATGGTGAGGTGTAAATGTCAGGATAACTTAATGAAATGCCTCAGGCTGGACACATTGGCAGTCAGGATTTCTAGTCTCTACCAAGTTTTCTCAACACACCATGTTCCCCTTATCCTACAGTCAGTGGACAAATCAACTTTTGAGTGATCAGAGATAAAAAACACTTAATTTCTTCTGACTGGCATGAAGTGGCTAGAGTCTACAGAGTTGTAAGGTTAATTAGGAGTCTGAAAGTAGGGTGTTTGTTAGTGTAAACAAATAAATGTATTTTCTTGGTGACCTGAACTTAGACTGGTTATCATCTAGCTGTCCTCTCAAGAGGAAGCTTCTAACTGTGACTAACGCCTGTATTATGACCCAGGTTATCACTCATCCAACTACATTGTCGGAAAGTATTAGTGGATCTGTGACATCCACTTGTATTGATCATATATTCACTAATGTTGCAGAGCTTTGCTCCAAAGTGATATAAGTTCCCATTGGCTGTAGAGTCATTCCATATCATTTCAGCAGCAATGACACCCACCAACTCAGATTGCTCTAAAAATCAATCCTGTAGTTAGAAACAGGTAAGATTTGCTGAAATTGTATTTAAATTAGGAGAAATTAAGGTAATTGATTGCATTGAATGTATATAATTTAGATAATAATCTAATTATAAACCGGGCACTTATTTGCTTCACTGACTGGTGTGCAGAAAAAGGGAAACATTGTGAGTTTGGGAAAACAACAAAAACGGAGCTGAACGTCATTCTACGGGACTTGTATGGTTCAGTGAGAAACATGAATTTTTTGTTTTATTTATTTATTTCACCTTTATTTAACCAGGTAGGCAATTTGAGAACAAGTTCTCATTTACAACTGCGACCTAGCCAAGATAAAGCAAAGCAGTTCGACACATACAACAACACAGAGTTACACATGGAGTAAAACAAACATACAGTCAATAATACAGTAGAAAAATAAGACTATATACGATGTGAGCAAATGAGGTGAGATAAGGGAGTAAATACAATATAGCAAGTAAAACACTGGAATGGTAGATTTGCATTGGAAGAATGTGCAAAGTAGAAATAATGGGGTGCAAAGGAGCTAAATAAATACAGTACGGGAAGAGGTAGTTGTTTGGGCTAAATTATAGATGGGCTATGTACAGGTGCAGTAATCTGTGAGCTGCTCTGACAGCTCGTGCTTAAAGCTAGTGAGGGAGATAAGTGTTTCCAGTTTCAGAGATTTTTGTAGTTCGTTCCAGTCATTGGCAGCAGAGAACTGGAAGGAGAAGAAGGAAGGAAGAATTGGTTTTGGGGGTGACCAGAGAGATATACCTGCTGGAGCGCATGCTACAGGTGGGTGCTGCTATGGTGACCAGCGAGCTGAGATACGGGGGGACTTTACCTAGCAGGGTCTTGTAGATGACCTGGAGCCAGTGGGTTTGGCGACGAGTATGAAGCTGGTTGTGTGTCGGCATCGAGTAATTGTCTCTGGCCCCATCCCAGTTAGGGGGAGTGATGAGCTCTACAGCAGAGTCTCACAACTCAATCGATGGTTGAAAACTGTTTTCTGCCCCTCCCAAAAGATAGAATTTGTAGATAATTGGCCCTCTTTCTGGGACTCACCAACAGAACCAAGCCTGGCCTGTTGAGGAGTGACGGACTCCATCCTAGCTGGAGGGGTGCTCTGATCTTATTTACGAACATAGACAGGACTCCCCTTGCTCCACAATGAAATCGGGTGCAGGCAAAGGCAGCAGGCTGTTAGCCAGCCTGCCAGCTTAGTGGAGTATGCCACTTGCACAGTCATCCCCATTGAGACCGTGTCTGTGCCTCGACCTAGGTTGGGCAAAACTAAACATGGTGGTGTTCGCCTTAGCAATCTCACTAGAATAAAGACCTCTATTCCTGCCATTATTGAAAGAGATCGTGATACCTCACATCTCAAAATATGGCTACTTAATGTTAGATCCCTCACTTCAAAGGCAGTTATAGTCAATGAACTAATCACTGATCATAATCTTGATGTGATTGGCCTGACTGAAACATGGCTTAAGCCTGATGAATTTACTGTGTTAAATGAGGCCTCACCTCCTGGCTACACTAGTGACAATATCCCCCGTGCATCCCGCAAAGGCGGAGGTGTTATTTACATTTACGATAGCAAATTTCAATCTACAAAAAAAAATAAAATGTTTTCGTCTTTTGAGCTTCTAGTCATGAAATCTATGCAGCCTACTCAATCACGTTTTATAGCTACTGTTTACAGGCCTCCTGGGCCATATACAGCATTCCTCACTGAGTTCCCTGAATTCCTATTGGACCTTGTAGTCATAGCAGATAATATTCAAATTTTTGGTGATGGAAAAGTCCACAGACCCACTCCAAAAGGCTTTCGGAGCCATCATCGATTCAGTGGGTTTTATCCAACATGTCTCTGGACCTACTCACTGCCACAGTCATACCTAGTTTTGTCCATTGGAATAAATGTTGGGGATCTTAATGTTTTTCCTAATAATCCTGGACTATCGGACCACAATTTTATTACGTTTGCAATCGCAACAAATAATCTGCTCAGACCCCAACCAAGGAGCATCAAATGTCGTGCTATAAATTCTCAGACAACCCAAAGATTCCTTGATGCCCTTCCAGACTCCCTCTGCCTACCCAAGGATGCCAGAGGACAAAAATCAGTTAACCACCTAATGGAGGAACTCAATTTAACCTTGCACAATACCCCAGATGCAGTTGCAACCCTAAAAACTAAAAACATTTGTCATAAGAAAGTAGCTCCCTGGTATACAGAAAATACCCGAGCGCTAAAGCAAGCTTCCAGGAAATTGGAACGGAAATGGCACCAGAACCAAACTGGAAGTCTTCCGACTAGCTTGGAAAGACACTACCGTGCAGTACTACTGCTCGATCATCCTATTTTTCCAACTTAATTGAGGAAAATAAGAGAAATCAGAGAAAAAAAATGATACTGTCGCAAAGCTAACTAAGAAGCAACATTCCCCAAGAGAGGATGGCTTTCACTTCAGCAGTAAGATCATGATCTTTTCATGAAGCAAATTAAGGACTCCTCTTTAAATCTGCGTATTCCTCCAAAGCTCAGTTGTCCTGAGTCTGCAAAACTCTGCCAGGACCTAGGATCAAGGGAGACACTCAAGTGTTTTAGTACTATATCTCTTGACACAATTATGAAAATAACTATGGCCTCTAAACCTTCCAGCTGCATACTGGACCCTATTCCAACTAAACTACTGAAAGAGCTGCTTCCTGTGCTTGGCCCTCCTATGTTGAACATAATAAACGGCTCTCTATCCACCGGATGTGTACCAAATTCACTAAAAGTGGCAGTAATAAAGCCTCTCTTGAAAAAGCCAAACCTTGACCCAGAAAATATAAAAACAATGGTCCTATATCGAATCTTCCATTCCTCTCATTGTTTTTAGAAAAGGCTGTTGCTCAGCAACTCACTGCTTTCCTGAAGACAAACAATGTATACGAAATGCTTCCGTCTGGTTTTAGACCACATCATAGCACTGAGACTGCACTTGTGAGTGAAGGTGATAAATGACCTTTTAATGGCGTCAGACCGAGGCTTTGTATCTGTCCTCGTGCTCCTAGACCTTAGTGCTGCTTTTGATACCATCGATCACCACATTCTTTTGGAGATTGGAAACCCAAATTGGTCTACACGGACAAGTTCTGGCCTGGTTTAGATCTTATCTGTCGGAAAGATATCAGTTTGTCTCTGTGAATGGTTTGTCCTCTGACAAATCAACTGTAAATTTCGGTGTTTCTCAAGGTTCCGTTTTAATACCACCATTGTTTTCACTGTATATTTTACCTCTTGGTGATGTCATTGGAAAACATGATGTTAACTTTCACTGTTATGCGGATGACACACAGCTGTACATTTCTATGAAACATGGTGAAGCCCCAAAATTGCCCTCGCTAGAAGCCTGTGTTTCAAACATAAGGAAGTGGATGGCTGCAAACCTTCTACTTTTAAACTCGGACAAAACAGAGATGCTTGTTCTAGGTCCCAAGAAACAAAGATCTTCTGTTGAATCTGACAATTAATCTTGATGGTTGTACAGTCGTCTCAAATAAAACTGTGAAGGACCTCGGCGTTACTCTGGACCCTGATCTCTCTTTTGACGAACAAATCAAGACTGTTTCAAGGACAAGGAAAATGATGCAGAAAAATGAATTCATGCTTTTGTTGAATCTAGGTTAGGCTACTGCAATGCTCTACTTTCTGGCTACCTGGATAAAGCAATAAATAAACTTCAGTTAGTGCTAAATACGGCTGCTAGAATCCTGTCTAGAATAAAAAAAATGGATCATATTACTCCAGTGCTAGCCTCCCTACACTGGCTTCCTGTTAAGGCAAGGGCTGATTTCAAGGTTTTACTGCTAACCTACAAAGCATTACATGGGCTTGCTCCTACCTGCCGTACATACCTACATGTACGCTACAGTCACAAGACGCAGGCCTCCTAATTGTCCCTAGAATTTCTAAGCAAACAGCTGGAGGCAGGGCTTTCTCCTATAGAGCTCAATTTTTATGGAATGGTCGGCCTACCCATGTGAGAGACGCAGACTCGCTCTCAACCTTTAAGTCTTTACTGAAGACTCATCTGTTCAGTAGGTTATATGATTGAGTGTAGTCTCGCCTAAGAGTGTGAAGGTGAACGGCAAGGCTCAGGATGGTACGTTGGTAGTTGAAAATCTCCCTCTAGTGGTGTGGGGGCTGTGAGTGGTGTGGGGGCTGTGCTTTGGCAAAGTGGGTGGGGTTGTATCCTGTTTGGCCCTGTCTGGGGATATCCTGGGATGGGGCCACAGTGTCTCCTGACCCCTCCTGTCTCAGCCTCCAGTATTTATGCTGCAGTAGTTTGTGTCGCGGGGCTAGGGTCAGTCTGTTATATCTGGAGTATTTCTCCTGTTTTATCCAGTGTCCTGTGTGAATTTAAGTATGCTCCCTCTAATTCTCTCTTTCGTGCTGCTGCTCCAGGTTCAACTGTTCTGCCTGTGGCTATGGAACCCTGACCATTTCACCGGACATGCTACCTGTCCCAGACCTGCTGTTTTCAACTCTCCAGAGACAGCAGGAGCGGTAGAGATACTCACAATGATCGGCTATGAAAAGCCAACTGACATTTACTCCTGAGGTGCTGACTTGTTGCACCCTCGACAACTACTGTGATTATTATTATTTGACCATGCTGGTCATTTATGAACATTTTAAACACCGTGGCCATGTTATATTCTCCTCTCTAGGTTTCTTGTTAGGTTTTGGCCTTTCTAGGGAGTTTTTCCTAGCCACCGTGCTTTTACACCTGCATTGATTGCTGTTTGAGGTTTGAGGCTAGGTTTCTGTACAGCACTTTGATATATCAGCTGATGTAAGAAGGGCTATCAAATACATTAAATTTGCTTGAGCACATCTTGTTACCCTTGTTGCCCATCATGAAATGTATTGAGGCAAAATTACAAATGTTTATCCTTTATCCATTTAGCAGAATGAACACTAAATTGATTTCAACATTATTGAGTTATAGACATCTAACCTATACTGTAGGATATTGATATTTTAATGCAGTCATCTCGGTTTTCATTTAAAGCATATTTTTTATCCTTTGCTTGTTTATAGCAATTGCAAAGACATTGACAACTTTGTATTTGTAGTCAAATAATTTGTGAAGTTATCGGTGGTCAGAGAGAGATTGATTCTATGTTTAGCGGAGATCTTCTGTGTATAAAGTGACGCGGTGGGGAAAAACACATCTAACGACGTACTTAGCTGTTCCACTCGTGGTCTGAGGCATTCGGTAAATAACAAGCGTTTTGAAGTGCGACTTTAGTAACAATGGATTTGGGAAACCGTTAGGAGAATTACAAATGCTCTGTAAATTGGTATAGAATCAGTTTGATCCCCTCTGTCAAAGATGCTTGGATGTCCTTTTTTGATATTTTCAGTGGTATTGTTAACAAGCCCGCCCCCATAAAGAAATGAGAATTAAAAACAGGTTCAGCCCCTGGTTCGACTGTGATCTTGCAGAGTTACTCCACCTCAAGAATTGTATTTGGCGAAAGGCTCTGCACACACATACTCAGGATGACTGGCTCTCGTTCAGGCAAATGAAAAATAAGTGCACTCAGGCTATCTGGAAGGCCAAAGTTAGTTACTTTAAGGAGCAGTTCTCTCTCTTTGGGTCTAACCCCAAGAAGTTCTGGAAAATGGTTAAAGACCTGAAGAATAAACCCTCTTCCTCACATCTGCCCATATCCCTTAATGTTGATGATGTGGTTGTTACTGACACGAAGCACATGGCTGAGCTCTTTAATCACCACTTCTTTAAGTCAGGAGTCCTATTTGACTCAGCCATGCATCCTTGCCCGTCCAACATTTCCTCCTCCCACCCCTTATAATGTGACTAGCCCATCGCAAGTCCCACTGATGGATGCTTATTTATAAAACCCTCTTAGGCCTCACTCCCCCCTATCTGAGATATCTACAGTAGCCCTCATCCTCCACAGACAAGACACGTTCTGCCAGTCACATTCTGTTAAAGGTCCCCAAAGCACACACATCCCTGGGTCGCTCGTCTTTTCAGTTCGCTGCAGCTAGCGACTGAAACGAGCTGCAACAAACACTCAAACTGGACAGTTTTATCTCAACCTCTTCTTTCAAAGACTAAATCATGAACACTCTTACTGACATTTGTGGCTGTTTTGCATGATGTATTGTTTTCTATACCTTCTTGCCCATTGTGCTGTTGTCTGTTCCCAATAATGTTTGTACCATGTTTTATGCTGTTGCCATCATACTGTGTTGTCATGTGTTGCTCCCTTGCTATGTTGTTGTGTTGTATCTCTTGTCGAGATGTGTGTTTTCCCCTATATTTATATTTTATAAAAATAAAAAATATATATTATCCCAGCCCCCGTTCCCGCAGGAGGCGTTTTGCCTTTTGGTAGGCCGTCATTGTAAATAAGAATTTGTTCTTAACTGACTTGTCTAGTTAAATAAAAATGTGTTCACTGATCATTGTTTGTCTGTATTGTAATTGTTTTTAATAATCTGCCTGAAACGTTGTGTAAAAATACAAATAAACTCAAACGGATTAGTTGAGCTTTCCTTGGCTTCTTCTGTGACTGAACAAAGTAGAAAATTAGTTCTTGCATGTAGTTGTGGAAGCCACAAAAGTCAGTCCATGTTTCAGTGTAGTTGGTTGTTTTTTTAAATCAAAATCTTGCTTTAGGGTGTAGGGCACTGTCCATGGTGCTGATAGCGCGCAGCAGAGATTTTGTGCCATTGAACCTGTAACTTCTTGGTCAAAAGCATTTGAACTTGTATGTTTATTGGGGTGTAGTGGGATAGAAGCAGAATTCAATATAATGCCAATAAAGGAACCCAAATGATGCCCCTGTTTCATCATAGAAATAGATACATTCTAAATGGAACTGTACGTATTGGAAACGTGTTTATGGTAGGCTAGCACTGCTAAATGAATAAAGTGGGTCAAATTTGATTTACAGAAGTGTATTGTAACATATCACAATGTGTTGCTGAACTCATTATCAAGTGGCATGATTTTGCTTGTTTGAAGTGGGCCTGTCCAGGCCTATTTATTTGTTAAGACAGCTGTGTATGGCTGCATCTCACTGTAGTAGGATGTAGCCTATGTTTTGGTTATTTGGATCTCCATTCGCCTTTTGTTGACTGCATGTGTTTCCTGTTAAAGTAACTAGCCTAAATATAGATTGTGTCATGCCTTTATCAATCTGATATTTTGTTTACTAGGCCTACTACTTGGTACCACTGTTTTCTTCTGTTCTCATTCATTTGTTCACATTCGCAGTTGTCGGTATTTTAAGCCAAACTGCTATTCAGAATTTTTGGTTGCATGCTTGAATAACTAGGATACTCGTTTTAGCATTTAGTTTGCATTATTTTGGTAAGACACCTGTGTGTACGACTGCATTCACATAGACTGTTTGTAATATCTATCTTGAGGCCTATATTAATTACCAAAATGGCCTAGCTGTGTGATGTCCATTGTGTTGATACAGTGTAGCAGAGATAGGAGGGTCTTCAAGAGGGTTTTTTCAAAGTCCCTGAAATTCTTTGAACGTTTTTCTTCACCTCCGTCCATTGTTTGGTTTACACTAATTTATAAGCAATTCCACAATGCTTATGTATTAGTGTCCCATCCCTGTTTTTTAAGCATCCTCAGGTCAGCACCAAGTGCACATCCTCTAATTAGGCTTCACAAAGATTAATAAACAATGAATCCTTATTTACCTTAGTCTGGGACTCCCTAATCTAGAATTAATTCATCTGAAGTTAAGCAACGTCTCAGAAAGACATTTTTTAAATCTGGATTCATTTAAGTAGAATTAGCCTCGTCCTGAAAATTAAACTCTGTCCAGGAAATCACCCCTAAATTTCAGAAGTCAATGTGCTGCTCCCACTTTATATCGGCATTGAGATAGGATTGTCTGTGTCATTGCCTGTTCTGAAATATCAAGGTCCTAGTAGATGCCGCTCAAGAGCGTTGCATAATCACAGTCGTTACTTTTAATTACTCTTAATGAGTCTCCATAACATGTGGCAAAGCAAGAGGGGTACAGCTGTGTGACACATGAATTACAGCCAGTGTTAAAGCAAAGATGATTAATGTATCTGTAATTCTCTAATTACACTGGACCCACTGGTGTTGCCAGCTGGACATGAGCGCTGATTTTCCCACACATTCTGATTATGGTTCCATCCCAAATGGCAACCTATTCCATAAATAGTGCATGACTTTTGACAAGGGCTTTGGTCAAAATGTCACGCCCTGACCATAGTTTACTTTGTATTTTCTATGTTTTGATTGGTCAGGGTGTGATCTGAGTGGGTATTCTATGTTTCATGTCTGGTTTGTCTATTTCTATGTTCAGCCTGATATGGTTCTCAGTCAGAGGCAGGTGTTCGTCATTGTCTCTGATTGGGAACCATATTTAGGTAGCCTGGGTTTCACTGTGTGTTTGTGGGTGATTGTTCCTGTCTATGTGTTTTTCACCAGATAGGCTGTTAGGGTTTCGTTACGTTGTGTTTTGTAGTATTGTATTGGAGATTCGTGTTTCGTATTATTAATAAATATGGATCGTAAACCACACGCTGCATTTTGGTCCGACTCTCCTTCGTATGAAGACGAAACCCGTTACACAAAAGTAGTTTGTATGTTGGGAATAGGGTGTCAATTGGTAAGCAAACACTCTGACTATGTAATAATGGAGCTGTGAGTCGGGAAGCAGGTACAGGTGAAACGTTTAATAAAACAAAACCAGTAACCATAAGGCTACACAACGATACAAAAGAACAATACCAACTAATGCGAAAGCAAAAGGGAGTGACATATAAAGGGGAGAAATGATGAATGATGAAGTCCAGGTGTGAATCATAATGATTAACAGGTGCACGTAATGATGAATCCCAGGACCGGTGGTTAGTGTTCTGGCGATGTCGTATGCCGAAAGGGAGGAGGCCGACGTGCGGCTCCTCCCCTTTGGGATATTCATCAGAATGCACTCCCAGGAATCCCAGTTCCACAATAAATGTTTGAGTTGTTCGATAAAGTTCATAATTTATGTCCATATACCTCCTTTTGTTAGGGCGTTTGGTAAACAAATCCAAACGCGTGTGGAAGTCCAGCAGAAAGGTCAGACGAAAAGTCCAAAAAGTTATATTACTGGTCGTAGAAACGTATCAAACGAAGTATAGAATCAATCTTTAGGACGTTTTTAAAATAAATCTTCAATAATGTCCCAACCGGAGAATTCCTTTGTCTGTAGAAAAGCAATGGAACGCGAACTAACTCTCACATGACAGCGCGCCACGAGCTTGTGGCTGCTGGCAGACCTCTGACTCATTCCCCTCTCATTCAGCCCCCCTTCACAGTAGAAGCCTGAAACAACGTTCTAAAGACTGTTGACATCTAGTGGAAGCCTTAGGAAGTGCAACATGACCAATATGTAACGATGGGTGAGTGATGGGTGAGGAGTCAAACGCAGAGAGCAAAGTAAACGGGAATAAACGCTTTAATGTCCTTAACCAAGTAACAGGTCCAAACATGGGTGAATGCCCTAAAACACAGGTGCAACGTGAGACGATACACCACAAACGTAACAAACACAACAAGCCCGCACAAACCCCAGCTGGCAAAACAAACTTAAATAACACCCATCCCAAAACCCCAACAAGGAACAGGTGAAAACAATTAGACAAAAAAAAAAAACGAAAAGGAAAAAGGGATCGGTGGCAGCTAGTAGACCGGTGACGAAGACCGCCACCCGAGCAGGAAGGGGAGCCACCTTCGGTGGTATTCGTGACAGTACCACCCCCCCTGACGCGTGGCTCCTGCAGCGCGCCGACACCGGTCTCGGGGACGACCCGCGGGGCGAGGCACAGGGCGATCCGGATGGAGGCGATGGAATTCTCTTAGTATAGTGGGATCCAATATATCCCCCACCGGGACCCAGCACCTCTCCTCCGGCCCGTACCCCTCCCAGTCCACGAGGTACTGCAGGCCCCTCACCCGGCGTCTGGAGTCCAGAATGGACCGTATCGTGCACGCCGACTCCTCGATGTCCAGAGGGGGCGGAGGGACCTCCGGAACCTCACTTTCCTGCATGGGACCAGCTACCACCGGCCTGAGGAGAGACACATGAAACGAGGGGCTAATACGATAATACGAAGGGAGTAACAATCGATAACACACCTTGTTTACTCTCCTCAGGACTTTAAATGGCCCTACACACTGCGGACCCAGCTTCCAGCAGGGCAGGCGGAGGGGCAGGTTTCGGGTCGAGAGCCAGACCCTGTCTCCCGGTGCAAACACGGGGGCCTCACTGCGGTGACGGTCAAAGTTCTTCTTCTGCCGTCCACTCGCCTGACGCAATGACTCCTGGATGGCTCTCCAGGTCTCCTTAGAGCGCTGCACCCACTCCTCCACCGCAGGAGCCTCGGTCTGGCTCTGATGCCATGATGCCAGAACAGGCTGATACCCCATCACGCACTCAAACGGTGACATGTTGGTAGAGGAGTGGCTTATTGAGTTCTGAGCCACCCCAGGGGATGTATCTCGCCCACTCCCCTGACCGGTCCTGGCAATACGACCGCAGAAACCTACCCACCTCCTGATTCACTCTCTCCACCTGCCCATTACTCTCCGGGTGATAACCCGAGGTCAGGCTGACCGAGACCCCCAGCCGCTCCATAAACGCCCTCCATACTCTGGATGTAAACTGGGGACCCCGATCAGAAACGATATCCTCGGGCACCCCGTAGTGTCGGAAGACATGGGTGAATAGTGCCTCCGCAGTCTGCAGGGCCGTAGGGAGACAGGGCAACGGGATAAGACGGTAGGACTTAGTGATCCGATCCACAATGATCAGGATCGTCGTGTTCCACTGAGACAGGGGAAGATCCGTAAGAAAATAGATGGGACCATGGCCGTTGTGGAACGGGGAGGGGTTGTAATTTCCCTTGTCGCAAATGCCTAGGAGCCTTACTCTGAGCGCACACTGAACAGGAGGAGACATAGAATCGCACGTCTCTCACCAAGGTAGAACGCCAGTACTTCCCTCTAAGACTTCGCACCGTCCTCGAAATACCCGGGTGACCTGATGAGGGTAGACTATGTGCCCATCAAATCAATTGATCACGAACAGCGAGCGGCACGTACCTACGACCCTCTGGGCACTGTGGAGGCGCAGGTTCCTCCCTTAGTGCCCGCTCGATGTCCGTGTCCACCTCCCATACTACCGGTGCTAACAGCTTGGCAGCTGGAATGATGGGAGTAAGATCGATGGACCGGTCATCAATGTCGTATAGGCGGGACAGCGCGTCGGCTTTAGTATTGAGGGAACCTGGTTGAGACGTGTAACAGGAATGAATTCCTTTATATTTTATTTAACCAATTCAACTCTGCCTACTCCTAAGAATTTTAAGACCGTTATTTGCATAAAATGGACAGAGACCAGTCTCAAAATCAATCAGTAGCGTTTATTCTCGAGAGTACTGAACACCACAGGTTATAAACTGAAAATGACGTCATTAGTTTTCGAACTGTCCCGTCTCTTCTCCACCCGGTACAATGGCAGTATAGTTCTCAAGCCCTCCCACATCGTCCCACACCAATTTAGATAATTTATGACCGAGCCAAGGTCTCCAAGCATTCTAGCCAGTCTGACGATAAGTTCATTCATTTCTACCAAGGAACAGACAGTTCATTGTTATAATTCTTGATTATATTTACACACATTATATTCAGTACTAGGATTAAAAGAAAATTGATACATCTATACAGTAACATAATAGTATTCTGATTGTTCAGTCGTGATTGAAATGTATACATAATTAGTCATTATTGATAAAAAAATCCCTTAACAATATGTGATCGTAAAACGAAATCGGGTGAAATACATGGCCCACCTTGCCTGACGAGGATTCAGTCTCCTAGCTGATCGGATATACTCCAGGTTAAGGTGGTCAGTCTAGATGAGAAAAGGGTGCTTAGTCCCCTCAAGCTAGTGTCTCCACACCTTCAGAGCTTTAACAATGGCCAACAACTCCCTATCCCCCACATTACGCACGGCCTTGACGCGGTCACACTCCATTACCACCCCGAGTTGGAAATGCGATAACCCAGGAAGGAAACGGCTCGTTTGGAAAATTCACATTTCTCTGCCTTCACGTATAGGTCATGCTCCAGCAGTCGCCCAAGAACCTTGCGCACCAGAGACACATGCTCGGCGCATGTAGCGGAGTAGATCAAGATGTCGTCAATATACACCATTACACCCTGTCCGTGCAGGTCTCTGGGAATCTCATCAACGAAGGATTGAAAGATGGCTGTAGCATTCTTTAACCCGTACGGCATGACGAGGTACTCATAATGGCCAGATGTGGTACTAAACGCGGTTTTCCACTCATCCCCGTCCCGAATACACACCAGATTATACGCACTCCTGAGGTCCAGTTTCGTGAAAAATCGCGCCCCGTGAAATTATTCCACCGAAGAGAGGTAGTGGGTAACTAAAACCCACAGTGATGGAATTTAGACCTCGATAATCAATACACGGACACAAACCACCCTCCTTTTTCTTCACGAAAAAGAAACTTGAGGAGACGGGTGACATGGAGGGCCGAATGTACCCCTGTCCCAGAGCCTCTGTGACATATGTCTCCATAGCCAACGTTTCCTCCTGGGACAAAGGATACACGTGACTCCTGGGGTGTGCAGCGTTTACCTGGAGGTTTATCACGCAATCCCCCTGTCGATGGGGTGGTAATTGGGTCACCTTCTTCTTACTAAAGGCAATAGCCAAATCGGCGTACTCGGTGGAAACCTGGTCTGAACTCTCCACCGTTGTCGCACCGATGGAAACTCCTAAACACTCATCAGACCACCCCCTCCCTGTCTCCACAAAATTTTAGGATTGTGAATCGCCAGCCAGGGAATCCCCAGTACCACCGGAAACTCAGGTGAATTGATAAGGAACAGACAAATCCGCTCCTTATGATTCCCCCGTGTAATCATCTCCAGAGGATTTGTGGCCTCCCTGACCAGCCCTGACCCTAACGGTCAACTATCTAAGGAGTGCACGCGGAAACGGTGGTCTACCTTATTAACTAACGGAATCCTCAACCTCTGGGTGAGTCCGGAATCTATAAAATTCCCCGCTGCGCCTGAATCGACTAGCGCCTTATGCTGGAGAGAGGGGAAAACTTAAGGAAACAGATTAACAAAAACATGTGTCCAACAGGAAGCTCTGGGAGAGTGTGGTGCTGACTCACCTGGGGTGTCCGACGAGTGTTCCGCCTGCCCTCTCGACACCCAGATGGACTCCTCCAGCACCGACCGGCCACAATGGGTACAGGAGGAGCCTCCTCCTCCGGTCTCCCTAGAAGCAGCCCCTCCTAGCTCCATCGGGGTGGGAGCGGGGGGGGGGGGGGGCAGGTGGTGGAACTGACAGGACCCTTTCAGAACATCCGCGAGCAGCCAGCAGATGGTCTGGCCGGATAGACATGTCGATCAGCTCATCCAAGCTAAGCGTAGTGTCCCGACAAGCCAGCTCCCTGCGGACGTCTTCTCTTAGGCTACACCTGTAATGGTCTATCAGGGCCCTGTCGTTCCACCCAGCTCCAGCGGCCAGAAATCCAATGCAAAGTCTTGCGCGCTCCTCGTCCCCTGCCGGAGATGGAACAACCTCTCACCCGCTCGGCCCTCTGGAGGATGATCGAACACAGCCCGGAAACGGCGGGTGAACTCCAGTAGTGGCCCCTCGCTGAGTCGGGCCCGTTCCAGGGCCCTACCCCTCAGGCAGGAGACGAGGAAACTTACTCTCTCCTCGTCCGAGGGAGCAGGTTGAACGGTGGCCAGGTAGAGCTCCAGTTGTAGCAGAAATCCATGGCACCCCGCCGCCGCTCCATCGTACTCCCTCGGAGGCGTGATGCGCAGAGCGCTGGCACCAGATCCCGCTGGAGGAGATGGTAGAGATGCTGGTGGGAGGGTAGGTGGGGTAGTAGGGAGACCACTCCTCTCCCAATGGTCCATCCTCTCCATCATTTGATTCATTGCTGATCCGATGCGATGGAGGATGGACGTATGCTGAAGGACTCTCTCCTCCATCGTGGGGAGAGGTGTGGTCACTGCTCCTGCTGACTCCATCTGGTGGTGTGGGCTTCTATAATGATGGGTAAGTGATGGGTAAGGAGTCAAATGCAGAGAGCAAAGTAAATGGGAAAAAACGTGTTAATGTCCTTAACCAAGTAACAGGTCCCAAACATGGGTGAATGCCCTAAAACACAGGTGCAAAA
Organism: Oncorhynchus clarkii lewisi; assembly: GCF_045791955.1. Taxonomy (NCBI): domain Eukaryota; kingdom Metazoa; phylum Chordata; class Actinopteri; order Salmoniformes; family Salmonidae; genus Oncorhynchus; species Oncorhynchus clarkii. Next base: position 45,896,633 of record NC_092166.1, read on the forward strand.
ACAAACCCAAAACCTAGTTACACAAACCCGGACAACGAAAACCCAAAACCGACGATACACTACAAACGTTTCAAACACAACAAGCCCGCACAAACACCAGCGGGCAAAACTAACTTAAATAACACCCATCCCAAAACCCCTACAAGGAACAGGTGAAAACAATTAGACAAAAACAAACGAAAAGGAAAAAGGGATCGGTGGCAGCTAGTAGACCGGCGACGACGACCGCCGAGCGCCACCCGAGCAGGAAGGGGAGACACCTTCGGTGGTATTCGTGACACAATATCCCACTGTATCTTCAATAGGGGCTGAGTTGAAAAACTGCAAAACCTCAGATTTCCCACTCCCTGGTTGGATTTTTTCTCATGTTTTTGCCTGACATATGAGTTCTGTTATACTCACAGACATCATTCAAACAGTTTTAGAAACGTCAGAGTGTTTTCTATCCAATACTACCAATACTACTGGGTTATGTCGATATAGGACTCGTTTTACTGTGGATATAGATACTTTTGTACCTGTTTCCTCCAGCATCTTCAAAAGGTCCTTTGTTGTTGTTCTGGGATTTATTTGCACTTTTTGCACCAAAGTACGTTCATTTCTAGGAGACAGAACGCGTCTCCTTCCTGACCAGTATGACGGCTGCATGGTTCCATGGTGTTGATACTTGCATACTATTGTTTGTACAGATGAACGTGGAACCTTCAGGCATTTGGAAATTGCTCCCAAGGATGAACCAGACTTCTGGAGGTCTACAATTTTTTTCTGAGGTCTTTTGATTTTCTCATGATGTCAAGCAAAGAGGCACTGCGTTTTAAGGTAGGTCTTGAAATACATCCACAGATACACCTCCAATTGACTCAAATGATGTCAATTAGCCTATCAAAAGTTTCTAAAGCCATGACATAATTCTCTGGAATTTTCCAAGTTGTTTAAAGGAACAGTCAACTTAGTGTATGTAAACTTCTGACCCACTGGAATTGTGATGCAGTGAATTATAAGTGAAATAATCTGTCTGTAAACAATTGTTGGACAAATTACTTGTGTCATGCACAAAGTAGATGTCGTAACCGACTTGCCAAAGCTATAGTTTGTTAACAAGAAATTTGTGTAGTGGTTGAAAACGAGTTTTAATGACTCCAACATACGTGTATGTAAACTTCCGACTTCAACTTTATATGCTATACACGGTATATATAATATATACGGTATATATTTGCTTCATAATGTTTATTAACATTTTTTGCTGGCTCTTGGCACCCACGAGCCTGGGCCCAGAAGCCCCTGCATTAATCCAGCCCTGGCTCTGAGGCCAGGGGAGATAGGGTTGAGGACACAAAAGCATTTTTTGAAAGGGTTGATACGAAATAAATTCATTACATTGTATGTGCAACTGCATTTAAGTTGGCCTGTCTTCTTCCATGATTGAACATCTTTTTTAGATGAATTGATTCTTTTCAGAGCCATACTTTCACCTGATGGATCTTGATGATAGGTGAATAAGTCATTCAACTGATTTTAACTGAAGGGATGTTCTTTGCATGACATGTTTTTGCATACAGTAATAAATACACATTTGATAACAATTATGATTTTTTTTTAATTCCCAGAATTCATTGGGTAAAAAATTGCCTAGCCATTTACAGCTCTGGCACTAGGTATCAAACAGTTCTTGATGACTACAAAAACTCCATCTCATTAAAGATATTAATGCCATACGAAAACGTTGGGCAATATAATCCTTGTTGTATATGAAGATAATGAGTGCAATTCTGCCCTCTCTCCTATTTTTGCACATCATTAGAGCCGGGCTCAGTCGGTGCTTGCATTCTATTGGACGATCATTCCGGGTAAATGCAGTCACTAGTGGCATAGAGATAAAGGTCAGAGACCAATATCACAGACAAGATCTTTCAATGCATATCAAAACAGATGACATATTGCCTAGAGCAGAGAAACCCTACTACTGTGCACTAGAGACTGCTGTGCCTTGTGTAGGCATAGACACTGCATTCCAGCCACATGGACAGCAAAATCTTTATTTATGATATTCTGAGAGAGAATGAAAGCAATATCTTTCCGATTTTCTTTTTTAAATCACAGATTGTTGACGTCAAACCTGGCCTTAGTCATTTCACGTCCCTAAACATTACTCAATGCTCTATAAAGATAGAGCTACAACAAGGAAGGGACATGAGTCTGTCTTTTTGAGGTAATGCTCATCTAGAAGCTATAGGTAATTAAAGAAGAAGTTTTGGATGGAAGCTTCAATAACCTCTATTTGCCTTTGCAGACTTGTATTGGCGACGTCTACATCAGGGCAACGTCTCCTGCTGAAACTGGGGCTGTCCTAATATGGACACTAAGTTTGGGTAATGTTTACTAAGGATAGAGGAAGAATGAGTTCACACTGGTTAAACAATATGAATGATTTATGTGATATTAAGAAAACTAGGTCAAGGCAGTGAGTGTTGGATGGTGGAGAGTAACAAATGTTATGAAACCTACAATGAAAAGGCTGTGAATAAAGAGCCTTCACAAAGTACCTCCCACCCAATAAAAATGTAAGCCTTTATTCCAGGTGTAATGCATTACTGGCCCTATGTAGCCTTATAAAGGCCTTATTCATGCATTAACTCTCTAGCGTTTTTGCATGGCATACGTGTGTGACAGACCGGCTCGAGTCTTATGTAGCAAAATTTGAAATTGTGTTTTTGTTTGTACATTGGATAAAAGTAGAAACAGAGTTAGAAAATTGTGTATCCTACACTAAAGTTCAGGAACAATGGAAAAGGAATTATTCTTTGAAAGTTGATAAACATGTAACCTCACTTTTGAGAAAATGGCCTTTGAATGTTTTGGTACACAAACTGGAGAGCTCTTCCTGGAGAGCTCGTCCACACCCATTCAGCATCGTCCAAACACTCTTAAGCAATAACCCTGCACGTAAACTCAGAGCGTTGTCAGATTGTCCATTCGTAAATTCAGAGCATTCAGAGCGCACACTGGACGCTCTGGCCGAGGAGTAGGGTTGATCCAAGCGTTCTGTCCTAAAAACAGAAGTCAAGAACCCATTTGTCAGTTATTCGGCGCTCTGGCACACTCAAACGAGAGTGCTCTGAAATCGGAGTAGATAGCCAGAGCGAATTTACCAGCTACGTCTATCAACAGTTGTTGCATTGACATCATGAACATTATATTGAAATGGTTAATTGCAAAGTGAAGTATTTTATTAAGACATGTAGCTAGCTAGCAATGAACCACTACACAGATCATATACATAACATTAGCTAGTGAGCCAGCCAGCTAACGTTTAGCTAGCTAGCTAACAGTACACTTTGACTTTAAATTAAAACAACTTTCTGACTAAATTAGAAACGTGTAATATCTGAAAATGTAGTTAGCTACAATATATGACCTGTATACATTGATGGGCGCTTCTCCCTCTCTGTCACGGATGCCATGGTTTCCTTTAGTTTGAAGATGTAATCTGAAGACAGGTGTTTTCTCCATTTCCTTAGTTATCATACTTTAATTACACTGATTTCAATGCTCGATCTCTCGGCATGTCCAGCCCACTCATCTCAGCCAATCATGGCTAGTGGGAAGGTTGCTGACTTTGTCTGTGGCAGACAGACAGACTTTGTCTGTTTACGTTCAAATGGCTCTCCTGTGAAGTAGTGATTCGTTTGGGGTTGTATTATATAAGATTGTCTTAAAAGTGTACAGACTGCCAATTACGGTGCATTACAATAGAATGTAACAACAACACGTATTTTTAATATTTAATCAACCTTAAAGCTTGGTGCCGGTGTGGTCTGATTGAGTTAAAGTGGGGTCAACTCAAGTTGAGAGTTGAGACAGCCATATGAGTAGCAAAGTTGAAAAGTCTGGATTTAAAGAGGGGATTGCGTTTAATGTAAGTTATATAAATAATGTTTCAATAGCGTGGCACTTTGGGGCACCATTGTTATTAAATCTATTCCCATTCAGGAACTTACTACTAGGGCATCATGGGAGAAATGGAAAGACTGGAGTGCTGACAACTACAGTGCCTTGCGAAAGTATTCGGCCCCCTTGAACTTTGCGACCTTTTGCCACATTTCAGGCTTCAAACATAAAGATATAAAACGGTATTTTTTTGTGAAGAATCAACAACAAGTGGGACACAATCATGAAGTGGAACGACATTTATTGGATATTTCAAACTTTTTTAACAAATCAAAAACTGAAAAATTGGGCGTGCAAAATTATTCAGCCCCTTTACTTTCAGTGCAGCAAACTCTCTCCAGAAGTTCAGTGAGGATCTCTGAATGATCCAATGTTGACCTAAATGACTAATGATGATAAATACAATCCACCTGTGTGTAATCAAGTCTCCGTATAAATGCACCTGCACTGTGATAGTCTCAGAGGTCCGTTAAAAGCGCAGAGAGCATCATGAAGAACAAGGAACACACCAGGCAGGTCCGAGATACTGTTGTGAAGAAGTTTAAAGCCGGATTTGGATACAAAACGATTTCCCAAGCTTTAAACATCCCAAGGAGCACTGTGCAAGGGATAATATTGAAATGGAAGAAGTATCAGACCACTGCAAATCTACCAAGACCTGGCCGTCCCTCTAAACTTTCAGCTCATACAAGGAGAAGACTGATCAGAGATGCAGCCAAGAGGCCCATGATCACTCTGGATGAACTGCAGAGATCTACAGCTGAGGTGGGAGACTCTGTCCATAGGACAACAATCAGTCGTATTTGCACAAATCTGGCCTTTATGGAAGAGTGGCAAGAAGAAAGCCATTTCTTAAAGATATCCATAAAAAGTGTCGTTTAAAGTTTGCCACAAGCCACCTGGGAGACACACCAAACATGTGGAAGAAGGTGCTCTGGTCAGATGAAACCAAAATTGAACTTTTTGGCAACAATGCAAAATGTTATGTTTGGCGTCAAAGCAACACCCTGAACACACCATCCCCACTGTCAAACATGGTGGTGGCAGCATCATGGTTTGGGCCTGCTTTTCTTCAGCAGGGACAGGGAAGATGGTTAAAATTGATGGGAAGATGGATGGAGCCAAATACAGGACCATTCTGGAAGAAAACCTGATGGAGTCTGCAAAAGACCTGAGACTGGGACGGAGATTTGTCTTCCAACAAGACAATGATCCAAAACATAAAGCAAAATCTACAATACAATGGTTCAAAAATAAACATATCCAGGTGTTAGAATGGCCAAGTCAAAGTCCAGACCTGAATCCAATCGAGAATCTGTGGAAAGAACTGAAAACTGCTGTTCACAAATGCTCTCCATCCAACCTCACTGAGCTCGAGCTGTTTTGCAAGGAGGAATGGGAAAAAAATTCAGTCTCTCGATGTGCAAAACTGATAGAGACATACCCCAAGCGACTTACAGCTGTAATCGCAGCAAAAGGTGGCGCTACAAAGTATTAACTTAAGGGGGCTGAATAATTTTGCACGCCCAATTTTTCAGTTTTTGAATTGTTAAAAAAGTTTGAAATATCCAATAAATGTCGTTCCACTTCATGATTGTGTCCCACTTGTTGTTGATTCTTCACAAAAAAATACAGTTTTATATCTTTATGTTTGAAGCCTGAAATGTGGCAAAAGGTCGCAAAGTTCAAGGGGGCCGAATACTTTCGCAAGGCACTGTAGTCAACGGTGTTTTGAGTGTGGGGATGTTGGTCATAAGCGACATGCTTGCCCGAAAAGGGAGAAGGCCGAGGGAGGGGCGCAGGTGGTCATCGTAACGCCTGGGCCCACTGATGTAGGGAGAGGTCGGCCGACAGCGGTAGAGCAGCCAAAAGCACATGTTGCTGAGGAACAAGTTATCCGTGTTGAGGGGACGGAGTTGCAACTTGTATTAGAGGGAAATGTTATGCTACAGAAAAGTATTGTTGTAGAAGGTAAGGATGTATCTGAAGAGCCAGTTCCTCAGACTAGTGAGCAGGTGCCCAGTACGAGTGCTGGGGTAAAGGAGGGGGTTCATGTGGAGCTAGGCTCCCAGGTAGTGGAGGAGGTGCCCAGTACGAATGCTGGGGTAAAGGTGGGGGTTCATGTGGAGCTAGGCTCCAGGTAGTGGAGGAGATGCCCACTACGAGTGCTGGGGTTCATGTGGAGCTAGGCTCTCAGGTAGTGGAGGAGATGCCCACTACGAGTGCTGGGGTTCATGTGGAGCTAGGCTCCAAGGTAGTGGAGGAGATGCCCACTATGAGTAATGATGTTCAGGTGGGGCTAGTCTCCCAGGTAGTGGAGGAGATGCCTGGTACGAGTGATGAGGTGCAAGTGGGGAGTGTTGAAAGGGATGTGGTAGAGGGGAGTCAGTTGTCTGTGGTCTCAGCTGAGGATCAAGAGAAGGATATGGAAATCTCTTTTGATATGATAGCTGCTGGTGAGGACTCAGTTTATGTTCTAATGAGTTTCTGGGAAATCTGTTAAATTGGCAGATTTTGATGTTGATAAGTTTGTGATGCTGTGATGTTACAGAAGACGGTGGGGTTAGACCAATTGAGTTAGAAGAAGCAGTTTCGCTTGAGGAAATGTATTACTGCTGTTGCAGCAGCAAAAGGTGGTCAGGTTAAGAGAAGATTAAAATGATGATGATCATGCTTCATAGGGTGTCTTTTTTCTCTTTGGTTTCTCTGTGGTTTCTTCTGCTTTTCTTTTCTTTTTTTTCTTTTTTTAAACTCTGTTTATTAAGTTTTGAACATACACACACACAGACAAGACAAAGCAATATAAATAATACACTCAACTAGAAAAAAAAATACAAATAAAAAAAAATTTAAGAAAAAGAAAAAAAAAAAAAAAAAAAAGCTTTAAAAAGCTTTAAAGAAACCATACTTTAGACAAGTTAAACACACCAGGCAGAAGGCTACAGAGGTTAAAGGGCAATCTATAGTACAGGGACAGAGCAAACACCTCACCATTGTTCCTGTAAGCAGTCAAGGGATAAGGGTGGAGAAATGCAACCACTCACAGAGAGTCATGGCCACAGACCGACCATCCACTGGACAAAAAAAAAGTTTACAATGCTTTAAAATAAAAAATGATTATTCATGTAGGCGTGAACAAAATGTAAAAATAACTGGGAAAAACAAGCTCACACTTCAGTCTCTGCCTGGGCAAGATGAACAAGGCGGACCACAATCAATAAGCACATGGACCTTAATACCCCCCGAGCAAAAACACAGAGAGAAGCTCCTCCAACCCTTAAGTCACAGACTTATTTTAGTATTAATTGGGATGCCATCAGAGGATGGACTGTTTAAAGTAAGACCGGAATGGAGCCCAAGCCTCATCAAACAGTTTGGGGTTCCCACGTGAATTGAATTTAATTTTTTCTAGTTTCAGAGAGCACAACACATCCCTCACCCAATATTTATACGATGGGGGAGCTGCCATCTTCCAGTTCTGTAGTATTAGCCGTCTAGCTAAAAGAGTTGTATAAGCAACAGTGTCCGACTGGATTCTTGATAGGGGGGTACCCATGGGCAGTACTCCAAAAAGGGCTGTAAGGGGAGACGGATCTATAACAGTGTCATATATATCAGAGAAACATTTAAATATGAATTCCCAGAAACCTGACAGTTTATGACAGCCCCAAAACATATGCAACAGTGTGGCTGGTTCCACCTTACATCTGACACAGGTAGAATCAAAATCAGAGAATATTCTTCCAAGTTTGGCCCCCGACCAGTGGATACGGTGAACCACCTTGAATTGAATGTTCCTCCCCCAAATCCTTTTCCCATCGAGTCTTTAAAGGCACCAGAGAAGGGTTCTGTAGGTCATGAATGATTGCATATACATCTGAAATTGCGCCTCTAGGAAGCTTGTTCAGCTCCAAGATGCTCTCTATAGCAGTATTCGCAGGCCTATTGGGAAATCCAGGTGTGTTAGCCCTGACAAAGTTTCTAGTCTGGAGATAGCGGAAAAAGTGGGATTGGGGGAGATTGAACTTTTCCTGCAGCTGAGAAAAAGAGGCAAATGTATCATCAAAGAATAATTGGGCTAGCGAGGAAAGGCCTAGTGAGTGCCAAATGCCAAAAGCCCCATCATTCAAAGATGGAGGAAATAAAATGTTCTGATTGATTGGGCCTGATAGAGAAAAGCCTCGTAGGCTAAAGGCTAAACGGAACTGATTCCAAATTTTAAGAGACTGCTTTACAATTGGGTTGGCACACCTTTTGCCTAGGGACACTGGGAGAGACGAGCACAGCACAGAGGAAAGTGCTGCAGGTTTACACGATTCAGACTCCATCTGGGCCCAGAGTGGTCTAGGGCCAGTAGGATCAGTCTGCAGCCAGTACAGAACGGCTCTGAAATTTGCAGCCCAGTAGTATGTCTGAAAATTTGGTAAAGCTAAACCCCCCAATGACCTAGGCTTCTGTAAATGTTTTCTACCAATCCGTGGTACCTTGCCATTCCAAATAAAATGCATGAATGTTTGATCCAGTGAAATAAAAAAAGATTTTGGAATAAAAATGGGTATACATTGAAATAAATATAAAAATTTGGGCAACACATTCATTTTAATGACATTAATCCTTCCGATTAGAGAAAGGGGTAGCGAATTCCAAAAAGTAAAAGATTGTTTCAATCTGTCTGCTAGAGCAACAAAGTTTTCCTGAAACAAATTTGAATATTTCCTTGTCACTTTTACTCCCAAGTAAGTGAATTGATCCCGGACAATCCTAAACTGAGAACTTGTGAAAGAGCACTTTAAAGCAGCCTTGTTTACCGGAAAGAGCTCACTCTTGCCTAGATTCAGCTTGTACCCTGAGATTGATCCAAACTTTTTAAGAACAGATAGGGCACGTGGCAATGAGGTATCGGGGTTGGAGATAAACAAAAGGAGGTCGTCAGCATATAGCGAGACTTTCTGCTCTAAGCCCGCCCTGATTATGCCTTGAATGGCATCATTAGAGTGTAGTGCAATGGCGAGAGGCTCGATTGCCAAAGCAAACAACAAGGGGGAGAGTGGGCAACCCTGTCTGGATCCGCGGTGCAAGGGAAAATAGTCAGAGGACAAGTTATTGGTCCCCTCTGGGCATTCCCGTTATTCAACCCTGTCATCAGAGCATAGAATGGAAAAGCAATGAGTGCCCAAAACCCCCAGAATAACTTGTCTCAGAGTAATAATGTACGGTGGTAAATGTTTGGAAAAAGTACAGAAAAAAAAACAGAAAAAAACTAAAAAGACAGAATGACAACATTAGAACTGAACAATTCAACCTGCCCCCCCGCCCCCTCCCCCCATCCCAGACAATACCTCCCAAACGAGGTACAATCCTAAATAGAACATGTTCTCTTCGCACAGTATGTCTGTGAGAGTGCGGTCTTAAACCTAAACCCACAGTCCCGCTCTTTAAAGTCGCGTTTTGTTAGTGGATCAAGCAGCAAAAAGAAAGATTTGTATGTATTTTTTTCAAATAAAAAAAGGCGAATCCCCTGTGCAAACGGAATGACAAAAGCACCACTTGTAGATGTATATAATTGTATTCCCCGTCTTATAACAGGCATTGAGAGAAAATAAATAAAATGTATAAAGGCTCTCAGCCAAAAATCTAATTTGAAGTAAGGAAATCGTAGGAAGACAATCAAAAATAATAGTAATTATAATAGTAGTCTAATTGAAGCTGAGACAGCTTACAACCAATCCCAAAAAACTACGTCTGCGCAACGTTGAACGTTTGCTGGGCTTAAATGACGCTCAAAACTTTTAAAATTAAAGTGAGGCCCCAGAAACCGTGTAGCCTCGGGAGACATTTGCTGTTTACTGGGTCAATGCAAACGGATGCAGTAAACAAATAACCAAAAATATTTTGAGTCACTGAGACAATGTGTAAACAAACTAAATAGGTGAGCGAGATAAGGCACGCACCCTAGATGATCAAAACATTAGATCACATCAAATAAGCCTGAATAGTTTCACCAACTATACAAGACTAGCCTGTTATATCTGAACATAATTGTACCACAAGTGGGGTACTTACTATCCACAGTTCGCAAGCAATAGTTGCTAAACTGTGAGCATATTCAAGACTTCTTGATATGACGTTAAATGTGAGCCATAGCCTCCTCCGGAGATTCAAACGTGTGGTCTTTACCCTCATGAGATATCCATAAACGGGCCGGGAATCACAGTCCATACTTCACACTTGGATGGTCCCGAAGTACTCGTTTGGCCTGTCCGAAAGCTGCGCGCTGCCTGGAAACAGTGGGGGAGTAGTCCTGGTATATGGAAAAGCTCTGTCCTTGAAAGCTCAGAGTGGTATTGCGGGCTCGTCGGAGGATCTCCATCTTCTCATGAAAAAAGTGCACTCGAAGAATTATGTCACGGGGCCTCTCCCCATCCCGGGGCTTTGGGCGCAGCGACCGGTGGGCTCGATCAATCAGGGGCTTTTCATCTAAGGCAAGAACATCCTTCAGCAGCCCTGAAACGAAATCCGTGGCGCGATGCATTTCCGCGGACTCTGGGACTGATACAAGCCTCAGATTATTACGGCGAGAGAATCCCTCTAAACTCACACAGCTCTCCCTCACCTTTTTCAAATCTGCAGCTAGGCGTTTAACTTCAGCCTCCAGGGATGTAGTTAAGTCGGAGACATTAGTAGCGGAGGCCTCCAGTGCTGCAATCGTTGTAGTGTGTGACGCAGTTGTTGTTTTGAGTGATGTAATTGCCGGCACAGTCTCGTTCCGCAGGATGGTTAAATCTGCTTTTAAAGTATCAGAAACCTCCTGTATTCTGGCCTCAATCGTAGCAACCACCTGTGTTTTAATTTCAACTATCTCAGAGCGTAGTAGTTTGATGGCCTCGAGAATGTTAATTTCAGCGCCGCCAGTCCAAGCCGCGCCCCCGGGTAAAGTGTGCGTCCCCGGGCCCTCAGACTCAGAAGAGGGCGGTGATGAGAGCGGGTCTTGTAGGCCGGGTTTTCTCAGAGTCATGTTCTTGGCCTTATGTTTGGTCGACATGCTGACATTCGGAAGCAAAGTAGTCTTGGTTTTTACGGAAAGGGATCACCAAATTAATATTTGAAAATAAATACGGTTTTGCTGCAGAATTCACATAAACTTTAAGAATACCACGGGAGCAAACGGAAAACACGTCAGTCGCACATGGCGTCCCCTACCATCCCCCCCTGCTTTTATTTTCTATATGGAGGTACTAAGGGTAGGTTCTCTCAATATTAATGGGGGAAGGGACAGGAATAAGAGGGCTTGGGTATTAGAAGTAATAAAACAGAAAAGGCTTAATGTAGTTTTCCTACAGGAGACACATAGTGATGAGGAAAATGAGGTTGACTGGGGTATGTGGTGGGAGGGGCAGCATGTACTCAGTCATGGAACTAATTTCTGTGCTGGGGTGACAATCTTGTTTTCCTCAGGCTTAGGGGTGACTGTGGTATCTACAACAGAGAGTGTCACGGGTCGGGTTTATTTGGTCAAGGTGGATGTTATGGTTTTTTTAATATATTTTTTTATGTTTATGTCACGTTCTTTCTAATTCGCCCGGCAACCAGACAGGGTGCGTTCCAGGACACCGGAGACACACTCCAGGACAGAAACCCAGGCAAACACAGACTCAGGAAGCGGGATTCGTGACAGTACCCCCCCTCCGACGAACGCCACCGGGCGGACTACCTGGAGCGCCAGGGTGGAGGCGGTAGAAGTCACGAAGCAGGTCGTCATCAAGGATCTGACGCCGAGGAATCCAACTCCTCTCCTCTGGACCATATCCTTCCCAATCCTCGAGATTTTGGAAACCTCGACCCCGCCGTCTGGAATCCATTATGCGGCGCACCGTGTAGGCAGGACCACCTCCGATCATCCGAGGAGGAGGGGGCAACAGAGGACTGAGGAGAACCGGCTTGAGGCAGGAGACATGAAAGGTGGGGTGTACTCGAAGCGTTGCCGGCAATTTGAGTCGGACCACAACAGGGTTAATGATTCTCTCCACCACAAACGGACCAATGAACTTTGGTGACAGTTTCCTCGACTCAGTCCGTAGAGGAAGATCCCGTGTAGCCAACCAAACCTTATCTCCGATGGTATAAGCGGGAGCCGGAATACGGCGACGATTCGCCTGGATCTGATACCGGTCAGAAACTCTAAGGAGGACCTTCCTGGCCCGATGCCAGGTCCGGTGGCAACGACGAATGTGGGCCTGGACAGAAGGAACCGAAAGATCCCTCTCCTGAGAAGGAAACAAGAGAGGTTGGTATCCGTACAGGCATTGGAAGGGGGACATCCCAGTGGCAGATGAAGGAAGGGTATTATGGGCATACTCGACCCAGGGTAATTGAGATGACCAAGAGGTGGGATCAGAGGAGACAAGACAACGCAGCGTGGACTCCATCTTCTGGTTGGCTCTCTCCGCCTGACCATTAGATTGTGGGTGAAATCCAGAAGTGAGACTGACTGTAGCTCCAATGGCCAAACAGAAGGATCTCCAGACAGCAGAGGTAAACTGAGGACCACGGTCAGAAACAATGTCACTGGGCAATCTGGGCAAGTCAGTCCAGACCACAAACGGTTGCTCCGCTCCCTCCAACCAGTGACGGCACTCCTCCAAGGCAAGCTTCACAGCGAGAAGCTCCCGGTTACCCACATCGTAGTTTCTCTCAGCTGGTGAAAGACGACAAGAGTAGAAGGCGCAGGGATGGAGTTTACCGTCAGTGGAGCTACGCTGGGACAGGATGGCGCCCACCCCCACATCAGACGCGTCCACCTCAACAACAAACTGACGGGAAGTGTCAGGTTGAGAGAGAATCGGCGCGTTGGTGAAATGACTCTTCAAGTTCAGAAATGCTCGGTCTGCCTCTGGAGTCCATCAGAAAATTCTGGTGCAAGACGTCAGAGCAGTTAAAGGGGCGGCCACCCGGCTGTAATCACGGATAAACCTCCGATAGAAGTTCGCAAATCCCAGGAATCTCTGGAGCTGCAATCTCGTACCGGGCCGGGCCCAATCCCGAACCGCCCGAACCTTCTCTTGGTCCATCTTGATCTCACCCCTGGAGATGATGTACCTGAGGAAGGATGTAGTGTGGGCGTGAAAATCACACTTCTCTGCCTTCACAAACAGACGGTTCTCCAATAACCACTGCAGGACCTGCTTAACATGCTGGATGTGGCTGGAAAGCTCCTTGGTGAAAATCAGGATGTCATCCAGGTAAACGAACACAAACAGACCGATCATATCCCTCAGCACGTCATTCACCAAACTTTGGAACACTGCTGGAGCGTTGGAAAGTCCAAACGGCATCACCTGGTACTCGAAATGTCCCATAGGTGTATTGAATCCAGTCAACCACTCGTCCCCCTCTTTGATCCGAACCAGATGATACGCATTGCGTAGATCAAGCTTCGTAAACACAGTAGCACCCTGTAAAGAATCGAAAGCGGAGCTCATCAAGGGCAAGGGGTACTTGTTCTCGACCGTAATATCATTCAACCCCCGATAATCAATACACGGTCGAAGAGAGCCATCCTTCTTACTCACAAAAAAAAATCCAGCTCCCAGGGGTGATGACGAGGGACGAATGAGACCTGCAGCAAGAGACTCCTTTATGTAGGTCTCCAGGGCTTCCCGCTCAGGTCGAGAAATACTGTATAACCGTCCCTTGGGAAAGGCAGCTCCAGGGAACAGCTTAATTGTACAATCATAAGGTCGGTGGGGAGGAAGTGACTGAGCTTTCTGCTTACTGAACACCTCACCCAACTCGTGATATGTTTCAGGAACCAAGGACAAATCAGGAGGAGCAGACTCACTGACCCGACTGGGGACAGCATGAGAACAGGCAGTCCTGAGGCAGTTAGCATGGCACTCAATGCTCCAACTAGTTACCTTACCAGTCACCCAATCGAACGAAGGATTGTGTTCTCTTAGCCAGGGGTATCCAAGAACCAGAGGAACATGGGGGGAAGGCAAAATTAAAAAAGAAATAACCTCTGAATGATTCCCCGACAACAACATCTTAACCGGTTCAGTCCTCATAGTGATCCGTGCCAGAATACTGCCGTTTAGAGTGGTTGCTTCAATGGCTTCCGGTAATTGCTCCTTGGAAAGCCCCAGCTGTTCCACTAAGTCGGCATCAATGAAGCTGTCATCGGCACCTGAATCGATGAAAGCGTTAATCGCTAAACTCTGATTCTTATTTATGAGGGTAGCAGGAAAACGAGGTCTGACAGGGCTCTTGAGAGGTTGAAACTGGCTCCCTAACAAACCTCCCAAACTTAACGAGCCGAGCAGTTTAACGGGCGCTGAGGACAAACGGAGATGTAATGTCCCGAGCTACCACAGTAGAGGCAGCTGTTGGTCTCACGTCTACGTTGGCGCTAGTCCTTAGTTAACCCGTGCCGCCCCACTTGCATAGGTTCAGGATCTGGCGGCAGGACTCCTCCACTAATCCCGTGTGAAGGAAAATGATCAACCCGTTCTGGTCCACTTCCTGACCCAAATGGTAACCGAGTCTCAGATTGATTAGATGGACCCCACTGCTTCTCCCTCCTTCTCTCTCGGACTCTATTATCTACCTGAATAGCTAAGGTGACCAAGCTGTCTAGATCACTAGGCTCTGGATAGGATATCAGCTCGTCCTTGAGTTGCTCCGACAACCCCTGGTAAAAAGCCGCTTGTAGTGACTCCTCATTCCAACCACTCTCCACAGACAATGTCCTGAACTCGATCATCAAGTCTGCCACACTGCGAGCTCCTTGGCGAAGAGTGAACAAACGTTTAGCTGCGTCCTTACCTCGGACTGGATGGTCAAAAAGCTTTCTCATCTCTCCCGTGAACTCCTGGTATGAAGCCATGCAGGTCTCCTGTCGTTCCCAAACGGCTGAAGCCCATTCCAGAGCTCTTCCATGCAGCAGTTCAATAACAAAGGCTATCCTAGCCTTGTCAGTGGCGTAAGAATGGGGCTGCAGATCAAACACTAACCCACACTGCATAAGAAAAGAACGGCATCTTCCCAAATCCCCTTCATATTTATCAGGCGTCGGTACCTTGGGTTCACGGAAGGAATCCGCACCAGACACGGCAGGTGAGATGGGTGAAACAGGTGGTGAATGAATCGCCGGCAAACTGAGCTGATCCTGGATCTGTGTCAAGCTAGCAGAAAAGTTCTGGATTGAACCTGCTATCTCCTGTAGCGCCGTCCTGTGTTGTCCCAATGTCTTCCCCTGCTCGGTAATGGCATGGCAAACGGAGTCCAGGTCCGCTGGGTTCATCCTTGGCCGGATCGTTCTGTCACGTTCTTTCAAAATCGAACCCAGAAGCAGACCAGGACAAGGAGAGTAGGAAGAAGGTGAGTATTTATTTACAAGTGAATGTGAATGGGTAGATATATTCAGGTGGCGTAGCGGGCAGTGGTGGTGAGTTGATGGGAGTAAATAGGTGGATCCGATGGGGTAGCGGAATCCTCCGACGACCAGGCGGGAATGGGGTAAATGATCCGGGTGAGTAACTGAAGACAGAACAAACGGAGGTAAGTTTAAGGCAAGCAATACGTAAAAAACAACAAAACAAATACTATCCAACTTGAGGCTGATACTATGGCACAACATACTGTTCATGGCTAACGATCCGGCAGGGAATGGATGTCAGGTCAGAGCTTTTGAAGGGGAGAGGTGATGATCAGGACAGGTGTGCAGATTACTGATGGGATACAGGTGCGGGTGAACATCGATCTCCCAACAAGCTAATTCGCCCGGCAACCAGACAGGGTGCGTTCCAGGACACCGGAGACACACTCCAGGACAGAAACCCAGGCAAACACAGACTCAGGAAGCGGGATTCGTGACAGTTTATGCTCCTAATGAGGGTACAGATACAGAGCGTGTTGCTATATTTGATCAAATAAAGGAAACCTTAAGACAGTGTGACCAAGAGGGATGTATGGTTTTAGGGGGTGACTGGAACTGTACAGTGGATTTTACTGTTGATCGCACCGCTGAAGAACCCCACCTGCGGTCAGCCACTTGCCTGTCTGGCCTATTAACTGAGTTTGTGCTTTCTGATGTGTGGAGAGTAAGGAATGCAAAAGTTAGGCAGTACACATGGCTAAAAATTAATGAAGGTCGTGTCAGTGCAGCAAGGTTAGACAGGTTGTATGTATCTGAGCAATACTGTAGTAGGGTTGGAAAGTGTGCCATTACTCCTGTGGGTTTCTCTGATCATCATATCGTTACTGTTGATATTCACAAGTCCTGTCCACGAAGGTCATCATCTTACTGGTATTTTAATGTTAAATTGTTACATGATGTCATGTTTTGTGACAGGTTTTTGTTGTTTTGGGAAAAATGGAGGGTTATAAAAGGGAATTTTGAGTCCTTGAGACAATGGTGGGAGGTTGGGAAGGCCCAAATACGAGTATTTTGTCAACAGTATACGGCTCTGTCTCAAATTGAAGTTAAATAGACTATCAAGGCCCTTGAACAGGACATCAAATCTATTGAATTGAAGCTGCTCACTCAGAACGACCCTGGACTAGTCATGAACTTACAGGACAAGAGACATGAACTGAGGTCGTTTCTGCATGAAAGAGTGAAGGGTGCCTTGATTAGGTCTCGTTTCGCTTCCCTCAAGGATATGGATGCTCCTAGCGCTTTTTTTAAAACCTAGGACAGTCGACATTTCAACGTAAACAGATGGTCTGCCTTCGTCTCCCTGATGGGAAGGTGACCACGGATGACATTGAAATGGGTCAACATGCCGTGGATTTCTACTTGTCCTTCTATAAAGGCGGAGGATTGTGACACTGTGTACTGAACAGTTGTTACACGGTCTTCCTCAATTCCTCAATTGGGACCTGAGCAGAGAGTCGCATTGGACTCTGACATTACACAAGAGCTGTCCACAGCAGTTATGCAGCTCTCAACAGGCCGAGCCCCTGGCATCGATGGTTTACCATCTAAGTTTTATAAGCACTTTTGGGGGACTATTGGGGAGGATTTTTATGAAGTGGTGTGTGAATCCTTCCTGTATCCTGTCAACGTGCGGTGCTTTCACTGTTGCCTATAAAAAGGGGGATTTGGCTCATAAAAAATTGGAGACCTGTTGCTTTGCTGTGCGCTGAATACAAAATTGTTTCTAAATGTCTCTCAAACAGGTTGAAAGAGTATCTGGGATTGTTGATCCACAAGGACCAGTCCTACTGTATACCTGATCGCTCTATTGTTGACAACTTGTTTCTGATAAGAGATGTTTTAGACATTTGTAAACTGTCTGATGTAAATGTGGGTTTACTTTCGTTGGTTCAGGAGGTTTTTGATCGTGTGGACCACCAGTACTTGTTTAAAATAATGAAAGCCTTTGGGTTTGGGGATGTTTTTCTGTCTTGGATGAATTTACTGTATGCTGGTGCCTCGTGTATGGTGAAGGTGGGTGGTGGTTTGAGTTGCCCAATCCCTGTCCAAAGGGGCATCAGGCAGGGGTGCCCAATTTCAGGGCAGTTATATAGTCTGGCGATTCAACCAATGCTTTGTTTTTTAAGAGCGAAGCTTACTGGTTTCTCTGTGCCAGGGGTAATGAAGGGTCCCACGATAGCACTGTCTGCGTATGCAGATGACGTGATAGTTTTTATTACAGGGGGTGAGGATGTTAATGTTCTCTCAAATGCTTTAAAGGTGTATGAGGGGGCCTCCTCAGCTAGAGTCAATTGTGGAAAGAGTGAAGAGCTGTGGGCAGGTCAGCTTCAGACGGGGTCCGCTCCACGGTTACCAGGGGGGCTTCAGTGGGGCAGAGATGGGATGAAGACTTTGGGGTTTTTTCTAGGCTCCGATGTCTTTCAGAAAAAGAACTGGGAGGGTGTATTGGAGAAAGTGTGTGCCAGACAGTCAAGGTGGAAATGGGTGCTGCCCTAGCTGTCTTATAGGGGAAGGGTACTGGTAGCTAATAATCTTGCTTCCTCTACCCTAGACTGATGATTTTGCAGCCACCAAAGGGTCTGATACAGTAGCTTCAGAGGACCCTTGTCAATTTATTCTGGTCTGGACAACACTGGATTAAAGCTGCAGCCCTGTACCTGCCACTGCACGAGGGTGGACAAGGCCTGGTGGACATTTCCTCTAGAATCATGGCTTTCTGGCTCCAAGCAGCCCAGAGATTGTTGTACAGAGACGGTTCTAGCTGGGTCGAAACAGCCTACATATTGATGAGGAGAGCGGGATGTTTGGGCTTAGACAAGCACCTTTTCCTCTTAAAGCTGGAGGGAGTTGATTTGCTTGTCCTGACTCCATTTTATGAGTCTGTTATGTAGGCTTGGAGAGTCCTTGTCAAGTCCCGTAAGGCCTGCACGCCACCAGGGATGTGGCTTTTTGAAGAGCCTCTTTTTCACAACACTGCCATCCAGTCCTGTGTTCTGGGTTCAGCTAGCCTACGTTCATGCCTGTTAGGCGTTGGGTGTACCAAGCTGGGTCATCTGATGCGGAGCAGGAGCAGATCTTTGGAGGAGCTGGTAGAAAGAGCGGGGATCCGATCATCTCGCCTACTGAGGAAGGTCATCGCTGAGGTCTGCGACTCCTTGCCAGTGCTTCATCTGCAGTATGTGACTGACGCTTCCAATTCTGATCGGTGGAAGGAGGGTCTGGATTATGTGTTCCCTGCACTGATTGTTAGTGCTGCGATGGGGGCATTTGAGGAGGACGTGGGGATGCTGCTTTCCTTCGATACCCCGGAGCTGGGGGAGTTCAAGGAGGTGGGAAAGAAGGCCACGTACAGAATATGTGTAAAGGTGTCCCATGCCTCTTCCCTGGAAGGGGTAAAATTGACGAGGTGGGCGGGTGTGCTTGGTCCAGGTGCCTCTCCAAAAGGCTGTTGGCGATCATTATACAAACTGCCTATTGATAAGAGGACAGCTGACCTCCAATGGAGGATAATACATGGAGCTATAGCCACCAACATGCATCTGGTACACCTGGACCCTACTGTTGGGGAGGGGTGTCCATTCTGTGCCGAGTCTGAATCTCTGGCACATCTGTTTTTACTGTGTCCCAGGTTGGTAGGGATGATTGAACTGATCACTGATTGGTTCTCAACGTTGGGAGAGGTTCTCTCTTCCCAATTGTATATATTTGGGGCAAAGTACAGGTTCAGTCAAAAGGGTGTAGTTGTGTTGCTTAATTTTGTGTTAGGGGCAGCAAAATTAGCGATATGGAAGACCCGAAAGAACAGTATTCGGGGACAGGGGTCTGTGGATGTGGTGGGAATGTTGGCAGCGAGATTAAGGGTTGAGTTTGGCCTATTATAAACTTGTCAACAATATTGATCCGTTTTTGAGTATATGGGGTATTCAGAGGCTGTTGTGCTTAGTTACTGTGGAGGAGGAATTGTAGTTGTGTTTTTAATTGATGTGTAACTGTGGTTTTGTATGAGTATTTATTGTGTGGTGCTCTGGCTCTCTCTCTCTTATTTTTGCACACCCAAAATGCCTACTATATTGAAAGCTAGTATGGGTTTTCGGATACGGACACTCTGCCAAATACCCATACTAGCTTTCTAAATAGTAGTCATTTTGGCTATGTGAAAATATAACGTGGAAATTGAATTTGCTTTAAAAGCCCAGATGCCATTCTAATTTCAGCTTTTCATCTATAGTAGAATTCGCTGCATACTATTTAGGAAGAGAATCGTCTTTTGCGACCTACATGTTTTTAACAACAGCTGATAATCAGATAAGGGGACGTGCTCCACCAAAATGAATGAATGGCGGGATTCAACGCAATTGAGCATTAGATGCCTTCGTAGTAGGCTATGGATGAGCCTAGTATGTTGATATTTATGCATACTGCCTTCGTTTTTTACTAAACAGAGCTTTCTAAAGTATGTAGTACGATTAGTTTACAGTAAGCAGTCTAAGTAAGTAGCCGGCAAGCCAGATTTCGGACCCAGCCAGCCTTCGACAATGTGAGTAGGCGGTGTGTACCTCTTTGGTCTCAAAAGACGCCCTCAATGCTCATCTCTAATACATTCCTAATTACAGGGATGAGTACCTGAGAAGCACCTTCCTATCTTGTCCCCTCTTCATCACCCCGGGTCCTGCTATTCTTGCATTTTCTTGCATATTTTCGTTTTTCCTTCCTTCATTCCTTTCATCCTTCCTTCCTACTAGTGACGGTCTTTCATTCCTTTCATCCTTCCTTCCTACTAGTGACGGTCTTTCATTCCTCTGTTATCACTCCCAAGTGAAGAACAGGCTCTGCGGAAGTAAAGTATGTAGAGATTACTGTATGAATGTTGAGCGTGCACAGTGCACACAATTCAACTTTAGTGTCAGTAATGACTATGTACGTTTGCACATGAATGCTCCACTCTGAGGATAAACAGTTCAGACATTCTAATTGCATTTATGCTGTTCCTGTCAGTGCCAAGTGGTGGTGGAGGGTGGAAGTCATTTCCACATTTGTAACAGGCTTCAATAATCTCTGTTTCAGTCTGCAATATGTTATCCTATGCAATGTTTTTCCAGTAGCTGTAATGTTCTGCAATATGTGAATAAGGAGTGAATTTGTGAAATATCATGGGCTATAATTTATGATAACCTAATTAATAATGATCAATTAATGATTGATTAGTGAATACTGCACGTGTTACAATAGGGTCGATTTGCTGAATTGTATGAAACATAACATATTTGTAACGAGTGCGCTGAGAGTCGGGAGGCAAGTTCAGGGAGTGAGTGTTTTAATAAATATATTAAACACGTAACACAAACAACGCACCGGCATGAAAACAGAGTCAATAACACCTGAGGAAAGAACCAAGGGGAGTGACAGATATAGTGAAGGTAATCAGGGACGTGATGGAATCCAGGTGAGTCTGCAAGTGCGCCAAACGATGGTGACAGGTGTGCGCCATTACGAGCAGCCTAATGACCTAGAGGCCGGAGAGGGAGCACAAGCAACAATATTATTTATCGGCTGCTACTATCTATTTTGTTCAGTACATGGCAAACACTATTGAAGAGAATGCACACACCTATACGCTTGAATACACACACACCTACTGTAAACCTGCTGTACACCTACTTTAGATACTGTAGGGTCGCAGGTAGCCTAGCGGACAAGAGCGGAGGGCAGTGGGCCAGTACCTGAAAGGTCGCTAATATAAAGCAAGGCACTTAACCCTAAATGCTGCTGTAAGTCGCTCTGGATAATAGCGTCTGCCTAATAATATAAATGTACACACACGCACACATTCATGTACAGTGGGATACAAAATTATTGACACCCTTGATAAAGATGAACTAAAATGACTGTACTAAATAAATAATTGAAAATCTGAGCTATATTTTTTGCAATTTTTGTTGTTGAAATGATGTTATTTCATACTAATACAATTGCTCAGAGAACGAGATTTTGTTTAACAACTATTACTTGTTTTTCTCAAAAAGGTAGGGTCACATTTTTTGACACCCCTGTTTCCAATACCTTTTAATACCTCACCTTGCGAGGATAATGGCACAGAGCCTTTAAAACAAATGTTTTATGAGTTGGAGAACACATTCCTCCATACCGAATCCTTCCTTCCTTGTTATCTTTCGTCTGCATTCGGACTGCCCTCTTCAATTCAAACCCAAGAGTTTCAATGGGTTTCAAATCCGGAGACTGAGATGGCCAATGCAAAATATTGATTTTGTGGCCAATTAAACATTTCTTTGAGGATTTTGATGTGTGCTTGGGGTTTTGTCTTTCTGGAAGATCCACTTGTGGCCAAGTCTTCTTCTGACAGAGGCAACCAGGTTTTTGGTTGAAATATCCTGGTACTGGGAAAGGTTTATGATGCCCCATTACCAGTGGAAGCAAAATAGCCCCATAACATCAAAGATCCACCACCATATTCTACAGTAGGTACGAAGTAAGTTTTTGCTCGTGCATGCTCATTTCCATGACAAATCCACCACCGGTGTGCACGGCCAAAGAGCTTTATTTTCACCCAACAGCAAAATACTACTTCCCATAGGGGTAGTACTACAACAGCACTTACAGTCGAATATACTTGCTATTATCTGCATGAGCATTCTCTGTTCTGACCCTCTGTGTTTTTATTACCTGCTTTTCTGCTCTGTTTCACTGTGAAGATTCTATTGTCTCTTTTGTAGTCTAATCCTTTTATTTCACTGTGTTATTCTGTGTTATTCTGAAGGACAGCATTCTCTGTGTGTGGACTGGATAAGCAGTTACAGTGCCTTCTGGAAGTACTCATACCCCTTGACTTATTCCAGCCTGAATTCAAAATGGATTAAATATATTTTTTATTTTATCTCACCCATCTACACACAATAACCCATAATGACAAAGCAAAAACATTTAGAAATGTTTGCAAATTTATTGAAAATGAAATACAGAAATATTTGCACACCCCTGGAGTGTTAGAATCACCTTTTGGCAGTGATTACAGCTGTGACTCTTTCAAGGTAAGTCTCTAAGAACTTTACACACCTGGATTAAACAATATTTGCCCATTATTCTATTCAACATTATTCAAGATCTGTCAAATTGGTTGTTGATCATTGCTAGACAACCATTTTCAAGTGTTGACAGATTTTCAAACACATTTAAATTTTAAACTGTAACTCGGCCACTCAGGAACATTCACTGCCTTTTTAGTAAGCAACTCCAGTGTAGAAATGGCCTTGAGTTTTAGGTTATTGTCCTGTAGAAAGGTGAATTCATCACCACGTGTCTGGTGGAAAGCAGACTGCTTAGCTCCGTTTAGTTTATTTAAAATAAAATTAAAATAAAAAGGCCTGGGACCATTCAATATCCCTAGTCCTTAATGATTACAAGCATACACATAACATGATGCAGCCACCACTATGCTTGAAAATACCGAGAGTGGTACTGAGTAATGTGTTGTGTTGGACTTGCCTCAAACATAACACTTTGTATTCAGGTCAAAAGGTTAATTGCTTTGCCACATTTTTTGCAGTATTACTTTAGTGCCTTGTTGCAAACAGGATGCATGTTTTTGGAATATTTTATTCTGTACATGCTTCTTTCTTTTCACTCTGTCAATTAGGTCAGTATTGTGGAGTAATTACAATGTTGTTGATCCATCCTCAGTGTTCTCCTATTTCAGCTATTAAACTCTGTAACTGTTTTAACCTCTTCGGACTACGGGGCAGTATTTTCACATCCGGATGAAAAGCGTTCCCAAAGTAAACTGCCTGCTACTCAGGCCCAGAAGCTAGGATATGCATATTATTAGTAGATTTGGATAGAAAACACTCTGAATTTCTAAAACTGTTTGAATGATGTCTGTGAATATAACAGAACTTATTTGGCAGGCGAAACCCCGAGGCCAACCATCCAGGAATATATATTTTTTCAGGTCACTCTCTTTTCAATGGGAATCTAGAACTCTAAGGCAGTTGCTTGCAGTTCCTATCGCTTCCACTGGATGTTAACAGTCTTTAAAAATTGGTTGATGTTTTTCCTTTGTGTAATGAAGAAGTAGCCCTGTTCAGAACGAGGGTCGAGTGTACTGTTTGTTAGAGGCGCGTGACCTGAGAGCACGCTCCACTTTGTTTTCCTCCGGTATTGAACACAGTTGATCAATTATTTATGTTAAAAAATACCTAAAGATGTATTCGGAAAGTTGTTTGAAATGTTTGGACAAAGATTACAGGTAATTTATGAGATATCTTGTAGTCATGTTGCGCGAATTGGAACCAGTGTTTTTCTGGATCAAACGTGCTAAATAAATGGACATTTTGGATATGTAATGACAGAATTAATTGAACAAAAGGACCATTTGTGATGTTTATGGGACATATGGGAGTGCCAACAGAAGAAGCTAGTCAAAGGTAAGGCATGAATTATATATTTTTTCCTGAGTTTCGTGTCGCGCCTGGCGGGTTGAAAAATGATTGTCTGTGTTTGTTTGATGGGGTGCTAACCTCAGATAATCGCATGGTTTGCTTTCGCCGTAAAGCCTTTTTGAAATCTGACACATTGGCTGGATTAACAACAAGTGTAGCTTTAATTTGGTGTATTGCATGTGTGATTTCATGAAAGTTTTAATATTTATAGTAATTTAATTTGAATTTGGCGCTCTGCCATTTCACCGGATGTTGTCGAGGGGTTCCGCTAGCGGAACGTCTAGCCGTAACAGGCACCTTTGGGCTCATGGTGAAATCCCTGAGCAATTTCCTTACGCTCTGGCAACTGAGTTAGGTACGACACTTGTAATTTTGTGGCGACTGGGTATATTTCTCCGCCATCCAAAGTGTAATTAATAACTTCACCATGCTCAAAGGGATATAAAATGTCTGCTTTTTTTTACCCATCTACCAATTAGTGCCCTTCTTTGTGAGTCATTGGAAAACCTCCCTGGTCTTTGTGGTTGAATCTCTGTTTAAAATTCACTGCTGGATTGATGGGCCTTTCAATTATCTGTATGAATGGGGTACAGAGATTTTTTTTAACCTTTATTTAACTGGGCAAGTCAGATAAGAACAAAATCTTATTTACCATGATGGTCTACCCCAGCCAAAGCTGCGCCAATTGAACGCCACCCTATGGGACTCCCAATCATAGCTGTGTCCCTGAACAAAGGGGGGGTCAAAATCTAAATTAAGTCAGTAGCTGGTAGGCCACCAGCTGCATTAAGTACTGCAGTGCATCTCCTCCTCATGAACGGCACCAGATTTGCCAGTTCTTGCTGTGAGATGTTATCCCATTCTTCCACCAATGCACCTGCAAGTTCCCAGACATTTCTGGGGGGAATGGCCCTGGCCCTATCCCTCACCCCCCCCCCCCCCATCCAAAAGGTCCCAGACGTGCTCAATGGGATTGAGATCCGGGCTCTTCGCTGGCCATGGCAGACACTGACATTCCTGTCTTGCAGGAAATCACGCAAAGAACGAGCAGTATGGCTGGTAGCATTCTCAAGCTGGAGGGTCATGTCAGGATGAGCCCGCAGGAAGGGTACCACATGAGGGAGGAGGATATCTTCCCTGTAACGCACAGCGTTGAGATTGCCTCCAATGACAACAAGCTCAGTCCGATGATGCTGTGACACACCGCCCCAGGCCATGACGGACCCTCCACCTCCAAATCGATGCCACAACTTCCACCGAAGTCGGTCCTTCTCCTAGTTCGGGCGGCTTTCAGCGGTCGACGTCACCGGCCTTCTAGCTATCGCCGATCCACTTTTCATTTTGCATTTGTCTTACACACCTGGTTTCAATTCCCCAATTACTTGTTCAATATTTAAACCTCTGTTCCCTCCATGTTTGTTTGTGAGTAATTGTTGTATTGCGGTCCGTATTTTTGGCCTTGTATTTATACGACGTGTATTGTTATATTATTGAGTAAAATTGCTTTCATTACTCATATCTGCTGTCCTGCGCCTGACTCGTCTCACCAGCTACACACAGACGCATTACAATCAATCCCACTCCAGAGTACAGGCCTCGGTGTAACGCTCATTCTTTTAATGATAAATGTGAATCCGACCATTACCCCTGGTGGGACAAAACCGCGACTCATCAGTGAAGAGCACTTTTTGCCAGTCCTGTTTGGTCCAGCGAGGGTAGGTTTGTGCCCACATGCGTGATGTTCGGATGTACCGATCCTGTGCAGGTGTTGTTACACGTGGTCTGCCACTGCGAAGATGATCAGCTGTTCGTCCTGTCTCCCTGTAGCGCCGTCTTAGGCATCTCACAGTACGGACATTGCAATTTATTGCCCTGGCCACATCTGTAGTCCTCATGCCTCCTTGCAGCATGCCTAAGGCACGTTCACACAGATGAGCAGGGACACTGGGCATCTTTCTTTTGGTGTTTTTCAGTCAGTAGAAAGGCCTCCTTAGTGTCCTAAGTTTTCATAACTGTCAGCTTAATTGCCTACCGTCTGTTAGCTGTTAGTGTCTTAACGACCGTTCCACATGTGCATGTTCATTAATTGTTTATGGTTCATTGAACAAGCATGGGAAAGCATGGGAAACAGTGTTTAAACCCTTCACAATGAAGATCTGTGAAGTTATTTGGATTTTTACGAATTATCTTTGAAAGACAGGGTCCTGGAAGGGATGTTTAGTTATTTTGCTGAGTTTATTATGTGACTTGTTAAAAGCACATTTTTACTCCTAAACTTATTTAAGTTTCCCATAACAAAAGGGTTGAATACTTATTGACTCAAGGCATTTCAGCTGTACATTTTTTATTATTAATTTGTTCAAATTACTAAAAACATATTTCCACTTTGACATTATGGGGTCTTGTGTGTGGGCCAGTGACAAAAATCTCAATTGAATCCATTTTAAATTCAGGCTGTAACACAACAAAATGTGGAAAAGGTCATGGTGTCACTACTTTCTGAAGGCACTGTAGTCGAGCTATGGTTAAGGGCTTGTGAGTAAGCATTTCACCTTTAGTCTGCAGCTGTTGTTTACAAAGCACGTGACAATAACATTTGATTTGCTCTCTACTGACCTCAAAAGCATCCAGCGAGGACGAGATTGTTATTCAGCGCCTATACACAAGTTATTCAAGTGACTCTGCTCTCAGAAAACACCCTGCAGTCCCTTACTAGGGGATTCTTTACACACTGAGAGTTGTCCCCATAGGTAACGGTAATAATACTTTTTTTTTTAAATAGTTTGTTTGTACAGCAAATTCTAAACTGAGCTTGAGGATTCAAAAAAAGCAAAACAAGAGGGAGCTTTGTGTGTAAGTGGGACTCCCCTGCGTTCTCTTTCTCGGCGTGCTAAATTGGTTTGTCTAAATTGGTGTTTGCCAGATCATGCAAAGACATTCATTCATTCTCTCTCCATCTCTCTTCCTCCATCTTCTCATTGTCTCTTTATTTCCCTCTGATTATTTCTGGTCGGAACTAGAAGCATATCGCTACACTCACATTAACATGTGTATTTGAGATCTCTCTCTCTCTCTCTCTCGCTCTCTCTCAGGACAGAGGAGCCTCTTAAATAAGAATTACAGGTCTGTGAGAGCCAGAAATCTTGTTTGTTTGTAGGTGACCAAATACGTATTTTCCACCATAATTTGCAAATAAATTCATAAAAAATCCTACAATGTGATTTTCTGGATTTTTTTTCTTCTAATTTTGTCTGTCATAGTTGAAGTGTACCTATAATGAAAATTACAGGCCTCTCTTATCTTTTTAAGTGGGAGAACTTGCACAATTGGTGGCTGACTAAATACTTTTTTGCTCCACTGTACACAGGTGATTTACATTAACCTCCATCAAATGTTGTGGCAGCCATATTGTATTTTTTTATGGTGGCTGCGTGACTTAATTGCAAGACTAGGGGCTAAATATAGAAACTCCTTTAAGGAACCTTGGACTCCAAAAAATGTCACTTCGATGTCAGAGCCCACTTTCCTTAGAGCACAACATGGAAAAAAAAATTGTAACCGTATGCATTTTTTTCCAGGAATGACCATACTGAATGAGAGCAAATTTTCCTTGGAAAGTTGTCTATTGAACAGCTACCAAAAAGTGAATTTAGCATTTATCATAAATATTCATAGTTGATATCCCCCCATTTCATATGACATTAGAGATATGGACAAATAATACCTCAGGGGTATCTAAAATAAATTGGGGGATTTGCCACTAGCCTATATTTAGTTTAATATCGAATTGATATCGTTAGGTTTAGTGATGCACAAATTGCCCAAAACAAAGGAGCTAAATCCACCAGACATGTTTTGTAAACATTGTAGCACAACAGGCGCACAAGCTCAAAGATATTTAGTGAGGGTCCACTCTCTATGTTCCTTCTTCAGATTCCTTTTTTTGTCCACAGAGGCCTAACCCACTTTAAACATGGCTTAAATTATGCGAATGATATGGGGTGAGAAAGGGGAAAAAACCCACCCAATATCCAAGCTCATGTGTTGAGGTGCTGTTGCTGGGTGTGGCAGTTAACAGATGAGTACAAATGAGACAGGTTTGTGTTCATGCAGAATGACAGGTATGCATGAAAGCTTGATGTAAAACTGTCCACCAATTAAAGATCATGTTTTTTTTCAATGTGTCTTATATTATAGCATTTGTTTCTAGGGGAAATTCACTCCCAATTGCTGCAGACATATTTAAGGACATGCGGACAAAAATAAACTTACACATAACCTACCACCCGTATTCTTACAACCAGATGAGCCAGATGAATTTGGTTGTTTTCACTTGAAAACCCTTACTTTTTAAACTTTTACATCAGGGTTCACATACTGAGTGACTGAAAGTAAGGTACAGTACGATTGCTAAACACCTTGAGGCTATGTAATGTTGTCCAACCTAGCGCATCCCGTGACTTCTTCCAGAATCGGTTAATACTTATACGTAATGCAATTCAGCTGGATGACTTCCCATGTGAATCCTTCTTGCTTGAGCGGCTCAGATTAATTTAAAAAGATCCGGTGACTGGACTGCGACCATTTTTGGGGGGTTCATATCTTTTTTGAAACATTATCAGAGTTGGGATTGGGAGAAATTATGTAAACTGTTCCTTCGAGCATAATGAATTACATACTAATAATAACATCAGGCTTGGAATATTGTTTACAACTGGGTGCTTCTGATAGACCGCTGTACTCTGACGTGTCAAATGGCTGAAAACAATTGCTTCCTTTTGCTAAGTAAGTAATGCTATTGTCCTATATTAACCACCTCACTGGGAAAGCGTAAGAGTAGTGAAAGCATTGGAAGCCATTTTCATGTCGCTTGAAATAGTAGGACAGAAAAACATCAAATGCTTTTAAGTTCTGGTTGCCACACATCATTTCCCCTATGCTGCCCAAGGGAGATGCTTTCCGCAGGCAGAAAAATCTACAGATACAGAGCTGTGTACTGAGACACTATAGTATGCATGAGGACCCTCTACAATTAGCCTGGAAACTTCTCTTCCACAAACTGCCTTTATCTCTCTCGCTCGCTCTCACTCCCCCCATTTGCAGCAGAAGCAAGCTATTTTTGTCTTCCTAAGTAGTGAGGGGTTCACCAAAAAAAAGAGGATAAGACAAGAAACCGACTCTGTGGGCTACAATCGAAGCAATCAGAGTTTTGCAGCTGGTTGACTCTATACCCAGATCAACCACATCACAATGTCTCTCTTTCCAAACATTTTTCCCCCTGCCTAGTCACAATGTTTTATTGCTGTTCCTCTTTGTTTCCAACCTAATATGTTTTGACAGCTGAGGAGATATGCCAAGTCCCTTGGAAGTATATTTTGATTCATAGGTGGCGTTGAGAGGATTTGTAGTCATATTTGTAACATGCCCACACACACATACACACACACACACACACACACATAAACACACACACACACACAAACACAAACACAAACACAAAAGGTAAAGGTAAAGTTATTATTAAAGCAGGAAGCACCAGTAGCTCGGTCTATAAAAAAGTGGTCAGATGAAGCAGATGCTAAACTACAGGACTGTTTTGCTATCACAGACTGAATCATGTTCTGGGATTCTTCCGATGGCATTGAGGAGTACACCACATCAATCACTGGCTTTATCAATAAGTGCATCGAGGACGTTGTCCCCACAGTGACTGTGCGTACATGCCCCAACCAGAAGCCATGGATTACAGGCAACATTCTCACTTAGAGCTGCCGCATTCAAGGTGCGGGACTCTAACCCGGAAGCTTACAAGAAATCCTGCTATGCCCTGCGACGAACCATCAAACAGGCAAGGCGTCAATATAGGGATAAGATTGAATCATACTACACCAGCTCCGATACTCGTCTTATGTGGCAGGGCCTGCAAACTATGACAGACTACAAAGGGAAGCACAGCCGCGACCTGCCCAGTGACACGAGCCTACCAGACGAGCTAAATCACTTCTATGCTCACTTTGAGGCAAGCAACACTGAGGCATGCATGAGAGCATCAGCTGTTCCAGGCGACTGTGTGATCACACTCTCCATAGCCGAAGTGTGTAAGACCTTTAAACAGGTCAACATACACAAGGCTGTGGGGCCAGACGGATTACCAGGATGTGTGCTCTGGGCATGTGCTGACCAACTGGCAGGTGTCTTCACTGACATTTTCAACATGTCCCTGATTGAGTCTGTAATACCAACATGTTTCAAGCAGACCACCATAGTCCCTGTGCCCAAGAACACAAAGGCAACCTGCCTAAATGACTACAGACCCGTAGCACTCACGTCTGTAGCCATGAAGTGCTTTGAAAGGTTGGTAATGGCTCACATCAACACCATTATCCCAGAAACCCTAGACCCCCTCCAATTTGCATACAGATCCACAGATGAAGCAATCGCTATTGCACTCCACATTGCCCTTTCCCACCTGGACAAAAGGAACACTTGTGTGAGAATGCTATTCATTGACTACAGCTCAGCATTCAACACCATAGTACCGTCAAAGCTCATCACTAAGCTAAGGATCCTGGTGCGTGCTCAGTCCCCTCCTGTACTCACTGTTCACCCACAACTGCATGGACAGGCACGACTCTAACACCATCATTAAGTTTGCAGATGACAACAGTGGTAGGCCTGATCACCGACAACGACAAGACAGCCTATAGGGAGGAAGTCAGAGACCTGGCCGGGTGTTGCCAGAATAAAAACCTATCCCTCAACGTAACCAAGGAGAAGATTGTGGAGAAGACTAAGGAGAAGATTGTGGACTACAGGAAAAGGAGGACCGAGCACGCCCCCATTCTAATCGACAGGGCTGTAATGGAGCAGGTTGAGAGCCTCAAGTTCCTTGGTATCCACATCAACAACAAATGGTCCAAACACACCAAGACAGCCGGGAAGAGGGCACGACAAAGCCTATTTCCCCTCAGGAAACTAAAAAGATTTGGCATGGGTCCTGAGATCCTCAAAAGGTTCTACAGCTGCAACATCGAGAGCATCCTGACTGGTTGCATCATTGCCTGGTACAGCAACTGCTCGGCCTCTGACCTCAAGGCACTTACAGAGGGTAGTACGTATGGCCCAGTACATCACTGGGGCTAAGCTGCCTACCCCATTGGTAGCCCTTTTTAATGTTCTAATGAAATTATGTGAGGTGTTACACTCCTGTCGAAGTTGTCAATTGTTAGTTGATATGGATTTCCTGTGCATAAGTCTACGAAAGGAGCACAGAAACATGTAAATTCATTAAAATGTGTCTTATTCCCTTGAATGCCCAATATCAGCCAAATCTAGCTGCATATTACTGCCAAAAGGATAGTTCATGATTTTGGATGTTATTTAATGTATACCATTTGATCATTGTTCAGTTAAGAGGGTCTCTCCTCAGATCCAAGGGATGGGATGTCCGGAATATTTTTGAACAATGACATTAGGACCTGGCTATTGTCAAGTTGGCCCTATTGATTGCAAACAGTGTCAAAGAGGTTTAAAAGAATCATCGGTGATTAAATAAATGCCGAAAACATACATACCATAGCCACACAATGTGTTTTATAAAAGGACTGCTACGGTAAGTGGCAATGTAAAACACTGCACTGTGTGCATACCGTTCCAGCGCTGCTGAGATGAGAAGCTCTCCTCAGATCCTTAGGACAGGTTATCAGGAAGAGCTTCAATCACTGATAGCTGGACCTGTTTCCCTTCAGGCATTGGATTATAGATAGTGGCATAGATAGTGACAGAGGTCATAACAGGTTTTTATATTAAATTAGCAGAACAATGCTGACGTCATGGCTTAGCGGTAACATGGATAGAAAACACTCTGAAGTTTCTAAAACTGTTTGAATGATGTCTGTGAGTATAACAGGGCTCATATGGCAGGCAAAAACCTGAGAAGAAATCCTGGGAAATCTAAGGTTTGTAGTTTTTCAAGTCATTGCCTATCGAATATACAGTACCTATGGGGTCATATTGCACTTTCTAAGGCTTCCAATAGATGTTAACAGTCTTTAGAACCTTGTTTGATGCTTCTACTGTGAAGGAGGGGGGAATGAGAGCTGAATGAGTCAGAGGTCTGCCAGAGTGCCATGAGCTGACCAAGTGTGTTCACGTGAGAGTTAGCTTGAGTTCCATTGCATTTCTACAGACAAAGGAATTCTCCGGTTGAAACATTATTGAAGACTTGTGATAAAAACATCCTAAAGATTGATTCTATACATCGTTTGACATGTTTCTACGGACTGTAAAGGAACTTTTTGACTTTTCGTCTGCTCATGCCTCATGAATTTGGATTACTGGGCTAAACGAGCAAACAAAAGGAGGTATTTGGACATAAATGATGGACTTTATCGAACAAATCAAACATTTATTGTGGAACTGGGATTCCTGGGAGTGCATTCTGATGAAAATCATCAAAGGTAAGTGAATATTTATAATGCTATTTCTGACTTTGTTGACTCCATAACATGGTGGATATCTGTTTTGGCTTGTTTTGTTGTCTGAGCGCTGTACTCAGATTATTGCATGGTGTGCTTTTTCGGTAAAGCTTTTTTGAAATCTGACACAGCGGTTGTATTAAGGAGAAGTGGATCTAAAACTCCATTCCACTTGTATCTTTTAGCAATGTTTATTATGAGTATTTCTGTAAATTGATGTGGCTCTCTGCAAAATCACCGGATGTTTTGGAACTACTGAACGTAACGCACCAATGTAAACAGATTTTTGGATATAAATATGAACTTTATCGAACAAAACATTCATGTATTGTGTAACATGAAGTCCTATGAGTGTCATCTGATGAAGATCATCAAAGGTTAGTGATTAATTGTATCTCTATTTCTACTTTTTGTGACTTCTCTCTTTGGCTGGAAAAATGGCTGTGTTTTTCTGTGACTAGGTACTGACCTAACATAATCGTTTGGTGTGCTTTCGTCGTAAAGCCTTTTTGAAATCGGACACTATGGCTGGATTTACAACAAGGTTATACTTGTATGTTTATACTTGTATGTTTGAGGAATTTTAATTATGGGATTTCTGTTGTTTTGAATTTGGCGCCCTGCACTTTCAATGGCTGTTGATGAGGTGGGATGCTACCGTCCCGAATATCCCAGAGAGGTTAAAGGGTGGCACCTGCCATGGCCATTGCATACTTCTTCGCGGAGTAAGGCCTCTTCCTTGTTCCTGTAGCCACGGTCATGGAGAAAGTTCTCATACATTGCAAAAATTCCAGAAATCTTGGGGCTGACTTTTTACACTTTTTACACCAAAACTTTAACCCATGAAAACCTTTTCAGTGCTGAAAGGGAACGCAGAGGATGTATTTCACAAGCGCCAATAAAGCCAGAGTCAAGCTGCAAGAAATATTTCCAGTTGAAGAAGGAGACCCGCCCCACATTGAGGAGAGGATGAAGTATTAAGTGTTAAGCATACTAGGCTACATAAAGTGATGCCTAATACCAGCTTATCATAACTTGAGACAATATTCTTTCCCCCTCCCCCCAATACAATATATAATCTACTTTCCCCAAGTAACTGTTCTTCTCTACAAAGTAACGATTAAGTAGCAAATGTCAATAGATTACATGGACACTGAAAAGACAATACAATGGGGGAAATATACATGTATGTTAACCTGTTATGGCTGCAATCCCGATACCGGGATCGATATGACAACTACCAGTGAAAATAGAGGACGCCAAAATTCAAACCACAGAATTCTCATAATTACAATTCCTAAAACATACATGTGTCTTATATAATTTTAAATCTATTTTCGTTGTTAATCCCACCAAAGTGTCTGATTTCAAATAGGCTTTTCCCGCGAAAGCACTACTAACGATTATGTTAGGTCTCCACCAAACCACAATAAGCACAGCCATTTTCCAGCTAAATATAGCATTAAGACAAACCAGTCATGTTACACAATACATGCATGTTTATTATTATTTATTTTCCACCATAATTTGCAAATAAATTCATAAAAAATCCTACAATGTGATTTTGTGGATTTTTTTTCTCATTTTGTCTGTCATAGTTGAAGTGTACCTATGATAAAAAAATTACAGGCCTCTCTCATCTTTTTAAGTGGGAGAACTTGCACAATTGGTGGCTGACTAAATATTTTTTTGCCCCACTGTATATTAGCAACTGAGACTGAGGAGTAGGCCGTTTACATTGGGAACCTTATTAATCCAAGCTACTCAATACTGCCCCCCAGCCATAAAAAGTTAATAACGCTCCATTGTGTGTGTGTGTATGTGGGTATGAATGTAGGTGTGTGTATGTGTGTCTGTGCATATGAATAGGAGTGTGAGGGATGGTGAATATGAATATGTGTGGGAGGGTTGGAGAGAATGGGTGTGTGGATGCATAGCGTATACAGTCGTCGCCAAATGTTTTGAGAATGACACAAATATTAATTTCCACAAAGTTTGCTGCTTCAGTGTCTTTAGATATTTTTGTCAGAGGATTCTACTGAAGTATAATAACAAGCATTCCATGTGTCAAATGCTTTTATTGACAATTACATGAAGTTGTTGCAAAGAGTCAATATTTGCAGTGTTGACCCTTCTTTTTCAAGACCTCTGCAATCCGCCCTGGCATGCTGTCAATTAACTTTTGGGCCACATCCTGACCGAAGGCAGCCCATTCTTGCATAATCAATGCTTGGAGTTTGTCAGAATTTGTAGGGTTTTGTTTGTCCACCCGCCTCTTGAGGATTTACCACAAGTTCTCAATGGGATTAAGGTCTGGGGAGTTTCCTGGCCATGGACCCAAAATATCAATGTTTTGTTCTCCAAGCCACTAAGTTATAACTTTTGCCTTATGGCAAGGTGCTCCATCATGCTGGAAAAGGCAATGTACCAAAACTGTTCCTGGATGGTTGGGAGAAGTTGCTCTTGGAGGATGTGTTGGTACCATTCTTTATTCATGGCTGTGTTCTTAGGCAAAATTGTGA
Source organism: Oncorhynchus clarkii lewisi (assembly GCF_045791955.1). NCBI lineage: Eukaryota > Metazoa > Chordata > Actinopteri > Salmoniformes > Salmonidae > Oncorhynchus > Oncorhynchus clarkii. The sequence goes on from NC_092166.1 coordinate 45,931,473, forward strand.
GTGAGCCCACTCCCTTGGCTGAGAAGCAACCACACACATGAATGGCCTCAGGATGCTTTACTGTTGGCATGACACAGGACTGATGGTAGCGCTCACCTTGTCTTCTCCGGACAAGCTTTTTTCCGGATGCCCCAAACAATCGGAAAGGGGACTCATCAGAGAAAATGACTTTACCCCAGTCCTCAGCAGTCCAATCCCTGTACCTTTTGCAGAATATCAGTATGTCCCTGATGTTTTTCCTGGAGAGAAGTGGCTTCTTTGCTGCCCTTCTTGACACCAGGCCATCCTCAAAGTCTTCGCCACACTGTACATGCAGATGCACACACACCTGCCTGCTGCCATTCCTGAGCAAGCTCTGTACTGGTGGTGCCCAAATCCCGCAGCTGAATAAACATTAGGAGACGGTCCTGGCGCTTGGTGGACTTTCTTGGGCGCCCTGAAGCCTTCTTCAAAACAATTGAACCACTCTCCTTGAAGTTATTGATGATTCGAAGAACAATGATTCCAAGCACCACCCTCCTTTTGAAGCTTCCAGTCTGTTATTCGAACTCAATCAGCATGACAGAGTGATCTCCAGCCTTGTCCTCGTCAACACTCACACCTGTGTTAATGAGAGAATCACTGACATGATGTCAGCTGGTCCTTTTGTGGCAGGGCTGAAATGCAGTGGAAATGTTTTTTTGGAATGCAGTTCATTTGCATGGCAAAGAGGGACATTGCAATTCATCTGATCACTCTTCATAACATTCTGGGGTATATGCAAATTGCCATTATACAAACTGAGGCAGCAGACTTTATGAAAATGTATATTTGTGTCATTCTCAAAACTTTTGGCCGTGACTGTACATTGTGTGGGAATGAATGAGATTAGGTGAGTTAGTTGATGGATGGATGGAAGAAAGATGTTTGAGGAAGAAAGATGGTTGGATGGGACAAGCTTGCCTTGAGTAGGTAAGGATGGGCAAGGATGGGAGGTTGGTACAATACAACGTATTGCATGGAATGTGCACAGGCTCCATGATGGCTAAAAAAGCATGAGGTTGTTGAACATTTAAAGAGATTGTCTGCAGATGTGGTTTTCCTGCAAGCGTTAAATAAAAAAAAAGGAGAAATGTAATATTTAAAAGAGGAACTGGGTTGGAGTAACAGCAGAGGTGTAGGTATCCTGATAAATAAGAATACACAATGTTCCCTAATATCCCAGCACGCGGACCAAGAATGCCGTTTCTAATGTTGAAATGTACCTTTACATGGTGAAAAATACACATTGATTTCATTGTATTGTACACCAGGGTTAAATCTGGTGTTTTTAGATAGAATTCAAGTTACATTAGATCAAATCCAGACGGGAACTATTATTTTAGCAGGCAACCTAAATCACACATTAGACAAGTTAGAGGCTGAAACATTTCATATCTACAAATAATTTACAGGACACCTGGAGATTGCTATTCCCAACAACAACAGAAAACAATTCCTTTTTTTCTCAAAGTAAGAAAAGCTATTCAGAATTCACTACATTTTTATTTTCCAAAATGCACTATACAATTTACTGGGTTATAAAAATCCATGAGAGTGATATCGGATCATTCTCCTGTATCATACTTAATTACACCAACAGAAAATACACTAGGAGACAGAATATGGAGAATGAACAGAACGCATCTTCAAAATCAAAAATGTATTATATCCGTAAATGAAAAATAAAAATCTTTATCATTACAAATGTATACATAGAGGAGAGAGAAAAGCTGACCCCTGACATAATTTGGGATGCTTTTAAGGCGTACATTATGAGAATGTTAAAATCATACTGGGCAGAAGTTAAATCTGATATAGAAATTTTCATTAAAGAAAGAGAAAAATAAATCACAATCTTAGAAAAAGCCCATAAAAAGTCTCTACAAGGTAAAGAAAAAAAATCTGAATTTAAGCCGGAATATGATCTTTTACTTTTGAAGAGAGACAACAATTACAGATTCAACTCAAATAAAGCTGTCACGCCCTGACCGTAGAGAGCTTTTTATGTCTCTATTTTTGGGTTGGTCAGTGTGGGATTTGGGTGGGCATTCTATGTTCTTTTTCTATGCGTTTGTATTTCTTTGTTTTGGCCGGGTGTGGTTCTCAATCAGGGAAGCTGTCAATCGTTGTCTCTGATTGAGAACAGTACTTAGGTAGTTTTTCCCCACAGGGTTTTTGTGGGTAGTTGTTTTCTGTTTTGTGTCTTTCTGCACCTGACAGGACTGTTTTGGTTTTTGTTATTTCAGTGTTCAGTTCAAATAAAGTATGAACACGTACAACGCTGCACTTTGGTCCTCTCCTTCCGACGACAGCCATTACAGAAGCATACTATTTCCTGGCAAATAAACCTGGTAAACATCTCTGTCCTTACAAAATGAATACACACCAAACCAGATATAATTTCATAATATAATGAGGATGCAAATGCTTTAACTAGAAACATCAAGTTATTAATGACAATTTTTAAAGTTTCTGTGAAAAAATCGATACCAGTCAAATCTTTGGATACACCTACTCATTCAAGGGTTTTCCTTTACTTTTACTATTTTATACATTGTAGAATAATAGTGAAGACATCAAAACAATGAAAGTACACATATGGAATCATGTAGTAAATGTTAAACAAGATTCTTCAAAGTAGCCACCTTTTGCCTTGATGACAGCTTTGCACATGCTCGGCATTCTCTCAACCAGCTTCACCTGGAATGCTTTTCCAACAGTTTTGAAGTTTGAAGTTGCTGAGCACTTGTTGGCTGCTCTTCATTCAGTCTGTGGTTCAACTCATCCCAAAACATCTCAATTTGGTTGATAAGTTTGATATCAAATGTAGATTTTAAATTTTTTGCACATATTGAGGAAATACTATTTGAGTCAGAAAAGGATATTGTCTTGAGAATTTCACAATGGAACAAAAGCTGTTCCCACAAACTCCTCCATCCCCAAAATTGGAGAATGAAACAATATTTTTCTTTTTGAGAATGTGGAACCGGTTGGTGGGGAAGCAAAGAATGACCATGTCGAATTTGTTTCATTTGGCGACCTCATGAAAGACAGGAGACACACATTACTGCAGCTTTGTTTTATAAACTTCTCTTTTATGAGGTTTGCATCTGAATGTTGTATAAAATAAATGATTAAGCATAAGAATACTTTTGGAAAGATAACAATGTGATCTTAGTCTTCTAAATGAGAATTGTTTTTCCTAGTAATTTATGAGCAGTCAGTGGCCACGCCCCCGTGAGCACAGACATTATACCCAAACGTCATGGAACGCCCCTTTCCAGAGTTAATAAAAGGACTCGGAACAAAATGTACATTTAGTCAAGAGGACGCAGGGAAGAGGTCCCCCGTTGGCATGGCTACCCCTCTATAGACTAATTTTTCAGCCTGCAGCTGTTTATATACTTTAGTTTGATAAACACATCTGATCTAAGAACAATGGTACTATGAAAGATCCATTCTCAAGAACATTTCTGAATGGTACTCTGACAACTACGAATGACTTTGATATCTGGTGGATAAACCAGAGACTTACCTGTTGACTGACTATCAAGCAGAAGGACCGGCAATCGCAGAGAGGGACATCAAAGGCATACACTCGTGAATATGTAAATTGCAATTTCTTTTCAATTATGAGGTTGTTCATGTTCAAGTATTAGCATTTCCATGAGTGTAGTGTAGTTGATGTGGTCCACTCTGAGTTTCACGCTTTCCTTAGTCTACCAAGCCGTCATATCGGCTTAGCCCACTAGGGACTTTTCAGTGTATCATGTCAGTAACCAATGTATAACTATTGTGTGTGTGTTTATGTAATTCTGTGATTGATTAGTTAGTAAATAAATTATTAAGCCGTTTTGTATATCGCTGATTCATGATTTATGACGCTAGGGTTTGTGCAGATATCCAAGGGTTTATGACATTCAGAAGATGACTGATGATGTAACAATACATTAATAAGTGACTGTAATCGATAAGATATGAAAATATCTGAAGAGGCAATTTGGGAAAAAGAGACTCTTTAAATATTTTCCCATGGTGCCCTTGACTTCCTAGTTAATTAAAGTTTACATGATTAGTTTAATCATGTAAGGAATGTAGAAAATTGATTTGATAACATAGCAGTCTTCACTTTTAATGATAGTCACGTTACGACATAGGCATTTATTTTTTAATTCAAATCAAATCAAATTTTATTTGTCACATACACATGGTTAGCAGATGTTAATGCGAGTATAGCGAAATGCTTGTGCTTCCAGTTCCGACAATGCAGTAATAACCGAGTAATCTAACCTAACAATTCCACAACTACTACCTTATACACACAAGTGTAAAGGGATAAAGAATATGTACATAAAGATATATGAATGAGTGATGGTACAGAACGGCATAGGCAATATGCAGAAGATGGTATAGAGTACAGTATATACATATGAGATGAGTAATGTAGGGTATATAAACATAAAGTGGCATAGTTTAAAGTGGCTAGTGATATATGTATTACATAAAGATGGCAAGATGCAGTAGATGATATAGAGTACAGTATATACATATGAGATGAGTAATGTAAGGTATGTAAACATTATATTAAAGTGGCATTGTTTAAAGTGGCTAGTGATACAGTTTTACATCAATTTCCATCCATTTCCATTATTAAAGTGGCTGGAGTTGAGTCAGTATGTTGGCAGCAGAATTCAGCCTATATAAAATTTAAAACAGATTACATTATGCACCCAGAATGTTAGACAGGAGTTGTTGATGTGTGTGTTGCCATTTGAAGAATACATGGTTTTCTCCATGTTGTTTCACTGACATAGTCAGTGTAGGGTTAGATTACATATCTCGTGTTAGGACACAATCCAGTGAATTATAGAAACACAGTGTATTTCATTGTTTTCTGCACGTTCCGGTTAAAACATTATGAAAAATAACACTGAAAATGTTTGAATATAAGACAATTACTACAAAAACCGCTCCCTTGTTTAAGGGGATCTTATGTTATGTTTGAAAGTGTAGAAAGTAGGATTAGCTTGCAAAGGGAGAGCAGACATTGAATTTTTCCCCTTTATGCACACGGCAACACCATGTGTCTTGGGCGATGGAAGTCCCGCCCCTCTGTACTTCCGTTTGATTTCAGCTTTCTCTGATCATTGATGCCTGGGGGTGAAGAATCGGCAGTAATTAAAAATATATATATTTATGTGACACCCAACGTGTATCACGTTTTATAACAAGTGGTTACTTTTGAAATCCAGCCAATCTCAACTGATTGGGTATCGTTGTGTACTGATCAATCAGTAAAATGTGCTTTTGCAAAAGCTCATTGAGCACAAACCCCCAGTACTACCCAGTACTGACGTAAGTACAGCCTTCACTGGAATCCCATGTGGTTAAGGCCTTAGGGTTATGTGAACCTGGTGGTGAATGTACCCTAACATTTAAACTAATGGTTACACTTATGATAATACAGACAATCTTAATCAATTGAATGGATATCATCGTCTCATTCAATTTAATAAGTTAAATTGTCAAACATACCTTTTCTGTTTCTTCCAATTAAATAAGACATTTTAAACTTTCCCATGTTAACCTAGATTAACCAACTTCTCAGGTTAATTCAAGTTTAATTCCCAGATAGCCTATCCAGGTATGATTAATCATTATCATTGATTAATCAATGCAAATTGCAAATTAATTAATGTCCAACTCCCACATTACTGATACAGTATTGATGGTTCATTAACGTCAATAAATAGATTCAAATTGTTTTTGCAGCTTCCAACAAATCCAAACCCAAACTTTGGAAAAATAGGAATATTTTTCCTCTCAAATGTTCTAATAATGTGCAAGCTACCAGAGGGGGTGGTCCCCACTCCCCTCTAATTAGGGAACCCTCACCCATAAAAGGATTGCTCACTGACCTCAGCAGTGATACAAACCCTAATTATGCCATTAGCAGAACAACTGCAGAAATTGCGAACAAAATCAACCATCAAACGCAGGCTTTGTAATGCTTCTCTCCACTTTAGCCCTTATGTATCGCCATCAAATACTGGGATCGGTCCAGTACCGCAGTGCTCAGCAGAAGCACGTGCAAGACATGGCTGACATGAAGGGACAGGTGGAGAGAACCGAGCAACTATTGACAAAAGCAGGAAATGAAAACATTCTGCTAGCCGAGGAACTGCGTTTGAAATCTGAAGAATTAAAAGTAATTGCAAATACTTATGACGATGAAAGAGCACAAACTTTTCAACAAAATTGTCTTCTACAGCAACAACTCGATTTAACTAACACTAAATACGATGTAGTCCACTCCAAACTAGATAAATCTGTCGAGTTATCTACAAACAGGAGCGTGCAATTTGATAACATGCAGGCGGTTTTGTTGAAAGTTACTCAAAGTAACAATGTTCTACTCCAAATGCTGCAAACCAAAGACGATCAGTTAATGAACACAATGACTAAGTTGGATGACAAATCAGCAGAACTCATTGAAGTCGCTGACCAAATTAATGATGAGATAACTCAGGTGATGAAGATGGAAATATTGATTTCTAAGCAAGCGGAGGAAATCTCATTACTGAATCTCTTGCTCGGTACTCAATACCTCTATCTGCAAGCCATGACAGATAAGAATAAGGCCGAAGGGAGCAAGTGCAAAACTCACGTGTCTAAAATCATTACTCTAAGTCCTCAAGTGGACTCCGCTATGCAGCAGAATACCACCATTGGGTACCATCCGGAGGAATTCCAGAATGATAGAAGGTTTCAGACTTTGCCTTCTTCATGTCTCCCTCAGTCTTCTCCTCTTGGCCATTCGGCACTGAGTAATATGGTGCCTCTTCGCCAACAAAGCCAAAGCTTGGTTTCTCCGCTTGGTCTTTCGGCCCGATTTCCCCACAGGATGAAGCCAACCCTCTCTGCCCGCTTGGCACGGAACAGCTTGACAAAATCGTCAAAAATGTCCCCACCATTATCCACGTTCCAGGTCAGCCAAATGATACTGAGACGTTCCTAGCTGACATAGAGGACACATTGGATGGCTCCCCGAACGCTATGGGTTCTGAGGCTTTACCTTGAACGTCGAATAGACACGTGACAAGGTTAATTAGTCTACAACAGCAACACATGTTAAACGACTATGCTAAACTTGCCACAGCTTTGAAATTAGAATTCAGTGGTTCTGCGACTCGCAAACACGATAGCTCACTGGCTAACACTGTCAAACAAGCTCGGAATGAACACCCACAAGATTACTATCACAGGCTTCGTTCAGCTCACTTTGGCCTACTCACTGAAACAGGAATGGAAGAGCTGTTAACATTCAAACAAATGTTTCTGTCGAACATGTATCCCACCTTTATTACCTACTTGGGCCCTACAGCCCATGTTGGCTTGCCTATCTTACAATTCAGAGAGCTTGCAAGCACAGCTTTTAAGGCATCAAAAGCTCGCAACACTAAGAGCCCTGAACACTTGGTTTTGAAGTTTGAACAGGAGCACTCACTCCAGTTAGAGGGTGCATTTTCAGGTATTGGAGCGTTGAGAGTTGACCCACAACACGGTTTCTACCACGAAACCACAAATCCAATAACCACCACGGTCTAAATAACTGTAAAGTACGTCGCCATCAAAACGACTACCGCTACAATCGACCTGTTAGCTACGTTCCTGCACCAAAATCACAAAAAGTGTCAGAGCACAAGAGTAACAAAGAGTTAAAGGATGATCAATATGCAGACCAATGTTCTCTAGAAGTTCCACTATGTGAAGAACTAAAGCGAGAAAAATTTGAGAAAAGGGAAAATGATAAGTCACAAGGACTAGATGGGGAATTGCCGGACACCAGGTCCGCAGGAATTAACACCCTTAACCTCTTGGATCTCTAGGGGCGCTATTTCATTTTTGGATAAAAAACGTTCCCGTTTTAAGCGCAATATTTTGTCACGAAAAGATGCTCGACTATGCATATTATTGACCGTTTTGGAAATAAATCACTCTGAAGTTTCAGAATCTGCAAAGATATTGTCTGTAAGTGCCCCAGAACTCATTTTACAGGCGAAACCAAGATGATACGTCAACCAGGAAATGAGCAGAATCTCTGAAGCTCTGTTTTCCATTGTCTCCTTATATGGCTGTGAATGCGCAAGGAATGAGCCTACACTTTCTGTCGTTTCCCCAAGGCGTTTGCAGCATTGTGACGTATTTGTAGGCATATCATTGGAAGATTGACCATAAGAGACTACATTTTCCAAGTGTCCGCCTGGTGTCCCTGCGTCGAAATTGGAGCGTAAAGCCAGGTGCAATTATTTTTCTATTTGAGAGCAAGGAGAAACCAGGCTTCCACGAAGGATATATCATTGAAGAGATATGTGGAAAAACACCTTGAGGATTGATTCTAAACCACGTTTGCCATGTTTCAGTCGATATTATGGAGTTAATTTGGAAAAAAGTTCGCGTTTTGAGGGCTGAATTTTCGTTTTTTTTTTTGGTAGCCAAATGTGATGTACAAAACGGAGCTATTTATAATACACAAAGAATCTTTTTGGAAAAACTGAGCATCTGCTATCTAACTGAGAGTCTCCTCATTGAAAACATCAGAAGTTCTTCAAAGGTAAGTTATTTTATTTGAAGGCTTTACTTGTTTTTGTGATAGTTGCCTGCTAAATGCTAACGCTAATGCTAACGCTAAATGCTACGCTAGCTAGCTACTGTTACACAAATGATTGTTTTCCTATGGTTGAAAAGCATATTTTGAAAATCTGAGATGACAGTGTTGTTAACAAAAGGCTAAGCTTGATAGATAGCATATTTATTTCATTTAATTTGCGATTTTCATGAATAGTTAACGTTGCGTTATGGTAATGAGCTTAGGTCTATAAATAGAATCCCGGATCCGGGTTTGGTCGTCGCAACAGGTTAACAAGGACGTTAAAAATCAATTCCCCAGCTCAAGACCCCCTTTCTCCTGTCTCCCCATCCCCCGGCTCCAGCGCTCTACGTCTTGTGCTCCTGAGGGATTATGATGGAGAGGCGGCGGTGTGTCAGGGGTTCTTACTCCAACTGGAGCTGTACTTGGCGACCGTGAGCCACTCACTTGGGAGCGGAGAGGGTGAGTGTCCTCGTCTCCTGCCTGACGGGTTATGCTCTGGAGTGGGCAAACGCGGTCTGAAATGGTCCAGACTCAGCGAAGGAGCACTACCAAGAGTTCACCCGCCGCTTTCGTGCCGTGTTTGACCACCCTCCAGAGGGAGAGCGACTGTTTCATCTTAGGCAGGAGAGGAGGAGCGCCTAGGATTACACGTTGGAGTTCCGGACCTTGGCTGGTGGATCTGGGTGGAACGACAGGGCCCTTATCAACCACTACCGGTGTAGTCCCCGGGAGGAGGTTCGCAGGGAGGGAGTTCCACCACCCAGCACCCCCGCTCCCATTCCGATGGAGTTGGGAGGGGCCGTGCCGAGGGATAACGGAGGAGGAGGCTCCCCCTGCACCAGCTGTGGTCAGGAGAGGACACACGGCCGATCGGTGCTGGGGGGGTCCGTCTGGGGGTCGAGATGGCAGGCGGAACGCTTATCAGTCACCCCAGGTGAGTCAGCACCAAACTCACCCAGAACCCCCTGTTGGTCACATGTTTGTCTTGATTTTTTTCCTTGATTTTTTCCCCTCTTCCCAGCATAGGGCGCTAGTCTATTCAGGTGCAGCTGGGAACTTTATGGATCGCGGACTCGCCATCAAGTTGGGTGTTCCGCTTGTGCCGATAGATTCTCCCTTTCCCGTGCACTCCCTAGATAGTCGGCCATTAGGGTCAGGGTTGGTCAGGGAGGGCACGATTCCACTGGACATGGTGACGCAGGGGAATCATATGGAGCGTATAAGTCTCTTTGTTATCGATTCGCCTGCGTTTCCAGTGGTGCTGGGGATTCCCTGGCTGGCTCGGCACAATCCTAAGATTTCATGGAGACAGGGGGTTCTCCAGGGGTGGTCAAAGGAGTGTTCTGGAAGGTGTCTGGGAGTTTCCATCGGTGCCAGAGTCGGTGGAGAGTCCAGACCAGGGTTCCACGCTGCGCATCCCCCCCGAATATGCTGATTTGGCAATCGCTTTCAGTAAAAAGAAAGCGATTAAATTACCACCTCATCAACCGGGAGGGGATTGTGCGATAGATCTCCAGGTAAACGCTGCGCTTCCCAAGAGTCACGTGTACCCATTGTCCCAGTTGGCTATGGAGATATATGTCACAGAGTCTCTGGGACAGGGGTACATTCGGCCCTCCATCTCACCCGTCTCCTCAAGTTTTTTTTTGTGAAGAAAAAGGAGGGAGGTTTGCGTCCGTGTATTGATTATAGAGGTCTGAATACCATCACAGTGGGGTTTAGTTACCCACTACCTCTCATCGCTACAGCGGTGGAATAATTTCACGGAGCACAGTTCTTCACAAAACTGGATCTCAGGAGCGTGTATAGTCTGGTGCGTATTCGGGATGGAGACGAGTGGAAAACCGTGTTTAGTACCACATTGGGTCACTATGAGTACCTCGTCATGCTGTATGGGTTAAAGAATGCTCCAGCCATCTTTCAATCCTTTGTAGACAAGATTCTCAGGGACCTGCACGGGCAGGGCATGGTTGTTTATATCGATGACAATCTGATCAACTCAGCCACCCGCGCATGTGTCTCTGGTACGCAAGGTGCTTGTTAGACTGCTGGAGCATGACCTATACGTCAAGGCTGATGAGCCGTCTCCAAACAAGCCGTCTCCTACCAAGCCGTCTCCTACCGCATTTCCACCTTGGGGGTGGTGATGGAATGTGACCGCATTAAGGCTGTGCGTAATTGGCCGACTCCGACCACAGTAAAGGAGATGCAGCGGTTTTGGGGTTTTGCCAACTACTACCGGAGGTTTATCCGGGGTTTTGGCCAGGTAGCCACTCCCATTACCTCACTGCTGAAGGGGGGCCTGGTGCGTTTGCGGTGGTCAGCAGAGGCGGACAGAGCTTTCAACAGGTTGCAGGCGCTGTTCACGGATGCACCCGTGTTGGCGCACCCGGGCCCCTCTCTAACATTCATAGTGGAGGTGGACTCGTCCGCGGCTGGGGTGGGTGCCGTGCTATCACAGCGCTCGGGTACGCCACCAAAACTCCGCCCCTGCGCTTTCTTTTTCGAGGAAGATCAGTCCAGCGGAGCGTAACTATGATATGGGGGACCGGGAGTTGTTAAAGGTGGTCAGGGCTCTGAAGGTGTGGAGACACTGGCTTGAGGGGGCTAAGCACCCCTTTCTCATCTGGACCGACTACCAGAATCTGGAGTATATTCGGGCAGCTAGGAGACTGAAACCACGTCAGGCAAGGTGGGCCATGTTCTTCACCCGATTCCGTTTTACGTTGTCATATAGACCGGGCTCCCAGAACGTAAAGGCCGACGCACTGTCCTGCCTTTATGACACAGAGGATCGGTCCACTGAGCCTACTCCCATCCTTCCCGCCTCGAGGCTGATGGCACCAGTGGTATGGGTGGTGGACTCGGACATCGAGTGGGCGTTACGGGCGGAGCCCGCGCCTCCTCAGTGTCCGGCTGGGCGGAAGTACGTGCCGCTTGGTGTCCGGGACCAACTGATTCGGTGGACTCACATCCTACCCTCCTCGGGTCACCCTGGGGTGGCAAGGACAGTGGGGGGCCCCCAGGAGAAGTATTGGTGGCCCACCTTGGCTAGGGACGTTAGGGTTTATGTCTCTTCCTGTTCGGTATGCGCTCAGAGTAAGGCTCCTAGGCACCTTCCTAGAGGGAAGTTACAACCCCTCCCCGTTCCACAACGGCCATGGTCTCACCTATCCGTAGATTTCCATACCGATCTCCCCCCGTCTCAGGGGAACACTAAGGTTTTGGTGATTGTGGATCGGTTCTCTAAGTCCTGCCGTCTCCTCTCGTTGCCAGGTCTCCCTACAGCCCTACAGACTGCGGAGGCATTTTTCACCCACGTCTTCTGCACCCCGTAGTGCCAGAAGGACATCGTCTCTGATCGGGGTCTCCAGTTCACGTCCCGGGTATGGAGGGTGTGCATGGAGCGTCTGGGGGTCTCGGTCAGCCTGACCTCGGGTTATCACCCCGAGAGTAATGGGCAGGTGGAGAGAGTAAACCAGGAGGTGGGTAGGTTTCTGCGGTCGTATTGCCAGGACCGGCCAGAGGAGTGGGCGAGATACGGGATGTAGATGGCCCAGAACTCACTACGCCACTCCTCTACTAACATGTCCCCATTTCAGTGCATTTCAGTACACAAATCTGAAAAAGTATCTAATTTTAAATGTGTACATATACAGGAGATTAAGCCATCATTTAATGGTATTGTGGCAGCCATATTGGATTTTGGATGATATATTGGATTTGGAGTCCAATCTAGGGGGGGGGGGCCTAACGGAATTGCATGGTAGGGGCTGCACATATAAAATCCCCAGAGGAATCTGGACCCACTTGCCTTAGTGCCGATTACAAGTATAAGTCTATAGGGAATCCCATTCCCAAAATATTCAAACCATTACCCTAGAGTGCCTATAGCATAAGTTTATTAAGTATGGTCTGTAAATTATATTCATCCATCCTCAACAATAGGCTAATTACCTTTTTGGATGATCAAAATATTCTGGTGGAAGAACAAAAAGGTTTTGGTAAATCCAGAGCCTGTATAGATCATATCTTCTCGACCTGTACAATAATTAGAAATATATTACACGAAGAGAAGCCTACTTTTGTCATGTACTGTCATGTTGTGTCTTGTCTCTGTCCTTTCCCTTCACCCTGTCTCCCTCTGCTGGTCGTTGTTAGGTTACCTTTCCACCCCCTCTTTCCCCCAGCTGTGCCTTGTCTCCTCCTAACCACCTCGTCACCCCTTTTCCCACCTGTTCCCTTTTTCCCTCTGATTAGTCCCCTATATCTCTCTCTGTTTTTGTTCCTGTCCTTGTCGGATTCTTGTTTGTTGTGTTTCATGCCTGAACCAGACTGTCGTCATGTTTGCTGTAACCTTGTCTTGTCCTGTCGGAATCTGCCGGTCCGTCTGAGCCTACCTATGTTTGGTAATTAAAGAAGCTCTGTTTAAGTTAATTCGCTTTTGGGTCCTCATTCACGCACCGTAACAGAAGAATCCGACCAAGAATGGACCCAGCGACTTCGGATCCTCTCCACTCTGCCGTCGGGATCCAGGGAGCGATGCTAGGCAGACACGAGCAGGAAGTGTCTGCTGCTCGACATGCCGTTGAGACCCTGGCCACCCAAGTCTCCAACCTCACAGAACAGGTTCACCATCTCCGCCTCGATCCACCGGCCACTTCCAGGGCTTTCGAATCTCCGGAGCCCAGAATCAATAACCCGCCGTGTTACTCTGGGGAGCCCACTGAATGCCGCTCGTTCCTCACCCAGTGTGATATTGTGTTTTCTCTCCAGCCCAACACTTACTCCAGGAGCACTGCTCGTGTCGCCTACGTCATATCTCTCCTTATTGGACGGGCTCGTGAGTGGGGCACGGCAATCTGGGAGGCAAGGGCTGAGTGTACTAACCAGTATCAGGACTTTAAGGAGGAGATGATACGGGTTTTTGATCGATCTGTTTTTGGGGAGGAGGCTTCCAGGGCCCTGTCTTCCCTATGTCAAGGCAATCGATCCATAACAGACTACTCTATTGAGTTTCGCACTCTTGCTGTCTCCAGTGGCTGGAACGAGCCGGCCTTGCTCGCTCGTCTTCTGGAGGGTCTCCGCGCAGAGGTAAAGGATGAGATTCTCTCCCGGGAGGTTCCTTCCAGCGTGGATTCCTTGATTGAACTCGCTATTCGCATTGAGCGACGGGTTGATCTTCGTCACCGAGCTCGTGGAAAGGAGCTCGCGCTCTCCGTCGCCCCCCTCTCCGCATCACTACCATCTTCCTCTGCCGGCTCGGGTGCTGAGCCCATGCAGCTGGGAGGTATCCGCATCTCGACTAAGGAGAGGGAACGGAGAATCACCAACCGCCTCTGTCTCTATTGCGGTTCCGCTGGTCATTTTGTCACTTCATGTCCAGTAAAAGGCCAGAGCTCGTCAGTAAGCGGAGGGCTACTGGTGAGCGCTACTACTCCTGTCTCTCCTTCAAGATCCTGCACTACCTTGTCGGTCCATCTACGCTGGACCGGTTCGTCAGCTTCCTGCAGTGCCTTAATAGACTCTGGGGCGGAGGGCTGTTTTATGGACGAGACCTGGGCTCGGGAACATGACATTCCTCTCAGACAGTTAAAGGAGCCCACGGCCTTGTTCGCCCTGGATGGTAGTCCTCTCCCCAGGATTCAGCGTGAGACGCTACCTTTAACCCTCACTGTTTCTGGTAATCATAGTGAAACCATTTCTTTTTTAATTTTTCGTTCACCTTTTACACCTGTTGTTTTGGGCCATCCCTGGCTAGTTTGTCATAATCCTTCCATTAATTGGTCTAGTAATTCTATCCTCTCCTGGAACGTCTCTTGTCATGTGAAATGTTTAATGTCTGCTATCCCTCCTGTTTCCTCTGTCTCTTCTTCACAGGAGGAGCCTGGTGATTTGACAGGGGTGCCGGAGGAATATCACGATCTGCGCACGGTGTTCAGTCGGTCCAGGGCCACCTCTCTTCCTCCACACCGGTCGTATGATTGTAGTATTGATCTCCTTCCGGGAACCACCCCCCCCCCGGGGTAGACTATACTCTCTGTCGGCTCCCGAACGTAAGGCTCTCGAAGATTATTTGTCTGTAGCTCTTGACGCCGGTACCATAGTCCCCTCCTCCTCTCCCGCCGGAGCGGGGTTTTTTTTTGTCAAGAAGAAGGACGGGTCTCTGCGCCCCTGCATAGATTATCGAGGGCTGAATGACATAACAGTGAAGAATCGTTATCCGCTTCCTCTTATGTCTTCAGCCTTCGAGATCCTGCAGGGAGCCAGGTTTTTCACTAAGTTGGACCTTCGTAACGCTTACCATCTCGTGCGCATCAGGGAGGGGGACGAGTGGAAGACGGCGTTTAACACTCCGTTAGGGCACTTTGAATACCGGGTTCTTCCTTTCGGCCTCGCTAACGCTCCAGCTGTCTTTCAGGCATTAGTCAATGATGTCCTGAGAGACATGCTGAACATCTTTGTTTTCGTTTACCTTGACGATATCCTGATTTTTTCACCGTCACTCCAGATTCATGTTCAGCACGTTCGACGTGTCCTCCAGCGCCTTTTAGAGAATTGTCTTTTTGTGAAGGCTGAGAAGTGCACTTTTCATGCCTCCTCCGTCACATTTCTCGGTTCTGTTATTTCCGCTGAAGGCATTAAGATGGATCCCGCTAAGGTCCAAGCTGTCATTGATTGGCCCGTCCCTAAGTCACGCGTCGAGCTGCAGCGCTTTCTCGGCTTCGCGAACTTCTATCGTCGTTTCATCCGTAATTTCGGTCAGGTGGCAGCTCCTCTCACAGCCCTTACTTCTGTCAAGACGTGCTTTAAGTGGTCCGTTTCCGCCCAGGGAGCTTTTGATCTCCTCAAGAATCGTTTTACATCCGCTCCTATCCTTGTTACACCTGACGTCTCTAGACAGTTCGTTGTCGAGGTTGACGCGTCAGAGGTGGGCGTGGGAGCCATTCTTTCTCAGCGCTCCCTCTCTGACGACAAGGTCCACCCATGCGCGTATTTTTCTCATCGCCTGTCGCCGTCGGAACGTAACTATGATGTGGGTAACCGCGAACTGCTCGCCATCCGGTTAGCCCTAGGCGAATGGCGACAGTGGTTGGAGGGGGCGACCGTTCCTTTTGTCGTTTGGACTGACCATAGGAACCTTGAGTACATCCGTTCTGCCAAACGACTTAATGCGCGTCAGGCGCGTTGGGCGCTGTTTTTCGCTCGTTTCGAGTTCGTGATTTCTTATCGTCCGGGCTCTAAGAACACCAAGCCTGATGCTTTGTCTCGTCTCTTCAGTTCTTCAGTAGCCTCCACTGACCCCGAGGGGATTCTCCCTGAGGGGCGTGTTGTCGGGTTGACTGTCTGGGGAATTGAGAGGCAGGTAAAACAAGCGCTCACTCACACTCCGTCGCCGCGCGCTTGTCCTAGGAACCTTCTTTTCGTTCCCGTTCCTACTCGTCTGGCCGTTCTTCAGTGGGCTCACTCTGCCAAGTTAGCCGGCCACCCTGGCGTTCGGGGTACGCTTGCTTCCATTCGCCAGCGTTTTTGGTGGCCCACCCGGGAGCATGACACGCGTCGTTTCGTGGCTGCTTGTTCGGTCTGCGCGCAGACTAAGTCCGGTAACTCTCCTCCTGCCGGCCGTCTCAGGCCGCTTCCTATTCCTTCTCGACCGTGGTCTCACATCGCCTTAGATTTTGTCACCGGACTGCCTTCGTCAGCGGGGAAGACTGTTATTCTTACGGTTGTCGATAGGTTCTCTAAGGCGGCTCATTTCATTCCCCTTGCTAAGCTTCCTTCTGCTAAAGAGACGGCACAAATCATCATCGAGAATGTTTTCAGAATTCATGGCCTTCCGTCAGACGTCGTTTCGGACAGAGGTCCGCAATTCACGTCTCAATTTTGGAGGGAGTTTTGCCGTTTGATTGGGGCTTCCGTCAGTCTCTCTTCCGGCTTTCACCCCCAGTCTAACGGTCAAGCAGAACGGGCCAATCAGACTATTGGTCGCATCTTACGCAGTCTTTCTTTTCGTAACCCTGCGTCTTGGTCAGAACAGCTCCCCTGGGCAGAATACGCCCACAACTCGCTTCCTTCGTCTGCGACCGGGCTATCTCCTTTTCAGAGTAGCCTCGGGTACCAGCCTCCGCTGTTCTCATCTCAGTTCGCCGAGTCCAGCGTCCCCTCCGCTCAGGCTTTTGTCCAACGTTGCGAGCGCACCTGGAAGAGGGTCAGGTCTGCACTTTGCCGTTATAGGACGCAGACTGTGAGGGCTGCTAATAAGCGTAGAACTAAGAGTCCTAGATATTGTCGCGGTCAGAGAGTTTGGCTCTCCACTCAGAACCTTCCCCTTAAGACGGCTTCTCGCAAGTTGACCCCGCGGTTCATTGGTCCGTTCCGTATTTCTCGGGTCATTAATCCTGTCGCAGTTCGACTTCTTCTTCCGCGATACCTTCGTCGCGTCCACCCGGTCTTCCATGTCTCCTGCATCAAGCCCGTCCTTCGCGCCCCCGCTCGTCTTCCCCCCCCCCCCCCCATCCTTGTCGAGGGCGCACCCATCTACAGGGTCCGTAGAATTTTGGACATGCGTCCTCGGGGCCGTGGTCACCAGTACCTCGTAGATTGGGAGGGGTACGGTCCTGAGGAGAGGAGTTGGGTTCCCTCTCGGGACGTGCTGGACCGTGCGCTGATCGAGGATTTCCTCCGTTGCCGCCAGGTTTCCTCCTCGAGTGCGCCAGGAGGCGCTCGGTGAGTGGGGGGGTACTGTCATGTACTGTCATGTTGTGTCTTGTCTCTGTCCTTTCCCTTCACCCTGTCTCCCTCTGCTGGTCGTTGTTAGGTTACCTTTCCACCCCCTCTTTCCCCCAGCTGTGCCTTGTCTCCTCCTAACCACCTCGTCACCCCTTTTCCCACCTGTTCCCTTTTTCCCTCTGATTAGTCCCCTATATCTCTCTCTGTTTTTGTTCCTGTCCTTGTCGGATTCTTGTTTGTTGTGTTTCATGCCTGAACCAGACTGTCGTCATGTTTGCTGTAACCTTGTCTTGTCCTGTCGGAATCTGCCGGTCCGTCTGAGCCTACCTATGTTTGGTAATTAAAGAAGCTCTGTTTAAGTTAATTCGCTTTTGGGTCCTCATTCACGCACCGTAACAACTTTTGCATGTTTCATTTATTTCCAGAAAGATTTTGATTTTGTAAATAGGGATCTTTTAGCCTATAGTTTGTTATAGACGGGTTGATGGGACATTTTATCACGCAATCCAGTCTCTTTACAAATTCCCAATTGCTTGTACGTGTATTAATGAATATCGTAAAGATTGGTTTCCCACACCCTCGTGTGTAAAACAAGGAGATTTACGAAGCAGGTAACAAATACTATTTTATTTTAATTTGATAGTCATTAACAATTGATGCCGGTCTCCCAAAGGTCTCATTGACAGTAGGCTGCAGGAACGTGAGATAGGATCTGCAACATGACTGTACATGTCCAATACTCCCCTGACCCATTTCTTCAGCACACCAGCAGCAATAAATAGATCCTGGGCTTGGGACCTGTAAATTACATTTTCACATCTTCTGTCACCAGAGACTTGATGGTTTCCTCATTCACACTTACTGATGATTTGTGCAAATTAAATGGGAGCGAGCGGAATTCTCCAACGGATGTTCTGGAAGAGGTTTATGTGACTTGCCAGAATAAGCTACGGAACTGGTGTTTCATAATACATTTGAAATAATTGCAGAAAAGAGGATGACGAGTCAGCCTCATTCACCAAGAAAGGTATACTGACATTTTGGTTCTGAATGACAGACTCTAATTTCAATTTGGATGTCGCTGAGTTAATGTAATGCATTAAGTTTAGGTTTATCCTTGGCATTTGACATTTCAGCAAACTGTTTCTGTTCTTGGAGTCAAATTCAGCAGTGTTAGCATTAGGCACTAGCAGAATCATCATTAGATAGTTCCATTCAGACTTCAAACAGGAAGTTAGTCAGAGGCTGGGCCATTCACAGTGATGGAGCAGACAGAATATTCTCATTAATTATCTCACTGGTCAGGAAGAGGAACGCTCAAAACAATTATATTTTCTTTAACTGGCAGAAGCTCTCACTCAAATCAACCCGTATGGTGCCGTTTGACTTGTTTTTTTGCATTCATGTTATGAAACTCGTTTGGATTCTAAACTTAAGATAATGTCATGACTCACAGAGTCATCTATTAGGTCAAGCATTATGACAGGCCACAGTTATGTACGGAAAGGCTCTGGAGCAACGAACCGCCCTTGCTGTCTCTGCCTGGCCGGTTCCCCTCTTTCCACTGGGATTCTCTGCCTCTAACCCTATTACAGGGGCTGAGTCACTGGCTTTACTGGGGCTCTCTCATGCCGTCCCTGGAGGGGGTGCGTCACCTGAGTGGGTTGAGTCACTGATGTGGTCATCCTGTCTGGGTTGGCGCGCCCCCCCCCCCCCTTGGGTTGTGCCGTGGCGGAGGTCTTTGTGGGCTATACTCAGCCTTGTCTCAGGATGGTAAGTTGGTGGTTGAAGATATCCCTCTAGTGGTGTGGGGGCTGTGCTTTGGCAAAGTGGGTGGGGTTATATCCTTCCTGTTTGGCCCTGTCCGGGGGTGTCCTTGGAGTGGGCCACAGTGTCTCCTGACCCCTCCTGTCTCAGCCTCCAGTATTTATGCTGCAGTAGTTTATGTGTCGGGGGGCTAGGGTCAGTTTGTTATATCTGGAGTACTTCTCCTGTCCTATTCGGTGTCCTGTGTGAATCTAAGTGTGCGTTCTCTAATTCTCTCCTTCTCTCTTTCTCTCTCTCGGAGGACCTGAGCCCTAGGACCATGCCCCAGGACTACCTGACATGATGACTCCTTGCTGTCCCCAGTCCACCTGGCTGTGCTGCTGCTCCAGTTTCAACTGTTCTGCCTTATTATTATTCGACCATGCTGGTCATTTATGAACATTTGAACATCTTGGCCATGTTCTGTTATAATCTCCACCCGGCACAGCCAGAAGAGGACTGGCCATCCCACATATGCTCTCTCAAATTCTCTCTTTCTTTCTCTCTCTCGGAGGACCTGAGCCCTAGGACCATGCCCCAGGAATACCTGACATGATGACTCCTTGCTGTCCCCAGTCCACCTGACTGTGCTGCTGCTCCAGTTTCAACTATTCTGCCTTATTATTATTCGACCATGCTGGTCATCTATGAACATTTGAACATCTTGACCATGTTTTGTTATAATCTCCACCCGGCACAGCCAGAAGAGGACTGGCCACCCCACATAGCCTGGTTCCTCTCTAGGTTTCTTCCTAGGTTTTGGCCTTTCTAGGGAGTTTTTCCTAGCCACCGTGCTTCTACACCTGCATTGCTTGCTGTTTGGGGTTTTAGGCTGGGTTTCTGTACAGCACTTTGAGATATCAGCTGATGTACGAAGGGCTATATAAAATAAATTTGATTTGATGTAGTCATTCCAATATCTGCTTTGAAGAAGTGGAAACACTATGATTTCATTAGGCCCCCAAACAGGAGACAATAATTATGAGGAAACAGGTCATCTTACCCTATGGCCTAAAGAGTAGTTTATTCGACACGAGATCCAATCACTCTTTTGAAAGCCTTTCAACAATGTGCAGATCATATTTTTTTATGTCTTTACGTCTGCTGCTTTTCCCGTGAAAGTGACTCTGCTATCTCTAATAGCTGATAACTTACAAGAAGCAAACTTCTCACAAACCCTTCAAGGATGCATAATCCTCTGGTTCTGTCAGCCAAATGACAAGAACAATATTTATACTTACTCTAACACTGGCCCCCGAAAAGTTACACTTCTTCATAGAGTCCGAATTGGGATATGACAATCTGGCACTTTTTGGCAAGCAGACTTCGCAAGTGACCCAGGTACATGACTATAGTGTCATGTACCTGGGTCACTTGTGTGTATATGGCACACTTTTCACCAACTGGTGGCTATATTTGTCTAAGTGATAGTGGGCCAGGCTCTTCCCCTGAGTCTTCACATGCAGACAGGAATTTGAATTATTACCCAGCACGCACCCTGGTAGTCCACTGCCCCCTGCCCTGTCTCGGCAGAATCGATGAGACAAGGAAGTGAGGAGGAGAGGGAAGAGGAAGAGAAGATAGCGGTATTTTTTTGCAGGATCCCCAGGAGAGAGAGAAAGAGAGCTGAAAGGTAAAGACCAAAGACAAGTAGGATGGAGGAGAGAGAGAAAATGTAAAAATGGTTACAGCCTCTCTTAACCATTGAGTTAATTTTGGCTACACAGCAGTTGCGATTTTAGCATGTAAATCTTGGTGGGGCAAACTCCCCCCAAAATGTTTTAGATGCATGCCAGCAAAGCCACTACGCAACACAACACAACACTAAACAATACATGAATTGCACTATAACGGTGCCCACAAACTGTTAGGGCTTACATAAAGCTGTCCCAACAGCGGAGTTCCAACATCAGTCCTTACCACTGCTACACCTGGCTATAAGCGGAGCCTTGTCTGGCAGAGAAACAGTTAATTCAGCCTAATTTACTGCCTTTAAAAAAAACATAGCTGATATGGCTGGCTTGCTTAAACAAATGTGGTTTCTACTGACTATGGCATAAGGGGACGATGAGCGGATTAGAGGCAATCCGTATTTTAGATGAAGACTGTAACGGTATTCTTCTGTTGAATGAGAGGAGGACCAAAATGCAGCGTGGTTGAAATTCATGTTTGTTTTTAATAAGAAAACTATACATGAATAAACTACAAAAACAACAACGTGTAAACCCGAAACAGTCCCGTGTGGAACAAACACTGACACAGGAGACAATCACCCACAAAACCCAACACCAAACAGGCTACCTAAATATGGTTCCTGTAACGGCTTTCATATAGTGAAGGAGAGTCGGACCAAACTGCAGCGTGTCGATTGCAATCCATGTTTATTTAAACAAACGTAAACAAGACTAAACACGAACACTACAAAACAATAAACGAAACGAAAACCGCCTATACAGCTCTGGCTGCTTCATGCAGACTGACAGCTCTGGCTGCTCCATGCAGGCTGGCAGCTCTGGCTTCTCCATGCAGGCTGGCAGCTCTGGCTGCTCTATGCAGGCTGGCAGCTCTGGCTGCGCTGAACAGGCGGGAGACTCCGGCAGCGCAGGAGAGGAGAGAGGCTCTGGCTGCGCTAAACAGGCGGGAGACTCCGGCAGCGCAGGAGAGGAGAAAGGCTCTGGCTGCGCTAAACAAGCGGGAGACTCCGGCAGCGCAGGAGACGAGAAAGGCTCTGGCTGCGCTAAACAGGCGGGAGGCTCCGGCAGCGCTGTAGAGGAGAAAGGCTCTGGCTGTGCTAAACAGGCGAGGCGCACTGAAGGCCTGGTGCGTGGTGCTGGAACTGGTGGTACTGGATCGAGGACACGCGCAGGAAGCCTGGTGCGGGGAGCTGCTTCTGGAGGACTGGAGTGTGGAGGTGGCACAGGATGGGCTAGACCGTGAAGGCGTACTGTAGATCTTGAGAGCAAGTGTTGGCACAGGACGTGCAAGGCTAGGGATGTGCACAGGAGGCCTGGTGCGTGAGGCTGGCACCGACTTCACCAGCCGACTAACACGCACCTCAGGACGAGTATGGAGCGCTAACCCAGGTGCCATCAAATCCCCAACACGTTCCGTCGGGTGAATTCCATGCAAAAAGCACCAACACAGCAACTCCCTCATTTCTCTCTCCTCCAATTTCCCCATTAACTCCTTCACAGTCTCTGTTTCGCTCACCTCCAACACCGGCTCTGGTTCTGGTCTCCTCCTTGGCTCCTCACGATAAACAGGGAGAGTTGGCTCAGGTCTGACTCCTGACTCTGCCACACTCTCCCTGAGCCCCCCGCCAATAAATTTTTGGGGCTGATTCTCAAGCTTCCATCCGCTACGCCGTGCTGCCTCCTCATATCTGCGCCTCTCAGCTTTCGCCGCCTCCAGTTCTTCCTTGGGGCGGCGATATTCTCCAGGCTGAGCCCAGGGTCCTTTACCGTCCAGTTCTTCCTCCCATGTCCATTTCTCCAGGTGGTGCAGCCTCTCCCACTGCAGCTGCTGCTGCTCCTGCCTCTGTTGCCTCTCCTGTGGCTCCTGCCTGTTAACACGCTGCTTGGTCCGTTGGTGGTGGGTGATTCTGTAACGGCTTTCATACAGTGAAGGAGAGTCGGACCAAACTGCAGCGTGTCGATTGCGATCCATGTTTATTTAAACAAACGTAAACACGACTAAACACGAACACTACAAAACAAGAAACGAAAACCGAAAACAGCCTATACTTGTGTCAACTAACATCAAACAAGGACATCAAGACACTCAGGACAATCACCCACGACAAACTCAAAGAATATGGCTGCCTAAATATGGTTCCCAATCAGAGACAACGATAAACACCTGCCTCTGATTGAGAACCACTCCAGACAGCCATAGACTTTGCTAGATAACCCCACTAGCTACAATCCCAATACATACACACCAAAACCCCAAGACAAAACACACCACAATACAAAAACCCGATGCCACACCCTGGCCTGACCCAATACATGAAGAAAAACACAAAATACTTAGGCCAGGGCGTGACAGAACCCCCCCCCCCCCCTAAGGTGCGGACTCCCGAACGCACCTCAAAACAATAGGGAGGGTCCGGGTGGGCGTCTGTCCATGGTGGCGGCTCCGGCGCGGGACGTGGAACCCACTCAGTCAATGTCTTAGTCCCCTCTCCTCGCGTCCCTGGATAGTCCACCCTCGCCGCCGACCATGGCCTAGTAGTCCTCACCCAGAAACCCACTGGACTGAGGAGCAGATCGGGACTGAGGCAGCTCGGGACTGAGGGGAAGCTCGGGAGTGAGAGAAAGCTCGGGAGTGAGAGAAAGCTCGGGAGTGAGAGAAAGCTCGGGAGTGAGAGAAAGCTCGGGAGTGAGAGAAAGCTCGGGAGTGAGAGAAAGCTCAGGCAGGTAGGTAGATCTACCAGATCCTGGCTGGCTGGTGGTTTTAGCAGATCCTGGCTGACTGGCAGATCCTGGCTGACTGGCAGATCCTGGCTGACAGGCGGATCTGGCAGATCCTGGCCAACTGGCAGATCCTGGCCGACTGGCAGTTCTGGCAGATCCCGGCTGACTGGCGGATCTGGAAGAGCCTGGTTGACTGGCAGATCTGGAAGAGTCTGGCTGACTGGCAGATCTGGAAGAGTCTGGCTGACTGGCGGATCTGGAAGAGTCTGGCTGACTGGCGGATCTGGAAGAGTCTGGCTGACTGGCGGATCTGGAAGAGTCTGGCTGACTGGCGGATCTGGAAGAGTCTGGCTGACTGGCGGATCTGGAAGAGTCTGGCTGACTGGCAGATCCTGGCAGACTGAAAGATCTGGCTGCTCCATACTGTCTGGCGGCTCTGGCTGCTCCATGCTGACTGGCGGCTCTGGCTGCTCCATGTAGGCGGACAGCTCTGGCGGCTTCTTACAGACTGGCAGCTCTGGCGGCTCCGTGCAGAATGGCAGCTCCTTGCAGACTGGCAGCTCCTTACAGACTGACAGCTCCTTACAGACTGACAGCTCCGTGCAGACTGGCAGCTCCTTGCAGACTGGCAGCTCCTTGCAGACTGGCAGCTCCGTGCAGACTGGCAGCTCCTTGCAGACTGGCAGCTCCGTGCAGACTGGCAGCTCGGGCTGCTTCATGCAGACTGACAGCTCTGGCTGCTCCATACAGACTGACAGCTCTGGCTGCTCCATGCAGACTGACATCTCTGGCTGCTCCATGCAGACTGACAGCTCTGGCTGCTCCATGCAGACTGACATCTCTGGCTGCTTCATGCAGACTGACAGCTCTGGCTGCTTCATGCAGACTGACAGCTCTGGCTGCTCCATGCAGACTGACAGCTCTGGCTGCTCCATGCAGGCTGGCAGCTCTGGCTTCTCCATGCAGGCTGGCAGCTCTGGCTTCTCCATGCAGGCTGGCAGCTCTGGCTTCTCCATGCAGGCTGGCAGCTCTGGCTGCTCCATGCAGACTGACAGCTCTGGCTGCTTCATGCAGACTGACAGCTCTGGCTGCTTCATGCAGACTGACAGCTCTGGCTGCTCCATGCAGGCTGGCAGCTCTGGCTTCTCCATGCAGGCTGGCAGCTCTGGCTGCTCTATGCAGGCTGGCAGCTCTGGCTGCGCTGAACAGGCGGGAGACTCCGGCAGCGCAGGAGAGGAGAGAGGCTCTGGCTGCGCTAAACAGGCGGGAGACTCCGGCAGCGCAGGAGAGGAGAAAGGCTCTGGCTGCGCTAAACAAGCGGGAGACTCCGGCAGCGCAGGAGACGAGAAAGGCTCTGGCTGCGCTAAACAGGCGGGAGGCTCCGGCAGCGCTGTAGAGGAGAAAGGCTCTGGCTGTGCTAAACAGGCGAGGCGCACTGAAGGCCTGGTGCGTGGTGCTGGAACTGGTGGTACTGGATCGAGGACACGCGCAGGAAGCCTGGTGCGGGGAGCTGCTTCTGGAGGACTGGAGTGTGGAGGTGGCACAGGATGGGCTAGACCGTGAAGGCGTACTGTAAATCTTGAGAGCAGTGTTGGCACAGGACGTGCAAGGCTAGGGATGTGCACAGGAGGCCTGGTGCGTGAGGCTGGCACAGACTTCACCAGCCGACTAACACGCACCTCAGGACGAGTATGTAGCGCTAACCCAGGTGCCATCAAATCCCCAACACGTTGCGTCGGGCGAATTCCATGCAAAAAGCACCAACACAGCAACTCCCTCATTTCTCTCTCCTCCAATTTTCCCATTAACTCCTTCACAGTCTCTGTTTCGCTCACCTCCAACACCGGCTCTGGTTCTGGTCTCCTCACGATAAACAGGGAGAGTTGGCTCAGGTCTGACTCCTGACTCTGCCACACTCTCCCTGAGCCCCCCGCCAATAAATTTTTGGGGCTGATTCTCAGGCTTCCATCCGCTACGCCGTGCTGCCTCCTCATATCTGCGCCTCTCAGCTTTCGCCGCCTCCAGTTCTTCCTTGGGGCGGCGATATTCTCCAGGCTGAGCCCAGGGTCCTTTACCGTCCAGTTCTTCCTCCCATGTCCATTTCTCCAGGTGGTGCAGCCTCTCCCACTGCAGCTGCTGCTGCTCCTGCCTCTGTTGCCTCTCCTGTGGCTCCTGCCTGTTAACACGCTGCTTGGTCCGTTGGTGGTGGGTGATTCTGTAACGGCTTTCATATAGTGAAGGAGAGTCGGACCAAACTGCAGCGTGTCGATTGCGATCCATGTTTATTTAAACAAACGTAAACACGACTAAACACAAACACTACAAAACAAGAAATGAAAACCGAAAACAGCCTATACTTGTGTCAACTAACATCAAACAAGGACATCAAGACACTCAGGACAATCACCCACGACAAACTCAAAGAATATGGCTGCCTAAATATGGTTCCCAATCAGAGACAACGATAAACACCTGCCTCTGATTGAGAACCACTCCAGACAGCCATAGACTTTGCTAGATAACCCCACTAGCTACAATCCCAATACATACACACCAAAACCCCAAGACAAAACACACCACAATACAAAAACCCGATGCCACACCCTGGCCTGACCCAATACATGAAGAAAAACACAAAATACTTAGACCAGGGCGTGACAGTTCCCAATCAGAGACAATGACTAACACCTGCCTCTGATTGAGAACCATATCAGGCCAAACACAGAAACAGACAAACTAGACACACAACATAGAATGCCCACTCAGATCACACCCTGACCCAACAAAACATAGAAACATACAAAGCAAACTATGGTCAGGGTGTGACAAAGACATTAATGAGCGAGCTAGGACAGACGTTGTTCAGCACTTTTGAAATGTACAGCAACAGAATTCAGAACATGGGCCGTTCTTACAGAATTCTCCCTGTACTCCAAGTCAGAACCGTAGGATAAATAAAGGGGGCATATAAGCAGACAATGAAAGCTCTTACAATATTCAATGATTACATTTCTCTAAAACAGGCTATAGGCTACATGTGCACAACCAAGTCAGAATGGTAGGCAAAATTATGAGGGGAAAAGCGACCAAATTATTAGGGTGAGGCACATGGGCTACGAACAACTTACTACACAACATAAACATAAACTTTCTTAGCTAAAGTATACATATCTCCCTGGCACATTACATCATTTATGCAGCAGCATACAATACATTTTTCGATTCACCTTATTGTGCTGTGCTCACTTGAATAGGAAGGTGGCGCGACGGTTCTTCGTGGGCAAATTTTACCATCAAACTTTGTCATCAAAGTCTGGCATTCTCTGGATTTATGGTGCTTTCAAGACAAATGGAAACTCTGAAAAATACAAGGTCAAATCACGATGACGTCAGTGATCTTCAAGTCTGAGCTCAAGAAAGAGACCTGAGTTTCTGACTTGCAATTCTGAGTTGGATGACCGTTCAAAACATATTTTCCCAGTCGGAGCTACAGTTGAAGTCGGAAGATTACATTCACTTAGGTTGGAGTCAAAAACTTGTTTTTCAACAACTCCACAAATGTCTTGTTGATAAACTTTAGTTTTGGCAAGTCGGTTAGGACATCGACCTTGTGCATTTTTCCAACAATTGTTACAGACAGATTATTTCACTTATAATTCACTGTATCACAATTCCAGTGGGTCAGAAGTTTACATACACAAAGTTGACTGTGCCTTTAAACAGCTTTGAAAATTCCAGAAAATTATGTCATGGCTTTAGAAGCTTCTGTTAGGCTAATTGACATCATACTCACATGTGATACAGTGAGATATAAGTTAAATGAATCTCTGTAAACAATTTTGGGATTTTTGGGGGGGAAAATGCACAAAGTAGATGTCCTAACCGACTTGCCAAAACTATAGTTTGTTAACAAGAAATTTGCTGAGTGGTTGAAAAACTAGTTTTAATGACTCCAACCTAAGCATATTTTTTTAGCTAAACAGGTGGGGCTTGTCGTGGAATATCTAATCAAAGGGAAGAGAGACTGAAGATTCTTTCAAACAACACTTTATTTTAAGATTTGCAAAAATGGAGAATCAACTATCCACTCAACAGTGCATAGTTGAAAAGCTCAACAGTGCCAGTTCAATGCTTTTCTAGAGAAAATACATATAACCCTTTCTGTATACGTGGCAGTCAGCAGATAGTGTGTAAAAGGTCATTGTGCTGTCTGTAAGATAGCACAAGGTTGATAGCCCGAGGGCTCAACCGTTTAACTGCATTCACAACAGCAAAACACTATAATGTGCTCCTTTCTGCAAGTTTCCATACATGTGACTTTCTGTAGATAATAAACCCACAGGACATGCTGCGCTGCACCGAAGCGGACCTTAACAATAAGTCCCACAAAGACAAGTTTGTATCAGGTTAGAAAAACACTAGCATATATAAGCAAGCTTTAATTCTTTAAACAGTAAAACACGGGATAGCATGACTAATTATGTATTTTATGTTTTGTTGTACTGTAGTTGAAAGCTATGAAATTGAATAGCCACTTAATCACAATGACAGAAGTACAATAACAGAAAATCATAATAAACACTAACTTTTGAACTTAGCATCAATCCAAAGCTTCCACGCTCATTCATCAATTATTGATAACATCAGAAAAACATGCTCTAAGTCTTAAACACACATTATCATAAAATCCTTCCAAATAAGAATCGGTTGATGGGATGGTTGGTCTCCAGTAAAAAGTTGACATTATACATGTGGTCTGTTGTTTGTCTTCAAATTGATCGCAGCCCTCTTGACAATGCTTCTTATTATCGGCAGGTTTCCACCAACCTGCACAGATCTAAAGTCAAAAGAACCGCGCGGTGTGTTTGCTCTTTAAACTATGATGGCTTTTCAATCGATAGACAGACTCCCCGCAAGCCCGTATTGAGCAGCACTAACAGATGGTTAGCAGGTGTTTGTGTACATATGGCACATGTAGGTCAGGTGACCCACGAAAGCTGGTTACCATGGGAACTGGGTGTCAAACATGTCTGAATGCAATATCCCTTCAAAATCATGTCTCTGGTTGCATCTCCCTGTAGGTTATTTGGTTTGTAATAAATAATTACAGCTTTTAAAGTGTAAAAAAACAAAAATCCAGAAAATCACATTGTTTGATTTTAAGTAATTAATTTGCATTTTAT
The DNA here is from genome assembly GCF_045791955.1 of Oncorhynchus clarkii lewisi. Classification (NCBI taxonomy): domain Eukaryota; kingdom Metazoa; phylum Chordata; class Actinopteri; order Salmoniformes; family Salmonidae; genus Oncorhynchus; species Oncorhynchus clarkii. The sequence continues at coordinate 45,960,281 of NC_092166.1, forward strand.
TGCATGACATAAGTATTTGATCAACTACCAACCAGTAAGAATTCCGGCTCTCACAGACCTGTTAGTTTTTCTTTAAGGAGCCCCCATGTTCTCCACTCATTACCTGTATTAACTACACCTGTTTGAACTCGTTACCTGTATAAAAGACACCTGTCCACACACTCAATCAAACAGACTCCAACCGCTCCACAATGGCCAAGACCAGAGAGCTGTCTAAGGACATCAGGGTTAAAATTGTAGACCTGCACAAGGCTGGGATGGGCTACAGGACAATAGGCAAGCAGCTTGGTGAGAAGGCAACAACTGTTGGCGCAATTATTAGAAAATGGAAGAAGTTCAAGAAGACGGTCAATCACCCTCGGTCTGGGGCTCCATGCAAGATCTCACCTCGTGGGGCATCAATGATCATAAGGAAGGTGAGGGATCAGCTCAGAACTACATGGCAGGACCTGGTCAATTACCTGAAGAGAGCTGGGACCACAGTCTCAAAGAAAACCATTAGTAACACACTACGCCGTCATGGATTAAAATCCTGCAGCGCACGCAAGGACCCCCTGCTCAAGCCAGCGCATGTCCAGGCCTGTCTGAAGTTTGCCAATGACCATCTGGATGATCCAGAGGAGGAATGGGAGAAGGTCATGTGGTCTGATGAGAGAAAAATAGAGCTAAACTCCACTCGCCGTGTTTGGAGGAAGAAGAAGGATGAGTACAACCCCAAGAACACCATCCCAACCGTGAACCATGGAGGTGGAAACATCATTCTTTGGAGATGCTTTTCTGCAAAGGGGACAGGACGACTGCACCGTATTGAGGGGAGGATGGATGGGGACATGTATCGCGAAACCTTGGCCAACAACCTCCTTCCCTCAGTAAGAGCATTGAAGATGGGTCATGGCTGGGTCTTCCAGCATGACAATGACCCGAAACACACAGCCAGGGCACCTAAGGAGTGGCTCCGTAAGAAGCATCTCAAGGTTGGCTGGCCTTCTCTAGTCACTCGTAGGCTCAGTCACTGGTATACTTTTATTTACAAAGCCATTTTGGGTTTATTACCTTTGCATTTTTATTGTTCAGAAATGTGGTGGGTACTCTCTTCGTTCGCTGGACTTTATGCTGCTAACTGTTTCAAATGTCCGAACTGATTTTGGTAAAAGGGCTTTCGTGTACTCTGCGCCATAGTCTTGGAACACCTTACAAAATACTTTTAAACTGGAAGAACTTGTCCCGATTGGTGTTTTTAAATCACTGATGAAGGATTTTGTGGCTGATTCCCTGACCTGTCAATGTTTTTAATTCGCTGTTTTATACTCCTGTGAATTCAATGGTTTTTACTAGATTACTTGTAGTTTTTCATGTTGTCTGTCTGTAATTCTTTTGTAATGACTTTGTAATGACTTGGTGCTGCCTATCTTGGCCAGGGCGCTCTTGAAAAAGCGATTTTAATCTCAATGAGCCCTTCCTGGTTAAATAAAGGTTAAATAAAAATAAATAAAATGTCCTGGAGTGGCCTAGCCAGTCTCCAGACCTGAACCCAATAGAAAATCTTTGGAGGGAGCAGAAAGTCCGTATTGCCCAGCGACAGCCCCGAAACCTGAAGGATCTGGAGAAGGTCTGTTTGGAGGAGTGGGCCAAAATCCCTGCTGCAGTGTGTGCAAACCTGGTCAAGAACTAAAGGAAATGTATGATCTCTGTAATTGCAAACAAAGGTTTCTGTACCAAATATTACGTTCTCCTTTTCTGATGTATCAAATACTTATGTCATGCAATAAAATGCAAACGAATTACTTAAAAATCATACAATGTGATTTTATGGATTTTTGTTTTAGATTCCGTCTCTCACAGTTGAAGTGTACCTATGATACAAATTACATACCTCTACATGCTTTGTAAGTAGGAAAACCTGCAAAATTGGCAGTGTATCAAATACTTGTTCTCCCCACTGTATATACTCCCTCTTTCATTTGTAGGTCATTGTAAATGTTGCTTGTTTTCCTGAGAGGAATAATTCCTAATATTTCCTGAGTACTTTATTATTTTGCACTTTGGGGTTCGTCCCACTTTTATATACAGTATATATAGTACTTAATAAATTCAGTAGTTCTAAACCTGTGACTGCCTCCTGCCCAATCTCTACACTTGTGACAGAATGACCGACTACACAGAACAGGAAGCAGCAGGACATCCCGACCTCTACACTGCAGGAGCAAAGCTCCTATACCACGACTTGTGACTGGAGCACCTTGGGACTGCCATGGACGAGGTGCTCCGGACAGTACGCCAGCTGCAGGCTACACCACCACCTTCCCAGCTCCCCGCGGTCGTTCCAGCCACCCCACCACCATCAACATCACCCGGTCCAATCAGCAACGTCCACCTGCCCCTCCCGGATCGGATTGACGGCACCCCTTCTCATTGTAGGGGATCTCTCCTGCAGTGTGACCTCCACCTTGCCCGTCATGCCGGGATGGCGTCCGAGAGGGACAAGGTGGGCTTTGTGATCTCTGTGCTGACAGGCCCGGCTCTGGAGTGGAAGCACGTCATATGGTGGGAGAGGGATGGTCCAGAAGTGCAGTCCTATCAGCACTTCAACCAACTTTTCCATGACATTTTCGAACACCCTACAGAGGGCAGAGCGGGAGGTGAGTGTCTCCTCCGTCTACGCCAGGGGTCCAGGACAGTGTCTGAGTACGCTCTGGACGTGCGGAGGGTGGCTTCGTCCACTGGCTGGAACGACCAGGCCCTGTTGACGGTTTTCCGCAGCGGGCTACAGGCGGACGTCCAGACCGAGCTAGCCTGTCGCGATGAGGATCTCACGCTGGACCAACACACCACCATAGCCATCTCCCTGGATAATCTCCTGAGTGCCCGTCGACACCCATCCCGGGGGTTCGGGTCTCTCCCAGAAACCTCCAGCGAGACTGAGCTCATGGAGGTGGGCACAATGCACCTTCCCCCAGAGGAACGCCGTCATCAAAAGGGTCTCTGCTCCTACTGCAGGGAATCAGACCACCCCTGGAACACCTGTCCCAGAAGGAGAACCAGGCGAGGAAACGACAGGCTTAGGAGCACTCCTGCACCTTCCCAGGTAGGCGTCGACGTGCCTTGCTCCTCTCTGTCCTTTAAAATTCAGTTATCCCCTGCCTCTCATACCCACTGTGGTCGAACAGATGCACAGTGCTCAGTACTTTACCAAATTGGATTTACTCAGTGCCTATAACCTGGTGCGCATCAGAGAGGGGGATGAATGGAAGACCACCTTCAGCACCAGCACTATGAATAGAGGGTAATACCCTACAGCCTGACAAATGCACCCTTGGTGTTTCAATCCTTCATTAACGAGGTGTTTAGAGATATGGTGTGTCGCTGTGTAGTGGTGTACATAGACAACATCTTGGTGTACTCCACTACATGCGAGCAACATGTCTCTCATGTCAGGTCTATTTTGGAAAGGCTGATAAGGCACCACCTGTACGCCAAGGCAGAGAAGTGCTTTTTCTTCCAGCAGGCGGTCTCCTTCCTGGGCTATCGGATATCCACCGCGGGAGTGGAGATGGAAGAGCAGTACGGGAGTGGCCTGGAGTGGCCATTTAACATAAAGGCGGTGCAGTGTTACCTAGGTTTTTCCAACTATTTCAGGTGCTTCATTAGGGGTTTCAGAACAGTGGTGGCCCCTCTAACCTCCATCCTGAAGGGAGGTCCCCGACAGGTGCGCTGGACAGAGGAGGCAAATGAAGCCCTCTGTGCCCTCAAGGAACGTTTTATGAACGCACCTGTTCTGGCTCATCCTGATCCGTCTCTGCCCTTCATCGTGGAGGTGGACAGCTCTGAGGTTGGAGTAGAGGCTGTTCTCTCCCAACGCACTGGATCGCCGCCTTAACTCCATCCATACGTCTTCTACTCACGGAAGCTGTCTCCCGCGGAGTGGAATTACGACATGGGGGATCGTGAGTTGTTGGCCGTCAAGAAGCAGCTGAAAACATGGTAGTACTGGCTTGAGGGTGCTCAACACCCATTCCTTGTTTGGACGGACCATCGGAACCTAGAGTATATTCGAGCGGCGAAGAGGCTGAACCCATGTCAGGCCAGGTGGGCCCTATTCTTCGCCAGGTATGACTTCACCCTCTCCTACCGACCGAGCTCTAAGAATGTCAAGGCCGATGCCTTGTCCCGGGTGCATGACACAGAGGATTGGAGGGAGATAGTGACACCCATTGTACCCCTGTCCCGCATTGTGGCTCCTGTTGTGTGGAATGTGGACGCGGACATCCGTCAAGCCTTCGCTTTGGCTCCCCCTCCTGTCCAGCTCAAGGCGTTCGGAGTTGCAGGCCTTCTAGCTGCTGCTGAACCTGTTGCTGGCAAAAGCCCTTCACTCATCAACCCCGGACTTGTCTCATCATCATTACACACACCTGGTTCCAATCCCCACTCTATATATACTCCCTCTGTCATTTGTCTTTGTCGGGTCATTGTAAATGTTGCTTGTTTTCCTGAGAGGAATCTCTCCTGCTATTTCCTGAGTACTTTATTATTTTGCACTTTGGGTTTTGTCCCGCTTTTATATATATATATATATATATATATATATATATATATATATATATATATAGTGCTTTATTAAATTCAGCAGTTCAAACCTGTTCAAACCTGCGACTGCCTCCTGCCTACTCTCTACACTTGTGACATTACATCTATCGACAGTTGTCACAGTGACTTCATGAACATTCTTTTGAAATGGTTACTTGCATGGTGGAGTCCTTTGTTTAGAAATGTAGCTAGCTAAACAATGAACCATAATCCCAACTCATAACATTACTACCCTGCATGAATCTGCAGGTTGCTAACCAACCAGGTTCAATGTTAGCTAGTTAACATTAGGCTATAACTAGCAATGCAAAGGGCTCTGAGATATGAATAATATTACTAGACAGATGCTACACATAACGTTAGCTAGCGAGCCAGCCAGCTAACATTAGCTAGCTAGCTAACAGTACACTTTAGCTTGAAATGAAAATGACTTTCTGACTAAATTTGAAATATTGTGAAAATGTGTGATATTTGAAAATGTAGCTAGCTAGACTTTCTTACCTGTCTACATTAATGGACTCTTCTCCCTCTCTGTCACGGATGCCATAGTTGCCCTTAGTTTAAAGATGTAATCTGGAGACAGGTGTTCTATACAACAGCCTGTTCTCTTTTCAACTCTATCTGCATATTTTCAATCAAAATGCCAGAATTCTACTTAGCTATCATACTTCATAATTCTACTGATTTCAAAACTCGGTCCTCCAGAAAGTGGAGAGCAACACTTATTCAGTTCTACTACATTATATCTTTCAAAAAAGTAGTGATAGAAAGGATTACCTACACATACTGACCAGCTGATGTTATAGACAAAAGCGTGCTACATGGCAGACCAATCCGAATTAATCTCTCGGCATGTCCAGCCCACTCATTATCTCAGCCAATCATGGCTAGCGGGAAGGTTGCTTTCTTTTTCTGTGACTTAACCAACTAGGCTCATAATTTAACAATTGTATTTGTATTTATAGATGGCATACAATTTTGTTATTAAGGCACATGAAAGTTCACATGTTCCAGAAGGCATTTCTAACAAAAAAAACACATTTTGATTTAAAAAAAGTTTATGTTCAAATGGCTCTCCTGTGAAGTAGTGACGCTCGACATACGCCTAGTTTCCTGAAATGAGGATGTCTAGGTTTAGCCTTTAGGTGCGTCACCACTACATGGCTTAAGCACAATACCTCGGGGCTCACCCTCCAGAGTGGATTTTTCCAGTCCCAGCCATTGTCATTCTAAACAGAGCATATTCTAGGAGGTTTGAGCCTGCTCTTATCCTATTTGGACCCGCTAGGCTCATTTAACCTTCTCGGGCTGGTTACTAGTTCTCCATCCACTTGGTTAACTTTCCTGAAGCTTCAATTCCACTCTATTCTATTTTAGAGTTTTTGGACTGCGCTGACGACCCACAACTGCTAGAGTGAGTTCGCTCCTTACATCTAGCAGGCGGACTCCCAGACTGTTAGATGCAGCAGGCACCAATCACCTGTTCTGCTAAAAGTTAAGTAATAACCACCACTAGGCACTATAGTTAGTGTCCTACTTGTATGGCATGGTGGCTATAGGACCCTCGTGAACACATCTGATATGTGCTTCCAAGAGTTATGCCTCTGTTTCAGATCTTCCGCTCTGCTCCCCTCTATGTGCACTCTTACTATAACTGATACAAACGTCTAGCCTCTCCACCATGGGAGAACCTAGTTGTCATCAGCTGTCTCATTTGGGTGCAGGAGCAATAGCCTACATCCAGGGTACACTCCCTTTAGTGAAATTGCTCATAGGGAAAAATGCCTAGATTCATGCCTAGATTCCCAGGCTTAAGGGGTCTTGTCGGTCTCTCTGTTACCAAGTATAGCAGTTTCCAGCTATAGGCAGACATACTCCGCCTACACCCTGGCACCTACCTGGCAGCTACAGTTACATAGGGGTCGACCGACCCAAGCAAACGGAGAGCTCTTCCATCCCTGTCTGGGCATGGTGTTTCTTTGAGCCTGACCTGTGAGAGGATAAAGGTTAATGTGACAGATCTTGTTGTGTAGACTATTCAGAACCCTGTCACACGCTCACTATATGGCAATTAGTGTTGTGTGTTTGGAATGCCTGCCATATAGGTTTCAACAACGATACAGTGGGGAAACGGATCCTGATCTGTTGTTTTATGCAGGGAGTGTATCGCTTATGCCCAGTATCGAAACAGCAAGTCCCATCCTGAGACTTTTCTATTATGCTCGAGGCCATTTCACAGCCGCCATTCCAGCCACTGCAAAACAAGGTAATGAGATTTCTCTCATTTAAAACTGCTTCACTATTAGCCATTGCATCCGCATACCAAGTGGGAGAGTTGCAAGTGCTGTTCATTTTTTCAATATTTTTTTTATTTAACCTTTATTTAAATAAATACATTTTAGGCACAAGTTGTGCCTACACTTTGCCCCAGGGTTATCCAAGTTTGCTTTACAACCTAACCCAGGTATTTGTGGGGAGGGAGGCCATATTCTCACCAGCGTTTATCCCATTGGATAATGGCATATTATAGCATGGGTTTGACACTTTCAGATGGCTTGATGGCTCCATCCACCAGAAATATGGCTACATCATGGGCATTGTTCAAAGGCATCTCTGTTTAAGAGATCTGGAATGCGACGAGTTGGGGTATCCCCAATACCTTCATGAGGCTCTACCGACTACTTCACTGTGCCCTCATAGCACATACAGTGCTTAGTGTTACGCCTCGATCACACTGCCAGTGTTATGCACTTTGATACACCAGAACTATATTCATTTCCAATGGAAATGTGAAGTGCGTTCTGTGTGGTGCATAAATTGGATTTATCGAACTTATGCATCAAACTGTATGCGTAGACGGCTTAACAGAAATGGTAGCAGAAGGTGAATGTTGAACTTTTGTTGCACACATATCTTGATGATTCTGCGTACCATTTTGCGCAATGACACTGTTGGTATGATTGAGGCGTCAGGGCTTCTGAGGGTTTATTCTGTCTAGACTTTGCTTTTCGAGAGTATATGAGCACTACAGGATTTGGCTATTTCCCCAAAGTGAGACCGAACAAGTAATTGAAATAGAACTTATGGTTTACCTAATGTAACCCCGGTTCTATGATATTATGAGTGAGGTCTTTTACCACGTTACCCTTCACGCTTTGTGTAAGGAACACATACATGTCATTAGGAAGATGGGAGCGGACTACAGCTCCTTATATGGGAAGTGGAGTGGCCCACAATTGGCCGTTACTCCTGTCTGTCAATGACAGATGTTGTGTGATTGGATCTTCCTAGACTCTGACCCTAAAAGGGGACACTACCCATAGTGAGACCTCACTCATAATATCATGGAACCGGGGATATATTAGGTAACCTTAAGAACTGCATTTGCACAGTTCTTCAAATAAATGTGTTTTTGTAAAACAATTCTGTGGAAATTGTTAAAAGTAATACGTTTTTTAAATAAAAAAAAATACAAATACGATTTTTTTATAGTAACATACACCGGATAGATGCAGTGAAATTTGTTGTTTTACAACGTCACCCAAAGTAGTACGGCACTCCTGGAGCAAATTAGGGTTACGTGCCTTGCTCAAGGGCACATCAACAGATTTTTTACCTTGTCGGCTAGTGTATTCAAAGCAGCAACCTTTCGGTTACTGGCCCAATGGTCTATCCTGCCACCCTAGCAAGTAGTCCTTGTGCATAGAGTTGTATGTTTTATTAAACTTTCCAATTAAGGTTTTTTGTCTGGCATACATTTTAAAGTGAAAAATCTTAGTTTTAGTATAATTCCGTTACCGTGGAATTGCTCACTTCCAGTTTTGTTTCCTATACTTCCTATCTCCCTCTCTATTCTCAACGTGGTTATGTTGATATGCCTCCTCTCTCTCCGGCCAGCTAGCTGGTGGTGGTTACAATGCACTAATTAGATGGCGCTAACCTGACTCTCCACTGTCACGTTCTGACCTTTATTTCCTTTGTTTTGTATTTAGTTAGTATGGTCAGGGCGTGAGTTGGGTGGGCAGTCTATGTTTGATTTTCTATGATTTGGGGATTTCTATGTTTCGGCCTAGTATGGTTCTCAATCAGAGGCAGGTGTCATTAGTTGTCTCTGATTGAGAATCATACTTAGGTAGCCTGGGTTGCACTGTTTGTTTGTGGGTGATTGTCTATGTTAGTTGCTTGTGTCAGCACAGTCCTTATGATAGCTTCACGGTCTTTATTTGTTTATTGTTTTTTGTGTTCAATTCTTTCTTTAATTAAACATTCAACATGGACACCTACCACGCCGCATTTTGGTCCTCTGATCCTTCTCGCCTCTCCTCTTCAGATGAAGAGGAGGAAGACCGTGACATCCACGTATGCAGTTACCCATACTTGGTATATTGGGCCCTACACTAAACTTGTCATTTACTGAATTCTTCCCTTTGCAGGAAACTGTAATGAGTGTGTTTTGAATGAATGGCAGACAAACTGCATTTGACTTTTCCTGACAACAGCACCAGGGGGGAAGGGAAAGGATACTGTTGTAGGACCTGTCTGTCAAACACCTTAATTGACTGTGAGTGTACTGTTTGTCGATATGAGCGGAGTCAAGGGAGGCTACAGTCTGGAAACTGACTTAGAAAAAAGGGGAAGGCTTGTGCTGAAATTGGGCTTTGATATCAGGATACAGGAGATAATATTTTTAAAACCAACCACGTTAGGGTGATCATTTATGCCTACGAAAGCATATTTAAATGTACGCACAAGACACATGTAATAACATGTAATAACCCACAAAGAGAACAGAAGCAATTGACTGGTTATAAAATATTATAATCCTTATAAAGTAATACATTTTTCAGTTGTAATGTTTGAAACCTAAGGCTTTAAAAATAATTATGCCTGGAGACTGTAGGGTCTGCTGTGCTACTGCACCAGAACTTTGCATATAGGGCCATCTTGTGGTTTTAAAATGTAATACCATGTAATGAAGTGACAAAAACTTTGTCATGCACTGGTTTTCCATTAGTATATTCTAAAATGCGTTCATTTTTCCAGTAACCTGATTGGTTGTTCCAAGTATAGTAGCTCAGGGGATACAGGTGATAGTAATCAAACTTAATCAAAGGCTTAGCCCAAAACCTAGGTGGGGCTCAGACTGTGTAAATTGAAAAACAGTTATAAAGTATTTTGTTTTATTAGGTGTGCTTGCTGAAAGCAAATAGCTGGTGCACGATATCTAAGGAAGTCTCAAGGTTTGGCTCGCCTGAGGTCGAGTATCTCATGATAAGCTGTAGACCACACTATCTACCTAGAGAGTTTTCAGGAGTCTAACCCGAAAGCTTGCAAGAAATCCTGCTATGCCCTCCGACGAACCATCATACAGGCAAAGCGTCAATACAGGACTAAGATCGAATCGTACTACACTGGCTCCGACGCTCATCGGATGTGGCAGGGCTTGCAAACTATTACAGACTACAAAGGGAAGCACAGCCAGGAGCTGCCCAGTGACACGAGCCGACCAGACGATCTAAATATCTTCTATGCTCGCTTCGAGGCAAGTAACACTGAAACATGCATGAGAGCATCAGCTGTTCGAAACGAATGTGTGATCACGATCTCCGCAGCCGATGTGAGTAAGACCTTTAAATAGGTCAACATTCACAAGGTCGCTGTGCCAGACAGATTACCAGGAAGTGTACTGAGTATGCGCTAACCAACTGGCAAGTGTCTTCACTGACATTTTCAACCTCTCCCTGTCTGAATCTGTAAAACTAACATGTTTCAAGCAGACCACCATAGTCAATGTGCCCAAGAACATTAAGGTAACCTGCCTAAATGACTACCGACGCATAGCACTCACATCTGTAGCCATGAAATGCTTTGAAAGGCCAGTCATGGCTCACATCAACGCCATTATCCCAGAAGCCCTAGACTCACTCCAACAGATCCACAGATATTGCACTCCACACTGCCCTTTCCCACCTGGACAAAAGGAACACCTATGTGAGAATGCTATTCATTGACTACTGCTCAACGTTCAACACCATAGTGCCCTCAAAGCTCATCACTAAGCTAAGGACCCTGGGACTAAACACCTCCCTCTGCAACTGGATCCTGAACTTCCTGACGGGCCGCCCCCAGGTGGTAAGGGTAGGTAACAACACATCAACCATGCTGATCCTCACCATGGGGGCCCCTCGGGGTGCGTGCTCCGTCCCCTCCTGTACTCCCTGTTCACTCATAACTGCACGCCCAGGCACGACTCCAACACCATTAAGTTTTCTGATGACATAACAGTGGTAGGCCTGACCACCGACAACAATGCCCATAGGGAGGAGGTCAGAGACCTGATAGTGTGGTGCCAGGACAACAACCTCTCCATCGACGTTATCAAGACAAAGGAGATGATTGTGGACTACAGGAAATGGAGAACCGAGCACACCTCCATTCTCATCGACGGGGCTGTAGTGGAGCAGGTTTAGAGCTTCAAGTTCCTTGGCGTCAATATTACCAACAAACTAACATGGTCCAAGCACACCAAGACAGCCGTGAAGAGGGCAGGACAAAACCTATTCCCCCTCAGGAGACTGAAAAGATTTGGCGTGGGTCCTCAGATCCTCAAAAGGTTTTACAACTGCACCAATGAGAGCATCCTGACGGGTTGCATCACTGCCTGCTATGGCAACTGCTCTGCCTCCTACCGCAAGGCACTACAGAGGGTAGTGCGTACGGCCCAGTACATCACCGGGTCCAAGCTTCCTGTCATCCAGGACCTCTATACCAGGCGGTGTCAGAGGAAGGCCCTAAAAATTGTCAGACTCCAGCCACCCTAGTCATAGACTGTTCTCTTTGCTACTGCACGGCAAGCGGTACCAGAGCGCCAAGTCTAGGTCCAAGAGGCTTTTAAACAGCTTCTACCCCAAGCCATAAGACTGCTTAACAGCTAATCAAACGGCTACCCAGACAATTTGCATTGACCCCCCCCCCCCCCCCCCCCCTCCTACGCTGTTGCTACCCTCTGTTATTATCTATGCATATCAAATCAAATGTATTTATATAGCCCTTCGTACATCAGCTGATATCTCAAAGTGCTGTACAGAAACCCAGCCTAAAACCCCAAACAGCAAGCAATGCAGGTGTAGAAGCACAGTGGCTAGGAAAAACTCCCTAGAAAGGCCAAAACCTAGGAAGAAACCTAGAGAGGAACCAGGCTATGTGGGGTGGCCAGTCCTTTTCTGGCTGTGCCGGGTGGAGATTATAACAGAACATGGCAAAGATGTTCCAATGTTCATATATTACCAGTATGGTCAAATAATAATAATCACAGGCAGATCAGTTGAAACTGGACTGGGGACAGCAAGGAGTCATCATGCCAGGTAGTCCTGAGTCATGGTCCTAGGGCTCAGGTCCTCCGAGAGAGAGAGAGAATTAGAGAGAACATACTTAAATTACCAGCATGGTTAAATAATAATAATCACAGGCAGAACAGTTGAAACTGGAGCAGCAGCACGGCCAGGTGGACTGGGGACAGCAAGGAGTCATCATGTCAGGTAGTCCTGAAAAATGGTCCTAGGGCTCAGGTCCTCCGAGAGAGAGAAAGAAAGAGAGAAAGAGAGAATTAGAGAGAGCATACTTAAATTCACACAGGACACCGGATAGGACAGGAGAAGTACTCCAGATATAACAAACTGACCCTAGCCCCCCGACACAAACTACTGCAGCATAAATACTGGAGGCTGAGACAGGAGGGGTCAGGAGACACTGTGGCCCCATCCGATGACACCCCTGGACAGGGCCAAACAGGAAGGATATAACCCCACCCACTTTGCCAAAGCACAGCCCCCACACCATTAGAGGGATATCTTCAACCACCAACTTACCATCCTGAGACAAGGCCGAGTATATTCCACAAAGATCTCCGCCACGGCACAACCCAAGGGGGGGCGCCAACCCAGACAGGAAGATCACATCAGTGACTCAACCCACTCAAGTGACGCACCCCTCCTAGGGGCGGTATGAAAGAGCCCTAGGAAGCCAGTGACTCAGCCCCTGTAATAGGGTTAGAGGCAGAGAATCCCAGTGGAAAGAGGGCATAGGCACTGTAATAACTCAACCTACATAATTGTACATAATTACCTCGACACCAGTGTCCCCACACATTGACACACTGACTCTGTACCAGTACCCACTGTATATAGTGCAGCTATTGTTATTTACTGCTGCTCTTTAACTATTTGTTATTCTTATCTCTATTATTTTTGTATTTTTCTCAACTCTATTGTTGGTTAAGGGCTTGTAAGTAAGCATTTCACTGTAAGGTCTACTCCACCTGTTGTATTCGACGCATGTGACAAATACAATGTGATTTGATTGCAATGGCCATAGACTTGAATGGGAAGTATTTGCCATGTAACTAGTCTTCAACCATTTTGAAATGCCATTCAAACTTCAAAATGTGCAGACCGGTCTGGAATAGGTTGCTTGTATACAGCTTTTTGATACCAAAAAAAGCTACCAACACCAAAACAACTTTAAAACTGTTGATTGGCACTGGTGAAGTCTACTTCTTAGTCTTTGGGCACTACAACCACATTTCCTTAAACCAAATGTATTTCAGGTGCCATAAATTTGAATGGGAAAAATCTGGTCGCTCCCGGTCTGGAATAGTGTGCTTGTATACTGACCACAACATTACTGAACCACACAACTACTGACAACAAATAATGAACCACACAACTGCCGACCACCAGATGAGACTAAAGTGCCTTGCAAATGTATTCAGCTCTCTTGCCATTTTTCCTATTTTGTTGCATTACTACCTGTAATTTAAATAGATTTTTATTTGGATTTCATGTAATGGACATAAACAAAATAGTCCAACTTGGTGAAGAAAATTTTAAAAATGACCTGTTTCCCTTTGCTATGAAGCTCCTAAATAAGATGTGGTGCAACCAATTACCTTCAGAAGTTACATAATTTGTTAAATAAAGTCCATCTGTGTGCAATCTAAGTGTCACATAATCTGTCACATGATCTCAGTATATTTACACCTGTTCTGAAAGGCCCCAGAGTCTGCTACACCACTAAGCAAGGGGCACCACCAAGCAGCACTATGAAGACCAAGGAGCTCTCCAAACATGTTAGGAACAAAGTTGTGGAGAAGTACAGATCAGGGTTGGAGTATAGAAAATATCTGAAACTTTGAACATCCCACGGAGCACCATTACACTCCACTCCGTAAACCTGCCAAGAGAGGGCCGCCCACCAAAACTCACAGACCAGGCAAAGAGGGCATTAATCAGAGGCAACAAAGAGACCAAAGATAACCCTAAAGGAGCTGCAAAGCTCCACAGCGGAGATTGGAGTATCTGTCCATAGGACCACTTTAAGCCATACACTCCACAGAGCTGGGCTTTACGGAAGAGTGGCCAGAAGAAAATAAGTAAACATGTTTGGTGCTTGCCAAAAGGCTTGTGGGAGACTCCCCAAACATATGGAAGAAGGTACTCTGGTCAGATGAGACTCAAATTTAGCTTTTGACCATCAAAGAAAATGCTATGTCTGGCGCAAACCCAACAGGTCTCATCACCCTTTTTCATCTTCAGGAACTGGGAAACTGGTCAGAATTGAAGGAATGATGGATGGCGCTAAATACAGGGGAATTATTGAGGGAAACCTGTTTCAGTCATCCAGAGATTTGAGACTGGGACAGAGGTTCACCTTCCAGCAGGACAATGACCATAAGCATACTGCTAAAGCAACACTCGAGTGGTTTAAGGGGAAACATTTAAATGTCTTGGAATGGCCTAGTCAAAACCCAGACCCAGATCCAATTGAGAATCTGTGGTATGACTTAAAGATTGATGTACACCAGCGGAACACATCCAACTTGAAGGAGCTGGAGCAGTTTTACCTTGAAGAATGGGCAAAAATCCCAGTGGCTAGATGTGCCAAGATTCTAGAGACATACCCCAAGAGACTTGCAACTGTAATTGCTGCAAAAGGTGGCTCTACAAAGTATTGACTTTGGTGGTGAATAGTTATGCACACTCAAATTAGTTTTTTGTCTTATTTCTTGTTTGTTTCACAATAAAAAAAAATATTTTGCATCTTAAAGGTGGTAGGCATGTTGTGTAAATCAAATGATACAACCCCCCCCAAAAAAAAAATATTCCAGATTGTAAGGCAACAAAATAGGAAAAATGCCAAGGGGGTGAATACTTTTGCAAGCCACTGTACTACTGACCACAAAACTACAACAACTGACCACAACTAATAACCACAACCACACAACTAAATCCTAATGCATTCAGGTGCCATAGACTTGAATGGGAAAATTCTGTCCGGTACTAGTCTTCAACCGTCTAAGCTAGAAGCACCATTCAAACTGTGCTTGTATACTGACCACCGCCACACAACTACTGACCACAGAACTACTGAGCCACACAACTACTGACCACAACTACTGACCACATCCATACGGTAGTGCCCAAATAACCTGCAACACAACCAAACAACTACTGACCACAGCTACAAACACCACCCCAACGTTGACATGTGCAGACTGACTCAACTTAGATGGCTTCAACACAGCTTTTTGCTATCATTCCTACTTCATAAACTATAAAGCTTGTTGTATCCCCATTCATTTAAATGGTTGAATGCAGGATTCAGCATTCTAAACTGAAATCACTGCAACAGAACTTTCAGAATGTTCAAACTAAAACATTCTGAGAGCTTAAAAACACATATGGCATAGGATGTCATAGTACTCACTCTAGCCTACTATACTAGCCCACTATAATAACTCCACACCTGCAAACCACACCAAAATAGGTCACTATAACTAACACACAGCCTATGAAAATACATTTAGTACCACTTCCACTACTATTTCTATTTCATAACCATAAATGCTTCAAGACTAGCAAGCACATCACATATATTTCACTAAATGTCATTTTCTAGGCCTTTTCTAAAAACCTTTAACCACAGCAGGTTAATTTCCTGAATTCTATAGGTCTACATTGTAGACTCTATGCAACATAATTATAACATACATTTACATCAAGTGAATTTAACATGAAGGTGTACATATCTTTACACATCCTGGTACAATGAGAGGACAGCAAATTCTTCTGGTTGTGTTAGAGGTTCTGTCTCTGCATGGCTGACCCAGGACATCAAACCCACATTCACATCACATATGGAGATGTGTTAATTTGAGAATTGGGCTACACCACAGTCCAGTTCAAGATCATTAACCATGACCCAGACTGAGAGAAAGACCCCGGATGCAGAGACCCAGCCTTGTAGAGAACCACAAGCACTTAAAAATTGAAATACCCTTTGTAAATTGATATCTTGCAACCAAATATCCTAGTTCTTATTGGGGGAATGGTAACTTTTAAGAATTAGAAGGAAATGTGACTGAAATATTGAGGTTTAACGTGTACTAAAAGGCAAGTAAATGAAAAGCCAAAAGAAGCGCACTTTGACCACAGGTTCCTCATTTCTCTGGTCACTGGATCCTTTTTAAGTCAGCTGTTTTCAACACCACCTCATCAACAGGAAAAGTTCAGATCAACAATTTATCTCAGCCAACTTCTTTTGCAGGACTGTTTCCCAAATATCATTGACTGTATGATTTAAAATAGTATGCAAGAGACAATTATTCTGTGTGGAATTTAAAACAATTTTCTCACTTCTACTGTCCAAACAACAATGAAAAAAAAACACATGTGGAAAGTCAGTGGTAGACTTGGCTCTACATTCAGAGACAAATTGCCAATTGTGAACGTTAACAATGTATTAACTATTTTTCTTCATGCTCATTAAAAGGTCAACTGGCCCTATTTAATTTCAGCTAGGAATAGCCAACTTGCTAGTGTGGCCAAGGTGTTGCACATTCCTTGCGAATAGTCAGGGGTCAAGTGGCCATATAAATCAAGGCTGAACTTGGATGGCCTGGAATGTTACGCACAACAAGAACGACACCCAAGCATCATCCCCCTCCGACCGCCCACGCACGAGCAGGGGGAGAAAGTGCTTTGTCAATGAGGACACAACGCTGGGCGCGGCAGGGATTGAAACAAAGTTTTCGAATCTCTCTCTCGGAATACAGAAACGGATTCGTCCTCTGTTCGATTGTAACATTGTTTCGATAATCCCGTCGTCGCGGACGGGACACTGAAATACAGTAAATCACGTCGCTACTTTGTAACCCTGTGTGGCACTGATGATCTCGAATGACAACCGTTTCGTCGCTGAGATGAAGCAATAGCTTACCGTGACTTGAATAGCGTCTTCAATGCAACAAGTTGTGGTCTTGAATGGGATTTTAACTGAATATATTCAATACAGTTCCAATATTTACACTATATGGCTACAAATCACGTAGAGTAGCCTAGTTAGGTATTTTAATATTTTTTTAGCAGGCAACTTTCTTCGTTTTCCTTGCACTACCGAGTACCGTAGTCGAGCCAATATATTCACCGTCGGTGTGCTTCCCTGGAAACGCTTTTGGTAAGAAACGATCAAAAATTGAATAACACACATTTTTATTTTAACAGTGCATACCGAAGATTACAGCTACGTTTGGTTAATTCATGGTTCAGGAAACTATTGGAAAAAGTCTTCCCTCGCACTTTTTGAGAATAAATAAATAAAATGCACAGTTTGCAAATGTTTACATTAATACATTATTTGGGATGAAACCCACTTCCTAGAATGTGATTTTTCAAGAAATGCATGATTTATCCTCACTGTGACTCATGACAGAGACATACATTCCCGATCATATTCTTGTTTTGATGACTCATGCATTCAATACTCCCTTTGGGCAAATGTCAGGTTCTACTAGCCTAGATTGCAACATGCACCACAGTAGCCTAGTCCTCAATCTGTCTGTACTTGTCAAATCCAAAGAAAACAGTTCAGAGGTTGCCCCTTGTCTGTGTGATGAAGACAGTTGAATTGATATCCTCACTCCAGCTCCATGTTATTGTCTGTGACTTCTAGGCAATAGTTGTTTTCAAGCCTGAAGTGTCTTCCTTATTTTCTTAATCTTTCAGAGACCGTCTGCCATCCATGCATTTTAGCACTGACATTTTTGGTTAAGTAGACAGCCATGATGGAAAGACTGGCCCTTCAAGTAGTCACAGCATACGCTGTTTGTCTGTCCGTGTGTCTGGTTGCGTCAGTCAAGGGAGATCACTGCCTCCTCATCAGTGAGGTTAACGCAGACAACCCCAAACTGGACACCACAGAGTTCGTTGAGCTCTATCATACCGGCGGTCAGAGGGCTTCACTGGACGGCTACACCCTGGTGTTCTACAATGGAAATGGCAATATAGCCTACAAAGTACTGGACTTGAAGGGCCACACCACGGACGACCGGGGCTTCTTCCTGGTTGGCTCGGTGGACATGCAGCCCAAACCAGCCATCCCCCTCCCGCCCAACACCGTCCAGAATGGCCCGGACGCCATTGCTCTTTACCACACGTCTGCCACACGCTATGGGGAGAAGATGAATGCCACAGCCGTGGGGCTGGTGGATGCAATCGTGTACATGACGCGGCGGTCTGGGGGTGCGGAGGTCCTGGCTGAGATTTTGACCCCTGGGGAGTCGGCCTTCGTAGAGGACGAGGGGGCCCACGAGGGAGACGAGTCAATCGAAAGGTGCCTGGTCTCTGGGGAAAACTGGGGCTTCCAGGTGGCCCTACCTTCACCTGGCCAACGCAACCGCTGCACACCCTCTGGTTCCAGTGCTGCCACTACACGTATCAGCGAGCTGAAGCTGGGAGGGGGGCAGGTGGACGGGTTTGTGGAGCTAAGTGAGTCCCAGGCTGCAGGACCTCTGGTGCTGCTGGTACTGGACGGGCGGACGGAAACGATCAGTGCGAGTGTGGACGTGTCCAACTCCAGGGAAGGCCTGCTCTCCATCACCATTGACAAGAACAACATGAAAGGTCAGTGAACAGTACCTGAAGGAGTTCCTATTCAAGCTGCTTTTCATTGGTAGAATATTTTTTTCATATCTGTTCATTGGGAGGCCTTGCAGAGATTATCTGTCTAGTCAAGGAGCTGGACCTGTAGTATTTTTGTATGTGTGAAATTATATCTACGCAACTTGTTTCACTTCCTGTACGAGAAACTTGTTGTACTGAAGTGTTGGTTGGTGAGAATTGTTGAGTGATTAAGTTCTGCTGTGTTGCGTTGTTCATCAGGAGATGAGTCTGGGGCGGTGGCGCTGTATAGTGGCAAGGCCTCCGACTTCCCTGTGGGCAGCCCTTTGAGCCAGACACAGCCCTTAGATGCCTTCGTGTACATTGGACCAGGGGACCAACCCAGTGCAAACCTCACAGAGACCCTCATACCAGGCAGACAGCCCTACCAGCTCAGCGCCAGGTAATCAAACCTTCTTTTAATCTCTTTATCCATCTACTCATCCAGCCATCTTTCCATCTATTTATCTTTCTATCTTAGGCTGAAGTACTAACCTTGCTGGTCATTCTCAGATTTGGGGAGGGATGCCTCTACCTCAGTCGCTGTGGTGTGGCCAGTTGGACAAGAGACCCCGGTGTATTCTGGGAAGCGCCACAAACCCCCGGACAGCCCAACCAGTGCCCCTGGCCAAAGATTTGTCCTCACGTCACTGGTGATTGTTACATATTTCTCTATCACACGCCATTACATTGGTGATACACATTGGTGCTTAGGCTAGTGAGAGTCAATTAGCTTCTAATCAATCACAGCTAATGGAGTCTAACATTAGTCTAACAGAATAATTGTAATCAACTTGTAATCAAATCAAACAACATGTCTTTACAAACACAGGTATAAGAGCAACTTAATATAACTAGTGACCAAACGATCCCAATAGTGGTGAGTTTTTAACTTTTTTGATATTTGCTATATCCCCTTCAGTAGTCCCTGGGAGTACGGAGGTGCCCCCTCACTTCCCGCTCTGGGCCCGGGGTGACTTCCTGATCAGCGAGCTAAATGCAGACAACCCGGGCTCGGCCGAGGACGGCGAGTTCATTGAGCTGTGGCACCCGTCGGGCCGCCGCATCTCCCTACAAGGAGTGTGGCTCCTCCTGTTCAGTGGACATAACAGCAAGCCCTACCGTGAGATCAGCCTCACAGGCCACTTCACCACTGCCCAAGGCTACTTCCTGGTGGGCAGTGATAGGCTGGTCCCGGCCCCCTCGGTTCGCCTGCCTCCCAACACCATCCAGAACGGGCCGGACGCAGTGGCCTTGTACCGCAGCGCCTTTGGCCCGCCCTCAGCCTCCCAAAACGGGATCCCGACCCAGGGGTTGCTGGACGCGGTGGTGTACCGGCTGAGGGGCTCGGACAAGGACGCCCAGGAGCTGAGTGATGCGTTGACCCCAGGACAGCTCCCCCTGCTGGAGGACCCGGAGGTGCAGTCCGGAGACGAGGCCTTGAGCCGCTGTAATGGCCTGCTGCCTGCCGACCTCTCTGCTTTTGTGGTGAGGATCCCTCAATACTCTTCTCTACCCATAATACTTCGCTCAGCCTATGGAGTAGAGGCCCTATTTAATATACTTCGCTCATACCTTAAATAGTAATACATCTTAAAGTATGTCACGCTCACCCTAAATAGTGTAATACACCTACTTAAGGTACTTCACTCTCACTTTAAATAGTGTAATATAAACCAGATTTATTTCCACACTGGTAAAAAATTGCACTTTTACCACGATGTGTCACAATATATGCATGTGAGAAAGAGATTATTGCTCAATACGTGTTTGGACAATTCCATGGTAACAGTGAAAAAGATTTTTCACTTTAAAATGTATGCCGACCATTGATTTCAAAAACATATATTCTCCTTTGTATATTTGGGTATTATTCTACACACTGGCTATTATTTTAATGATCTTCAGCCCCAAACAAGACCACATTTGGTTGGTCCAGACCAAATCTGAACCAATCATAGACGTCTGTTTCACAAGTTGGGACATCAAAGTACAGCACAGAGCTCAGTAGAGTACAGAACAGTTGAGTTCTATAAAGTAGAGTACGGTTCAGTACATTATTATACTGTTCTCAACTCATGTGCTCTTCTGTGCTGTACTGAACTCTATTCTACTCTTCTGTATAGGACTCTACTCTGCTGTCCAAACTTTTGAAACATCAGATTTGGACTGGACTAAATCTGAACCAATCTTTCAGGTCTATGTTTGGGCCAAATTAAGCCCAATTAAAATGCCATTTGGAGAACAGCAAGCAAAATTGACTCCAGCCATTATTACCTTGTTGCTGTAGCTTCGTTCACCTCGGTCAATAGGGGACTTAACTTTCTACAAACACATGACATACAAGAAATGGCTGTTACGCACTAGCTCAGCACTGAGATTAAAACACTAGTTTAGTTTCATGACCAGTCAAACAGCAGTTACCTAGCCAAAGCAAAACCATCTTTACCTCTGCACCGTTTTGAGAAAAATGCCCTCTGTTCCCTGCAGCTGCGTCAACGCATTCTCCATAAGCCAGCCAGCAATATAAACAGCTTTCCCTTCTGCCCCCATGTGTCAGCATGGTTCTAATGTCAAGCCGCTAATACTGCTAAACTGCATTTGCCTTTTAATCAGAATTTGAATTATTTTAGTAGACTACGTTGCAAACTTGTCACTTTTCGGTGAAATTTGCCATTTTGATCACTGTCGTTTTTTTTAAGGAAATGTTTGTATATTACTGCATGGTCAGAACTAGAAGAACAAGCATTTCGCTACACTTGCATTAACATCTGCTAATCATGTCTATGTGACAAATAACATATGATTTGATTTGTAATGACCTGTCAAACACACCGTGGTAATGGGATCAATGGAACATATTGTCTTTCCGTTGAATATAATAAGAAAGCTTAGTCTGGGATTTAATGCACAGTCTCGACATTTACATCACCAAAGAAGTACTAATTTAATACAGTTGAAATGTTTACAAATTAGCTGCGCTGAAATGAAAGCAACTTCCTAAAATGAAAACTCAGATTATAGTGATATTATGTCTGATCTCACAACAAAGTGAAGTATGTTTAGATAGGTGTAATCTAGAGCCAAGCGTGTTGATTTTTTTCGTCCAAGGGTATCCTTCTATTGACACCCCTTTTCTATGTTTTTACTTTTTTTTAAACAGGGAGTACATATTGAGACCTTGATCTGTTTTTCAAATGCACCCTGTATAATACAACATGCATTATACACAAAATATACGTGTTAAAATACAAAAACAGTCATCGGAAGCACAAATAAAACATCACGAAAAACGATTACATTCCTCCATAAATAAGTCCCCAATCAATACTTTAAATTGCCCGAACTGCACCAAAACATCAAGATAAAATAGATTTTGAATTTTGATCGGAAATACGGTGCATTAAAACTAAAAGCAGATTTACCTAGTTTGGTGGAGTCCCAAACTAATTTATTTGTCACATGCGCCGAATACAAGAGGTAGACCTTACAGTGAGATACTTACTTGCAAGCACTTAACCAACAATGCAGTTTAAAAAAAAATACCTAAAAAAATAAATAATAATAATTAAAGCGCAGCTGTAAATAACAATAGCAGGGCTGAATACAGGGGATACCGGTACAGAGTCAATGTGTGGGGGCACCAGTGTTGAGGTAATATGTACATGTAGGTAGAGTTATTAAAGTGACTATGCGTAGTTAATAACAGAGAGTAGCAGCAGCGTTCCAGAAGGGGGGGGGGGGGGGCAATGCAAATAGTCTGGGAGTAATGTAGAGATCTACGGGTCTTTAGTAAAGTCCAACCAACCTTTTGATACAGGATGAAGTGATGAGTATCATAACTGTAACCTAACAAAGGGCACTATGGTAGATGGCATCCAAAGGTTCAAGAGTAGTACATTTTACATTTAGCATCATTTCTTTCATCACATTCCCAGTGGGTCAGAAGTTTACATACACTCAATTAGTATTTGGTAGCGTTGCCTTTAAATTGTTTAACTTGGGTCAGATGTTTCGGGTAGCCTTCCACAAGCTTCCCACAATAAATTGGGTGAATTTTGGCCCATTCCTCTTGAAAGAGCTGGTGTAACTGAATCTGGTTTGTAGGCCTCCTTGCTCACACATGCTTTTTCAGTTCTGCCCTATAGGGTTGAGGTCAGGGCTTTGTGATGGCCGCTCCAATACCTTGACTTTGTTGTCCTTAAGCCATTTTGCCACAACTTTGGAAGTATGCTTGGGGTCATTGTCCATTTGGAAGACCCATTTGTGACCAAGCTTTAACTTCCTGACTGATGTCTTGAGATGTTGCTTCAATATATCCACATAATTTTCCTACCTCATGATGCCATCTATTTTGTGAAGCGCACCAGTCCCTCCTGCAGCAAAGCACCCCCAGAACATGACGCTGCCACCCCCGTGCTTCATGGTTGGGATGGTGTTCTTCGACTTGCAATCATCCCCCTTTCTCCCCCAAGCATATTGATGGTCATTTTGGCCAAACAGTTCTATTTTTGTTTCATCAGACCAGAGGACATTTCTCCTAAAGGTACGATCTAAGTCCCCATGTGCAGTTGCAAACTGTAGTCTGGCTTTTTTATGGCGGTTTTGGAGCAGTGGCTTCTTCCTTGCTGAGCGGTCTTTCAGGTTATGTCGATTATAGGACTCTTTTTTTCTGTAGATATAGATGTTTTTGTACCTGTTACCTCAGCATCTTCACAAGGTTCTTTGCTGTTGTTCTGGGATTGGTTTGCACTTTTCACACGAGTACGTTCATCTCTAGGAGACAGAACGCTTCTCCTTCCTGAGCAGGATGACGGCTGCGTGGTCCCATGATGTTTATACTTGCGCACAATTGTTTGTACAGATGAACGTGGTATTTTCAGGCATTTTGAAATTGCTCCCAAGTATGAACCAGACTTGTGGAGGTTTACAAAGCTTCTAAAGCCATGATGTGATTTTCTGGAATTTTCCAAGCGGTTCAAAGGCACAGTCAACAGAAGTCTGTAAACTTCTGACCCACTGGAATTGTGATGCAGTGAATTGTAAGTGAAATAATCTGTCTGTAAACAATTGTTGGAAAAATTATCTGTGTCAAGTAGATGTTCTAACCGACTTGCCAAAACTATAGTTTGTTAATTAAAAATAAATTTGTGGAGTGGTTGAAAAACGAGTTTAATTGACTCCAACCTAAGTAAATGTAAACTTCCTGACTTCAACTGTACATTGGATTTGGAAACTATTCAGAACCCATGCCTTTTTCCACATTTTGTTACGTTACAGCCTTATTCTAATATTGATTTAAATTGTTTTTTTCCTCAATCTACACAATACCCCGTAATGACAAAGCAAAAACAGAGTTTCGGGGAGTGTTTGAAAAATGAGTTTTAATGACTCCAACCTCGGTGTATGTAATCTTCCGACCCGCAACTGTATGCAATTGCAAATACACCCAGTGTATTTATGAAAATTAGGCACTTAGGTCTTTATTGTGTTAACATAAAGAAACTAATACAAAAACAAAATGTGGATATGAGTGTGTTCTAAGAAAATAAAATTGAAATTGATGACAAATTGAATACCTGAATTCCCACCAAAATCCATGAACATCATTCGTTATTTGTCCATGCCAGTAAAATGTTTTATGTGCTATAATTCAGTCAATATCTGATGCATTATAAAAATTGGAGTATCTTCATCCATTGTCCAACTGTTGTATTTATTAGAATTGTTTTTAAAAACCTTTTAACAATTTCGATGACCTTGCCAATTGAAATCCAATCCATTATATTGTTCTTCAGGTGGCCCCACCCACACCTCTGAGGGAGAACTCTTGTCCCCGCCCACCCCCTCCCCCCGAGGGTGTGGTCATCAGTGAGGTGGGCGGTGCCCACTGGACCAACCACAGCCAGCAGAGCGGGTTTGTGGAGCTGTTAGGATCGCCCCTGACTTCTCTACAGGGCCTGGTCCTGACTGTGTTTGAAGAGTATCGCGCTGGTACAACTATGGCCCTCCCTCTGACCGGAATCACAGACCATAACGGCTTCTACCTCATCGGGAACATCACGGGAGCAGGTGAGATCAGGGTCATGTTTCCTTGGCACAAATCAGAAGACAATGGTCCAAAACAGAGTGTAACAGGAGGGTAGTACTCATTTTAATTTTTCTGTTTGTAAACTTTTTGTTGCCCTAATGAACACTACCCTGAAAAGATTAACGGCACAAATAAAATGTATCTTTCCCTACCTCACCACCACTTTTGGTCTTCCCCCTCTCCCTTCTCTTCCACACAGACCAGGTGTTTCCCAAGGGGGCCACAATTCCGGCCAATGGGGCTGTAGTCCTGTGTTCTGACACAGTCACTGTGTGTAGAGCTGGTACCACCCTAACCAACAGCACTCTTCGTGACACACTAGTGTTCAGTGTTGAACTGAGATTGCTCATTAAACTCTCTGCCACCAGAGGGCAGCAGGTGATGCCTGTACTCAGGTAGGAATTACATTTACTTGTATTTGCTTTGTGTACTACTGGTAATAAAACAATTTGGTCAAGGTATAGGCAAGGCCGGCCAAAAGTTTGGTTTGGGCCGCCAGAAGGTTACAGAAAAATATTTTGTAGTCAACAGAATGTGCCGCTTATTTCATAGAACCGATATCGACTATTAGCTGTTGGGACAAACGGAGCGGTTTCTAGCTTTTGAACAGTAAGAGCTATTAGCTATTATATTAGCTATTGTATTGTGATACACACAATACAGCAAAATTGCAATTCTGGTGCTGTTATCTGCACAATTATTATAAAGTATGTAAACATGATAATGGACTTATATTTTGAAATAACTGCCCTTTTTCTGGCTTGCAAATTGATTAAAAAATCTGTGCTGCCCTCTGTTGAATTTCATAATCCTGATTTTTCCCTCGGGCCAGAAAGTTTGGCCACTCCTGTTATAGGTTAAGTCAAGCTAGTCAGTCTTTTGTTAGTGTCACTAAAGATTGTTTTGTGTGTGTGTGCCTCTGTTTGTACACCACAGGTCAGTGGAGGACGGTCCCGTGTCTCTCAGCCGTTGCTCCTGTTGCGAGGCGAGAAGCCCCTCCTCCTGGACCAGCTCCTCCCCCACCCCGCGCCTGACCAACATCTGCCCCAGCCCCGCTTTCTCCAGCGACCTTAACCTATGCCTGGCTCCCCTCTCCGGTGATTGGCAGGAGCACCCAGGAAGTAAGCCATGTCATCCGTATTTCTTGGGATATAGGGCTTTTTGTGATGTTAAGTGCAGGATACATAATGCTGTTCGATCAAGTGGTCTCAACTCATTAGTATCTCTAATGGCTTATGTACCTTCCTTAATCATACAAACTCTTACTCTCTTTATATCTTTCCTTCTTTCTCTCTATCAATCTTTTACTTTCTCTGTCAGACTGCAGTGGACTGGTGCAGGGTCACAGTGAGATGGATGTGGCTGGCTATCTAGAGGAAAGATGTCACTGTGGAATCTCTGCCCTCTACCTGCAGGGTGAGACACAACACTAGCATTACAGAGACGACACACACACACACAGTTGCAAACACGAGCACACGTATAACACATTTGGTCATTGATATTCATGCGCATAACAATACTGCAATGTGCAATACTATGTTTTTTTGGTCATCCAGTGTTGAGAATATGGGTTTTGGTTTTATGTTTCCTGCCATAGTCATTTCACTTTGTAACATTACCAATGTGTTTTCATCTCTGTTTAAACTGGAGAACCCGCCTTTTGTGTGTGTGTGTGTGTGTGTTTCAGTGGCCAACTTCTCCTGTGTGGCCGGGTGGCTCCGTGTACTGGGGAACATCCAGGCCCTGTCGGACCATCAGAGGGCCCTCATCCTCCAGACCTCCCTCACCCAGGGGGACACCTGTACCGACCCGGCTACTGACCGACGCATGAGCACTGGTGAGTCCCCCCCCCACCCACACCTGAACAACATTCACTAACCTGGGTTGTGCTCACTGGGCACGAAACGGAAGAAAACTGTCCGGAATGGGTAGGTTTTCATTTTCCGCTGCACAGCTTTTTGAAATGTTTTTCTACAGTGTGCCCTAATGAACACAACCCTGGTCTGAGCCCAACACTTACAGCCTGAACACAACACTACCACTAAACCTTGATTGAATACCTGGACATAGCGCTCTTGATATGTGTGAGCAAACACAGCTGAATATTACCCAACACGATTGAAGGATATCTCATTGCTTTAACTCAGGACACACACCACTAAACACCACTAGTGTTGAATAGTATGAGCCCTATCAGATATGAAGCAATGAAAAACTGCTAAACTGGGCTAACAGCCAATCAAAGCCAAGGATATTGGTTGGAATGAAAACAAACCAACCCACAGAACAGCCCTGGAGGCATTGAGTTGAATCCTGCGTAATAAAAAAAATTGTTGCATCCAACTGTACCCTTCTGTTATTCCAGTGGGATAGACTCGCTATAGCTGCTGCAGCTGCCTCAAGATTTAGGATTTCTCTTATTCAGCATTGGAAATCTGTGCAAAGTTTTCCAATGTAGGACTGATACAGTATTTGTAACACATTTTCTCTGTATTCTCCAGAAGGTGGCAATCTTTGTTCAGATTTAGACAGTCAATAGTCATGGAAACTACTCAGATACTTTTGGTAATGTAGTGTATGTGGACATCTGCTCATCAAACATCTAATTTTAAAATCATGGACAATAATATGGAGTCGCTTTTCTAGGACGGCTTTCCGCTAGATGTTGGAACATTTCTGCGGGGACTTGCTTCCATCCAGCCACAAGAGCATTAGTGAGTTCAGGCACTGATGTTGGGCAATTAGGCCTGCCTTGCAGTCGTTGTTCCAATTCATCCCAAAGGTGTTCGATGGGGTTGAGGGCAGGGCTCGGAGCAGGCCAGTCAAGTTCTTCCACACAGATCTCAACAAACCATTTCTGTATGGACCTCGCTTTGTGCATGGGCGCATTGTCATGGAACTCGTTAGTGAGTGTTGCAACCGAGGACAGACTATTTTTATCAGCACTCGGTGGCCCCTTTCTGTGAGCTTGTGTGGCCTGCCACTTCACGGCTGAGCCGTTGTTGCTCCTAGAAGTTTCCACTTCACAATAACAGCACATAGTTGACTGGGGCAGCTCTAGCAGGGCAGAAATTTGACCTACTAACTTGTTGGAAATGTGGCATCCTATGACGGTGCCACGTTGAAAGTCACTGAGCTCTTCAGTACGGGCCATTCTATTGCCAATGTTTGTCTATGGAGATTGCATGGCTGTGTGCTCAATTTTATACACCTGTCAGCAACTGGTGTGGCTGAAATAGACAAATCCACTAATTTTGAATGGGTGTCCACATACTTTTGTGTTTTTTTTATTAATATATATATATATATATATATATGAGTCATTAACCCTAGCAGGCGCGGTGCTCTCCTGATGTTTTTATAAAGTGAACGTTGGCTAATAACGTTTAAGTCAAACATGCTCATGTTGGGAGTGTAGTTCAATGCACAGGTTTATTTCCTATGAGCCGGTTTCCGAGACACAGATTAAGCCTTCTCTGTAAGCCTAGAGAAGCTCCATTTTTGAAGTGCTTTTTAGTCCAGGGCTAAGCTTAGCTGACTGATGGTGTTTCTTCTCAGAGTTTGCCCTGGGCCTGCAGATTGGCCTGGTGCTGGGAGCTCTACTGCTACTGGGACTGGGAGCAGCCCTCTTTACCTACCTCTACAAAAAGAGGTGAGACCACACACACACACCACACACACACGCATGCATGCATACAGTCCCAAATGTGCATGCATACTCGGACATGCATAGAATATGTATGCACAAATGCTCAAGTTTTCAGTTTGGCTCAGTGGTTAAGTGAAGAGGCATCATTTCACTTTATGCAACTGTACATAATGGAGTCACACAGTTAGGCCTTTTACTCCCAAGTGGATAGAAACATGATTAGCTCAAATGTTCCTGCCTCAACCTCACCCTTCTAACACATAATCATGTGGTGCCATTGTTGCAGTTCTCAGAAAAGCTTAAATGTGAGCTCTTCAAGGTGATCCAGTATTCTGACTGCTCCAACAATGAGAAATTTGTCCTCTTGATATTCATTCAAAATACTTTATTTGAATTATTCAGGGTCAAAGTGGTGTTCTATTATGAACTAATTTAGATAATGATACTGTAATGATTGTTGTGTGTGCTTTTATCCTTAGGCGACCATTGGACTATTACTCCATGGAGCTGAATGAACCTGAAGAGGGACCTTCAGAACTTTAAGTGCGTGTGCATATGAGGGAGCATTTCTTAGCTCTGGTGTGTGAAGGGAACTCCTGCCTGTTTGTTTAAAACATTCTATTCTTCTGTCTGATTTGGAATAGGGATATCCCGCTAGATAAGAGACCAGCACCATTTTTGTTCATCTGTATGAATTCCCATCTTTTTACATTCCCTCCATCATAATTCAGTCGATGTTGCACTAGATGTATTGCTATGTAATCATGGTAATACAGTCCTGTGCCTGCGTTTTCCTTCAAATGTAAAATGTTCTCTCTTAAACAGATCGGAAAGTGTATGAAGTAACAAGACTACCAATCTCAAAAGTACTAAAAGTTCTGTTTTATTTAGTTCAAATGTGAATGCTTGTGATTAACCAGTGATGAGTGTTGGTCAGATTTCGTGTTTACATTCTATTAGATGAGGAAAAGGAATGTGAAAGACTACGCATATGGAGCCTCTCTCCTCTAGCTATGGAGTCCTTTATAAGCACAAAGCTATTTTATGGTAATTTCCCACCCCAAAAAAAGTTTACAAATAATAATTTGATGAGAATAGTATTTTCGTAATTGAGATGATCGATCAGTATCAATTTGACACTGTTTTATAATGGCTTGTGTGCTAGCTGGCTTGCGAACCACTATTGTGCCTTTCTACTTGTATGAGGTCAAATTAGGCATGATCTGATTTAGTATTTTGTAGAGGAACTATAACAATGTCTGTGGAAGCCTTGCGTGTAAATGTTCTATGGGGGAACCTGTATGCAGAAGCAACAATGAAAACAATCAATCAACAGTTAACACAATGTTTAATGTGAAGACACCAATGGAAGTTATTATAGGTTTGTAGAAATGTTAGTGTTGAAATTCTGAGCAAAAACCAGGCTGTCCTTTTTCTATATGGTTCTCTTTTCCATCTGATGGAAGTGCATTGACTTAGATCAGCTCCTTGAAATAGAATAAGACAAAGTGGTCTTTGATTTCAATCAAGTTCACTTTCAAATCTTAAGAACCGGTTAATGTTTTGGTTTTTTCGAAAATGTTTCCTCATGTCTTGTATATAATTCTGTAAAGTCAATGCTAGTAGTGGCCTGAACACATTCCAGTTCACATGTCAAGGTATTTTAGCGCTTCAAATCAAACCTCCAATGTCTACCCCTTGCTCTCTCCCCACCTGTGAAATTTCAGTCAGATCTTGCGCCTGCACTTAAATAGCTAGCTTCTCTATCGGTGCTAATTGGATAATTACATTTAATGAGCTATTTGGTAAAAAGGAGCATTATGAACCGTGACTTTTTGGGGTGTTCAAACTGGTTAAAAACTTTATTTTATGGTCAGAATGAAAATAAATTCTGTTTTGGAACGATTGGAAAATAATTTTGGCTCCAACCCCTGTTCAAAACACAGCCTGGTTGTTGCTCTAGATTTGCTCTTTGTAAAGTAATAGAACCGTTTGTGGCTTTGCTGTAAAAAAAATAATAATTGTTAAACTGCTTTTAAATGTCTCATTGTATCTAGATTAATTTGACCATAAAATCAAAAAGAAAGAATCTATGTAAAGAAACATTTTGAAGAATGTGTCCTTTTTATTGCTTGCTATTCTTAAACAACTGAATTGTGTTAGTGCTCAGAAAACAAATGTACATTTCAATTGAATGCACTTTGGTGTATATATATATTTTTTCATCCCATGTAGCTAAAATTGTATTCGAATAAATGAATATATTTGTTCAGTACATCGTTTTGTATTTCCAATTCTATATAGTAACCCCCCTGTTAAGTGGTCAGCGGACTTAGGAAAACACCACTCAACCGGTTTATGTCACCATAGGCCTCATGGTTAAATCTCTGATCAATGTCATTCCTCTCCGGCAACTGCGTTAGGGAGCAGGCCTGTATTTTTGTAGTGACCGGGTGTCTTGATACACCTCCAAAGTGTAATTAATAACTTCACCATACTCAATGGCATTGAATGTCAGCTTTTTTTTACCCATCTACCATTAAGTGCCCTTTGAGAGGCATTGGAAAACCTCCCTGGTCTTTGGTTGAATCTGTGTTTGAAATTCACTGCTCGAATCAGGGACCTTGCAATTATCTTTGTGTGTGTGTGTGGTACAAAGATGAGGTAGTCCTTCAGAAGTCATGTTAAACACTTATTGCACAGAGACCAAACAAATGTTTACTCCTGAATTTTTTTAAGCTTGACATAAAGGGGTGCTTATTGATTCATTTCAGCGTTAAAATGTATTTTAGATTTTTTTTTTGTTGTATTAATGAAAAGTTGAAAAACATTCAATTTTAACATTATGTGGTATTTTGTGTAGGCCAGTGATGACATCTCAATTGAATCCATTTAAAATTCTAGCTGTACAACAAAATATGGGAAGAGTCAAGTGGTGTGAATACTTTGAAGGCACTTGTACATACACTGAGTATACCGAACATTAGGAACACCTTCTGTGACTCCAATGCTTCCCATAGTTAAGTCTGCTGGATGTCCATGGGGTGGTGGATCATTCTTGATACACATGGGAAACTGTTGCGTGTGGAAAAACCCCAGCATAAAACCTACCATACTCAATTCCCTTAACTTTGGTCATGCCCATTCACCCTCTGAATGGCACACATACACAATCCATGTCTCAAGGCTTAAATCCATCTTTAACCTGTCTCTTCTCCTTTGTCTACACTGATTTGAAGTGGATTTAATAAGTGACATGAAAAATAATCATACAACACATCACTAAAAGTATGTGGCTACCCATTCAAGTTATTTGATTTGGCTATTTCAGCCACACCTGTTGCTGACAGGTGTATAAGATCAAGCACACAGCCATTGACAAATATTGGCAGTAGAATGACCCTTACTGAAGAGCACAGTGACTTTCAACGTGGCACAGTCATAGGATGCCACCTTTCCAACAAGTAAGTTCGTAGAATTTCTGCCCTGCTAGAGCTTCCCTGGTCAACAGTATGTGCTGTTATTGTGAGTTGGAAATGTCTAGGAGCAACTACGGCTCAGCCGCGAAATGGTAGGCCACACAAGCTCACAGAAAGGGAACGCCGAGTGCAGAGGCACGTAGCATGTAAAAATTGCCTGTCCTCAGTTGCAACACTCACTACTGAGTTCCAAACTCTGATAGAGCTCTAGAGTTCCTCTGTGGAGATGGTTGTCTTTCTGGAAGGTTCTCCCATCTCTGCAGCACTCCACCGATCAGGCCTTTATGGTAGAGTGGCCAGAGGGAAGCCACTCCTCAGTAAAAGGTACATGACAGCTCACGTGGAGTTTGCCATAAAGGAAGATTCTCTGGACTGATGAAAACAAGTCTTTGTCCTGAATGCCAAGTGTCACGCCTGGAGGAAACCTGGCACCATCCCTACGGTGAATCATTGTGGTGGCAGCATCATGCTGTGGGATTTTTTTTCAGCGGCAGGGACTGGGAAATTAGTCAACATTGAGGCAAAGATGAATGGAGAAAAGTACAGAGAGATCGTTGATGAAAACCTGCTCCAGAGTGCTCAGGACCTCAAACTGGGGCGAAGGTTCACCTTCCAACAGGACAACGACCCTAAGCACACAGCCAAGACAACGCATTAGTGGCTTCAGGACAAGTCTCTGAATGTCCTTTTGTGGCCCAGCCAGAAGCCGGACCTGAACCCGATTGAACATCTGGAAGAGACCTGAAAATAGCTGTGCAGCGATGCTCCCCATTCAACCTGACAGAGCTAGAGAGGATCTGCAGAGAAGAATGGGAGAAACTCCCCAAATACAGGTGTGCGAAGCTTGTACTGTCATGCCCAAAAAGACTCGAGGCTGTAATCACTGCCAAAGATGCTTCAACAAAGTGCTGACTAAAGGGTCTGAATACTTATGTAAATGTCATATTTCAGTTTTTTTGGTTTATAAATCAGCAAACATTTCTAAAATCCTGTTTTTACTTTGTAATTACTGGGTATTGTGTAGATTGAGGGAAAAAATGATTTAATCAATGTTAGAATAAGGCTGTAATGTAACAAAATGTGGAAAAGGGCATGGGGTCTGAATAGTTTCCAAATCAAATGTACAGTTGAAGTCGAAACTTTACATACACTTAGGTTGGAGTCATTAAAACTGGTTTTTCAACCACTCCACACATATCTTGTTAACAAACTATAGTTTTGGCAAGTCGATTAGGACATTTACTTTGTGCATGACACAGATAATTTTTCCAACAATTGTTAACAGAAAGATTATTTCTCTTAAAATTCACTGTATCACAATTCCAGTGGGGTCAGAAGTTTACAGACACTAAGTTGACTGTGCCTTTAAACAGCTTGTAAAATTACAGAAAATGGCTTTAGAAGCTTCTGATAGACTAATTGACATAATTTAAGGCAATTGGAGGTGTCCTGTGGATGTATTTCAAGGCCTACCTTCAAACTCAGTGCCTCTGCTTGACATGGGAAAATCAAAGGAACTCAGCCAAGACCACAGAAAAAAATTGTTGACCTCCACAAGTCTGGTTCATCCCTGGGAGCAATGTCCAAACTTCTGAAGGTACCACTGTCATCTGTACAAACAATAGTACGCAAGTATAAACACCATGGGACCTAGCAGCCATTATACCGCTCAAGAAAGAGATGCGTTCTGTCTCCTAGAGATGAACGTACTCTGGTGTGAAAAGTGCAAATCAATTCCAGAACAACAGCAAAGGACCTTGTGAAGATGCTGGAGGAAACAGGTACAAAAGTATCTATATCCACAGTAAAACGAGTCCTATATCGACATGAAAGGCCGCTCAGCAAGGAAGAAGCCACTGCTCCAAAACAGCCATAAAAAAAGCCAGACTACAGTTTGCAACTACACATTGAGACAAAGATCATACATTTTGGAGAAATGCCCTCTGGTCTGATGAAACAAAAATAGAACTGTTTGGCCATAATGACCATTTTGTTTGTAGGAAAAAGGGGAAGGCTTGCAAGTCGAAGAACACCATCCCAACCATGAAGCACGGGGTTGGCAGCATCATGTTGTGGGGGTGCTTTGCTGCAGGAGGGACTGGTGCACTTCACAAAATAGATGGCTTCATGAGGTAGGAAAATTATGTGGATATATTGAAGCAACATCTCAAGACATCAGTTAAAGCTTGGTCACAAATGGGTCTTCCAAATGGACATTGACCCCAAGCATACTTCCAAAGTTGTGGCAAATGGCTTAAGGACAACAAAGTCAAGGTATTGGAGTGGCTATCACAGAGCCCTGACCTCAATCCTGTAGAAAATGTGTGGGCGGAACTGAAAAAGCATGTGCGAGCAAGAAGGCCTACAAACCTGACTCAGCTCTGTCAGGGGGAATGGGCCAAAATTCACCCAACTTATTGTGGGAAGCCTGTGGAAGGCTACCCAAAACATTTGACCCAAATTAAACAATTTATAGGCAATGCTACCAAATACTAATTGAGTGTATGTAAATATGTGACCCACTGGAATGTGATGAAAGAATTCAATCTGAAATCAATCCTTCTCCTTACTATTATTCTGACATTTCACATTCTTAAACCTAAGTGGTGATCCTAACTGACCTAAAACAGGGTATTTTTACTAGGATTAAATGTCAGGAATTGTGAAAAACTGAGTTTAAATGTATTTGGCTAAGATGTATGTAAACTTCTGACTTCAAATGTAACTTTCAAGGTTTGAGATGCTTTTCCCAATATAAATCTTATTAAAAGAACAATGTAACATATAAATAACTCCTTAGTAGTTCAAGTTATACATTCATTAATCTCATAGGTCCTAGAGGTCTGAGGGCATACAAAGAACATTCCCTTATGGTGCTACAAGAGGTACAAGAGTTACAAGGGAAGCATCTTTTTATGAATGCCTCTTAAAATAGAATGGCACATTTTTTTCTGTCATATTAGGATAAGGGGCAGTATTTGGAAGTTTGGATGACTGACGTGCCCAAAGTAAACTGCCTGTTACTCAGGCCCGGAACCTAGGATATGCATATAATTGGTAGTATTGGATAGAAAACACTCTAGAGTTTCTAAAACTGTTAAAATAATGTATGTGAGTATAACAGAACTGATATGGGGTCACCACCCATTCAAATGCTTGTCTATGGGATACTATGAAGGAATTCCTACCATATTGCAGTTCCTATGGCTTCCACTAGATATCAACAGTCTTTAGAAAGATTTTCAGGCATGTTTTTCAAAAAATGACTTAGGAGTTGTAGTTTTTCAAGTTGGCTCTGATTTTGGACTGTAGTCTTGTGGCGTGCATGGATGAGGGCGCTCACTTCGTAATTTATCTCCGGTCTTAAATTATATCATTTATTTACATATTAGGGTACCTGAGGATTGATAGAAATGTTGTTTTACTTGTTTGGATGAAGTTGGTAACTTTTGGGATTACTTTGTCTGCATGTTGAAAGAGTGGAACAGGTGGATTACTGAATCAAACGTGCCAAATAAACTGACTTTTTGGGGATATAAAGGACTTTATCGAACAAAATGACCATTTGTTGTTGTAGCTGGGACCTTTGGGATTGCAAACAGAGGAAGATCTTCAAAAGGTAAGTGATTTATTTTATCGCTATTTCTGATTTTTGTGACGCCTCTGCTGGTTTGGAAAATGTTTTTAATGCTGATATATGCGGGCGCTGTTCTCAGATAATCGCATTTTATGTTTCGCCGTAAAGCCTTTTTGAAATCTGACAAGCGGTGGGATTAACAAGAAATTAAACTGGCTGATATCCCAGAACACACTGGAAGGAAGTCAGCCCAGTGGAGGAGTGATGCAATGCATTCTGTGCATACTCCACCCAGGGAAGGAATTGGGCCCACTCCTCCTGCCGGTCCTGGCAGTAACTCCTCAGGAATCTCCCCAGCTCCTGGTTCATCCTTTCCACCTGCCCGTTAGACTGAGGCCAGTACCCAGAAGTGAGGCTGACTGTGACCCCAGCTTCTCCATGAAGGCTTTCCATACCCGTGACGTGAATTGGTGGCCACTGTCTGAGACGATGTCCTCCAAAAGGCCATAGCGCCGGAAGACCTGCTGGAACAGTGCTTCAGCTACAGTAAATGTAGAGCGGTAGGGTATCTGTCTGCAACCACCAAAATGGTGGTGAAGCCATCAGAGGAGGGGAGATCAGTGACAAAATCAATGAACAGATGAGACCAGGGACAATGAGAAAGGGGAAAGAGTTCCCTGCTGATGCATGCCGGGGAGATTTAGTTTGGGTACATATGGCACAGGATTTGACGTAGCGAGTGACGTCCCGCTCCAAGGTGGGCCACCAGTACTTTCCAAAATGGATTGAATAGTGTGGGTGATATCTGGATGTCCAGCGACCGCAGCTGTGTGCGCTCAGGTCAACAGCCAATCCCTTATCCCTGTGGGAATGTAGGTGCGCTCAGGAGGACAGGTAGCAGGTGCGGGTTCTCTCTCAAGGGCCTGGCGAATGTCCACATCTATGTCCCAGAGCATGGGGGCTACGACTCGAGAGGGCGGAATTATGGGTGCACTCCAGACAGGAACCTCTCCAGAATCGTAGAGACGGGACATCGGCTTTGATGTTCCTTGAACCTGGGCCAGAGGGAATCTAGAATCTTGCTTGCCGTGGGTTCAGCCGCCTCCGTATATGTCCGTATATACTCCAAGTTCCGATGGTCGGTGAGGATGGGAAATGGGTCATTGGCACCCTCCAGCCAATGTCTCCACTCTTAATTCCAACTTCACCGCCACAAACTCCTGATCGCCGACATCATAGTTCCTCTCTGCAGGAGACAGTTTCTTTGAGTAATATGCACATGGATACAATTTCTGTGGATTACCTTGTCATTGGGAGAGGACAGCCCCCACACCCACTTCTGAAGCATCCACCTCCATCACGAAGGGCAACGTAGGATCTGGGTGTTTGAGCAGGTGAAACTTACACAGACCACCCTTGAAGAGAGAGGTGAGAGGAGAGGCGACAGAGCTAAAGTTCTTAATGAAACGGCGGTGGAAGTTGGCAAACCCCCAAAAACATTGTAACTCCTTTATAGTGGGGTTACATCGAATTTCTTACCATCCATCATCACTTCTTGCAGGCCGATCTGGTAACCCAAAAAGGAAACAGCCTCCTGATGGAATTGGCACTTGTCCACTTTTAAATACAGATGGGTGGCCAGGTGGCGTTCCAGGACTACTTAGACGTGAGCGATGTGATCCTCCAAGGTAGCCGAGTAGACCAGGATGTTGTTGATATACACGACCACCTTGCGTCCGAGCATGTCCCGGCACACCTCTTTAACGAATACGTGGAACACTGACGGAGCATTGGCTAATCCATAAAGCATCACCAAGTACTTGTAGTGACCAGACATCGTGCTGAAAAGCTGGTTTCCATTGATCCCCCTACCGGATGCGGATAAGATTGTAGGCACTCTGCGGGTCCCACAAAGTTGTTTGATCGTGGCAGGCACCAATGCGAGAGTGTAGCGGTACTTTGTGGTGAAGGAATTCAGATCTCTGTAATCAATACACAGGCATAACACTCCATCCTTCTTGGCCACGAAGAAGAAGCCTACCGATACAGGGGAGGTGGTCGTGTGAATGAGACCTTGTTGGAGAGCCTCATGGATGTACACCTCCATAGCCTTGGTTTCAGCCACCAACAGATGGTAGATGTGGAGGTGCAGAGCCTGCAAGCAGGTCGATGGCACAGTCCCAGGGGTGATGAGGAGGGAGACAGGTGGCACGGATCTTGGAGAAAACCTCCCGCAGGTCTTGGTATACCTCCAGGATGTTGGGCTGAAGGGCAACCACAGGACTCTCGACTGATGTGGAACCACAGGGGAAGGGAAAGCAGGTCCCCGGCATTCGGGTGCCCAGTCTGTGATTGTCGTCCTCGACCATGAGATAGTGGGGTCATGGGAGGCCGAGGATGATCTTATGTATGGGTGCATTGAGGAAGGGAAGGATTTCTTGGTGTATGGACTCCACGGTGAGGGTGAGCGGTGCTGTGATGTGTATGATAGTCCCGGATCCCAGTGGTCAACTATCCAGCACTTGAACAGGAAATGGAGAGGAGAGCGGGTATGAGGCGACGTTCAGGGAGAAGGCAAGGGCCTGGTCAATAAAATGCCCCATGGCACCGGAGTCCACTAGAGCTGTAGAAACAACACGAGGGACAGCCAGCTAGTGAAATCAATACTAGAAAGGGTTTGGCAAAAAGGGATAATCACGGGGCCGTCCCTCTGCTCTCGTGGACCCCAGGTTGGAACGTAACGGACACCTGGTGCCCCTCCTGACCACAATAGGGTCAGAGCCCCAGCTGTCTCAGACTTTGTAGCTCAGACGCGGGGAGACGTGTTGCCCCTACCTTCATGGGTTCAGGTCAACGGAGGAGGGAGAGAGGCGATGGGGGTTCCGATGCTCACAAAGAAGATTATCCAGACGGTTGGCCATCGCAATGAGTGCGTCCAAGGGAACGGTGGCATGCCAACTCCGTCTGGACCTCTTCATGCAGTCCTCTTCTGAAAAGGGTTCGGAGAGCCGGCTCATTCCATCCGCTGGATGCTGCCACTGTCCGGAAAGTGAGGGAGTACTCCGCAGCGGTCTGGCCTTCCTGCCGTAGATGGAGTAGGCACTCACCTCCCTCTCTGCCCTCCGGTGGATGATTGAAGACCACCCTGAACAGAGCCATGAACTTCTCATAGGAACCCAGCTCCTCCTCTCCTCTTTCCCAGACGGCCATAGCCCACTCCAACAGCCGTCCGGCCAGCAGGGAAATAACCATGGCAACCATTGGACCTCTCGATGGTGGAGGCTCCCATCTGATGGGCGAAATAGAGGGAGCACTGGAGTAGGAAGCCACAGCATTTAGATGGAGTCCCGTCCTATTTGTCCGGGTGGGACAATCGGGCATCGCTGACCTGGGCGGACTAATTGAAGGGGTGCTGGCTCGCTGAGTCGACTCGTGGAAGAGAATCCTCCGCTAGTTGGAGGTGATGCCCCTCGGGTAATGTCGAGGCGTTGAAGAACAACGAGGACCTCATCCATAGCCGTCTCCAGTTGCGCCAGCTGGTCGTGGTGTTGGCGAAGTAGGTGTCCCTGTTTGCCGACCA
The DNA here is from genome assembly GCF_045791955.1 of Oncorhynchus clarkii lewisi. Taxonomy (NCBI): domain Eukaryota; kingdom Metazoa; phylum Chordata; class Actinopteri; order Salmoniformes; family Salmonidae; genus Oncorhynchus; species Oncorhynchus clarkii. The sequence goes on from NC_092166.1 coordinate 45,999,238, forward strand.
TCTGGGAGATGTCTTGATTACCTGCTGCTTCTATTTTGTTGAGGCATTATTCTGAAATGGAGACGCAGGTGGAGTTGGTGAGTTGAATAATTACAAACATGGCGCGATATAAACCAAGAAGGGTCTGGACAAGAAAACATAACCAATACTGCCTGATGAGTGAGGCTACAGAGTGCTAGATAAATGGGAAGTAATAAAGGTGGTGATGAAGTCCAGGTGTGCATAATGATGGGGCGCAGGTGTACGTAATGATGGATGCCAGGTGTGCGTAATGGGTTGCCAGGACCAGTGGTTAGTAGACCGGCGATGTTGAGCGGGGTAGAGGGAGTAAGCGTGACACATTGTTTGGGTGTGTTGCTTTCAGAATAGTGTGTGTGTGTGGGGGGGGGGGGGGGACATTGTCTGTATGCCTGTTTCTGTGGGAAAATATGTTTGAGAGGTTTTGTCTTTGCACACTAAATGTCTATTTATGTGTATTTATGTTTGTGTATGTATGTATGCTTGCGTGTGTGTCACAATCGTTGGAATAAATGGACCAAGGCGCAGCGTGCGTAGAGTTCCACATGTTTAATAAATGAAACTCACCAAAACAATACAGAACAAACAAAGTGTGAAGTAAATGCAGTGCTCAACAGCAACTGCACAAAAACAAGATCCCACAAAAACCCAGTGGGAAAAGACTGTATATGATCCCCAATCAGAGACAACGATAGACAGCTGCCTCTGATTGGGAACCATACCAGGCCAACATAGAAATAACAAAACTAGAGTACCCACCCTAGTCACACCCTGACCTAACCAAATTAGAGATTTTTTTTTTTACCTTTATTTAACTAGGCAAGTCAGTTAAAAACAAATTCTTATTTTCAATGACGGCCTAGGAACAGTGGGTTAACTGCCTGTTCAGGGGCAGAACGACAGATTTGTACCTTGTCAGCTCGGGGCGTGAACTTGCAACCTTCCGGTTACTAGTCCAACGCTCTAACCACTAGGCTACCCTAATAAAAGAATAAAAGGCTCTCTAAGGTCAGAGAGTGACACAGTGTCTCAGGGTGTGGTGCGTCGGCGGTGTGGCTCTGATGGCCGGTGGGTGGAGGAGGAGGACTGGGAAGTCTGGAGGGACATGTCTCAGTGTTAAGAGGAACAGGACGTCACATCTCAGGAGGCACCTGACAAAAACACTACACAATCTGTTTTTGTACTTGTAGGTGTTAATGAGCACTGTGCCCCTGAGCTCTTTAGGTAAATCAGCCTTCTGTTCCATCATTTGGAGTGCTGTACTGCTCTCAACTTATGCAGCCCCTTGATGCTAATCCTTCAATTTCTGCAGATCTGAATGGTCTGGATACCATATGTATTAATGGAGTTTTCGCCTTACAGATCTGCAAACAATGAATGATTAAGGCCAAGGGGAAAGGCTAGGAAGCGATTTGGAAACGGCTGATCCCTTTACGTGTTCGTTTCAACGCTATTGAGAAAGCTTTTTTTTTTTTCAAGTTGTTTATGTCTTTGTTGGTGAGAACATGTGTATAAATTCCTACTTAACATAATCTCTTCTGACATCAGTTCCCATGGTAACATGCTCTGCATGTGTTTCCACAGCTGTGGTTCAACCAGTTAATGGTGAGCTTTATGATGATTTACACGGTTGGCTGTCCCTCTTCACCCCTTGTCTCAGCACTTATTAACTTACTGAGTATCAGGTACACTTGTCCCTCTCTTCACCACCACTCCTCAAACAGTAAGCATTGGTCTCTGTCCACGTCACTCATTTTGACTATGCCTTGACATTCCAGTAAGCACTTATTTTAATATTTACCACAGAAACCCCAGAAGGAGGCTTTGGATGAGCATTGTAAAATAAATCCTAGAAGAGTAACAGCATGAAAGGGGTTGTGATTGTGACCATACATAAATCAGCCAGAGTCAGTCACGATATTTCACCCTAGTTGATGTAGCCTACAGATGCCGTACATTAATTTGAGCCAGTTGGCTACAGCAGGAAAATAATCCTGCAGCAACAGGACATGTGAATTGTTATGTTGATTATAATTAATGGACATTTTTTGTTGTTAGGGCAAATCAAGTCTGAAATTGTAAAGTGGCCTTTTTAAACCTAGAATACACTACAAGTTTGCATTTCCTTATTTATTATTGCAACAACGGGATGATCAAATTAAGATATGGCATCTGTATACAGCATTCACAAGCAAACATAGAAGCTTTAGCTATGATTTTGTCATGTCTACTCCCCCCCCCTCCCCCTCAGGTGCTCGACATCTACTAACCACCGGTCCTGGCAACCCGTCATTATGCACACCTGGCAACCTTCATTACGCACACTTGCGCCTCATCATTAGGCACACCTGGATTTCATCACTTCCCTGATTACGTCCCCTGTATTTAGCCCTCTGTTGTCATCAGTCCTTAGTGTTATTGGTTTTTCTCTCACATTCAGTACACTTCCTGTGTTTGTTCATTTGTATCTGTTCAGTATTAAAACTCACCTTCAGCACCTGCTTCCTGACTGCCGGCGTATACTTTACAGATCTATTATTACGGATAGCTTTACTTGGCTTCAAATATCATGTGAAGTGCATTTAATATTGCTATTATTATTGTGTTATTAATGTGTCTTGGAAGCAATACTTCTTTTTAATGGTATTCCTTGGTAATAGTACTTCTTTGACAGTATATCTTGGTAGAAATACTTATTTGATAGAATGATGATTTTCACAGTTGTTTGATGTGGCTGTCAAAGGTCAGGGAGGAATCAAACTTTACACCCAGATTGGAAACTGAGTGAGAAAGAGGGATGTTCTGTCCTGCAATGGTGAGTTGTGTTATTGGTGAGTGCTGGATCTAGAAGGGGGTGTCAAAAAGTAGGGTCTTGGTTTTGCTATTGTTCAGTTGAAGGAAGTTTTGCTTCATCCATGCCCTCATCTCTTCAAGGCAGGTGTTCAGATGGGTACCTGCATCAGAGGGACTTGTGGCAGTTTTTACATACTGTTGGGTGTCATCAGCATAGCAGTGGAATGAGATTCCATACTGACTGATGGCACGACCGAGGGGGAGCATGTATAGGACGACCAGGATGGGCCGGAAGGAAACCTGACTGGAACTTCTCAAATAGGTTGTTCTGATTGAGATGGTCCTGAGATGGAGCTGTACAGCAACCACTTTTTCCAAAACCTTGGAGAGGAAGGGGATGTTGGATATTGGCCTGTAATTGTCCAGCACTTCCGGGTCCAGGGTGGGCTTCTTTAGAAGGGGGCTGATGACAGTGGACCTGCAAGGAAGAGGCAAATAAGGGACTGTTTCAAAGGGGGTCATAAACATTGCCTTATTTTTTATTTTTTTACAGGTATCATACTGTGAATTCTAAATGAAATATGTATGAGATTCAAGTTTATTTGTGCAGGAATACCACACAGATAATATTGTGAATGGTCTGTTTAGACTGCTTTTAGGTAGTTTAATGTCTGTACGTTAACAGTATTACTTACAGTATAGTGGGTGTAATCCCCCTCACGCTCTGCCTGTTATAGTGTCAGTATTGATCCATTGTTGTGAGTGTTGAAGCAAGACCACATAAAAAAAACAGCTCTGACTCCGAGTCTTATTTGTTTTATGTAGTTGTGTTTATAAGTGTACAAACACGACAGTTATTATGGAAAAATGTACATAAAAAGAACCATCATGATTTATTGAATCTACATCCTTGATCGAACCAATGACAAAAACAGCCACCCTTCACTGATTGAAAGAGAACTCTGGAATCAGATGAGTCCCCTGGAAAGTTTCAGAGCTGACGATGTGTCCTTTGATATGCAAAACTCAGCTCCAGGAAATGAGACCCTTGAACCACTAAACACAGAGTAGGCTACAGTACATGTAGTCTTTAATCTTCTTAAAACCACTCTACGAAACACACATTTATTTTAGTTCTATATTTTGCCAAATAAGGGTTCTTTGGCTTGTAACCATAGCGGATCTCTTTTTGGTCAAATCAAAACAAAGTTTATTGGTCGCATAGACAGTTTAGCAGATGCTACTGTATAGCGGGTGTAGCAAAATGTAGAACAAGTACACAAATAATAATACAAAGTGTTTTTAAAGTACACCAAATTTAGGTTGTTAATTTGATTTTTCCAGACATTCTTGAATTTTTTCTTGTAAGGTTCTATAAAAACCATGCTCATAATTTATGGTGCTTTTAAGAACCCTTTCTCAATGTTCTATAAAGAACCATGAATAAAAGGTTCTATATAGCACCAAAAAAGGGTTCCGCTATGGTTAAAACCCGTTTTAGGGCTATATAGAACCCTTTTTATGGTTCTTTATAGAACCTTTATTAATCTCAAAGGTTTTTTGAAGATCCTTTTTGAGGAACCATACAGGGTTTTTTATTCTGGTTAGCCATATTTTACAATGGGAAGAAAAAGTATGTGAACCCTTTAGAATTACCTGGATTTCTGCATAAATTGGTCCCACAAAAAAATGCAGATCTTTTTGACCTTTTATTTAACTAGGCAAGTCAGTTAAGAACAAATTCTTATTTACAATGACAGTCTACCCCAGCCAAACCCGGACGACACTGGGCCAATGAGACTCCCAAATCACGGCCGGATGTGATTCAGCATGGATTCAAACCAGGGACTGTAGTGACACCTCTTGCACTGAGATGCAGTGCCTTAGACTGCTGCGCCACTCGGGAGCCCGAGTGGTCACAACAATTGACAAATATAGTCTGCTTTAAACTAATAACACAAAAACAATTAGAATTGTTCATGTCGTTATTGAAGGCACCATGTAAACATTCACAGTGCAGGTTGGAAAAAGTATGTGAACCCTTGGATTTTATAACAGGTTGACCCTCCTTTGGCAGCAATAACCTCAACCAAACCTTTTCTGTAGCTGCGGAACAGACCTGCACAACGGTCAGGAGGAATTTCGAACTATTCCTCTTTCCCAAACTGTTTCAGTTCAGCAATATTGTTGGGATGTCTAGTGTAAACCGCTCTCTTGAGGTCATGACACAGCATCTCAATCGAGTTGAGCTCAGGACTGACTGGTTCACTCCAGAAGGCATATTTTCTTCTGTTCAAGCCATTCTGTTGTTGATTTACTTCTGTTCTTCTTATGTTGAGCTTCAATAGGCAGACAGATAGCCTTACATTCTCCTATAAAATATATTGATAAATGTGGGAATTAATTATTCCATCGATGATAGCAAGTTGTCCAGGCCCTGAGGCAGCAAAGCATCCCCAAACCATGATGCTCCCTCCACCATACTTTACAGTTGGGATGAGGCTTTGATGTTGGTGTGCTGTGCCTTTTTTTCTCCACACATAGTGTTGTGTGTTCCTGTGGAACATCCAGGTGCTCTTTTGCGAACTTCAGACGTGCAGTAATGTTTTTTTTGGACAGCAGTGGCTTCTTCCATGAACACCATTCTTGTTTAGTGTTTTACGTATCGTAGACTCATCAACAGATGTTAGCAAGTTACAAAGATTTCTGTAAGTCTTTAGTTGACACTCTAGGATTCTTCTTAACCTCATTGAAATCAAAATCAAATCAAATCAAATTTTATTTGTCACATACACATGGTTAGCAGATGTTAATGCGAGTGTAGCGAAATGCTTGTGCTTCTAGTTCCGACAATGCAGTAATAACCAACAAGTAATCTAACTAACAATTCCAAAACTACTGTCTTGTACACAGTGTGAGGGGATAAAGAATATGTACATAAGGATATATGAATGAGTGATGGTACAGAGCAGCATAGGCAGATACAGTAGATTGTATCGAGTACAGTATATACATATGAGATGAGTATGTAAACAAAGTGGCATAGTTAAAGTGGCTAGTGATACATGTATTACATAAGGATACAGTCGATGATATCGATGATATATAGATATAGATCGCCCCCCATCTAGCTTCAGAGTTCGTTCTGTTAGGTGACCTAAACTGGGATATGTTTAACACCTTGGCAGTCCTACAATCTAAGCTAGATGCCCTCAATCTCACACAAATCATCAAGGAACCCACCAGGTACAACCCTAAATACGTAAACATGGGCACCCTCATAGACATTATCCTGACTAACTTGCCCTCCAAATACACCTCTGCTGTTTTCAATCAGGATCTCGGCGATCACTGCCTCATTGCCTGTATCCGCTATGGGTCCACCCCTCATCACTGTCAAACGCTCCCTAAAGCACTTCTGCAAGCAGGCCTTTCTAGTCGACCTGGCTCGGGTATCCTGGATGGATATTGACCTCATCCCATCAGTCGGATGCCTGGTCGTTCTTTAAAAGTAATTTCCCCACCATCTTAGATAAGCATGCCCTGTTCAAAAAATGCAGAACTAAGAACAGATATAGCCCTTGGTTCACTCCAGACCTGACTGCTCTTGACCAGCACAAAAACATTCTGTGGCGGACTGTCATAGCATCGAATAGTCCCCACGATATGCAACTGTTCGGGAAGTCAGGAACCAATACACGTCAGTCAGGAAAGAAAAGGCTAGCTTTTCCAAGCAGAAATTTGCATCCTGTAGCTCTAACTCCAAAAGGTTTTGGGACACTAAAGTCCATCTAGAACAAGAGCACCTCCTCCCAGCTGCCCACTGCACTGAGGCTAGGTAACACGGTCACCACTGATAAATCCATGATAAATTTCAATAAGCATTTCTCAATGGCTGGCCATGCCTTCCTCCTGGCTACTCCAACCCCGGCCAACAGCTCCGCCCCCCCCCCCGCCCCCCCTGCAGCTACTCGCTCAAGCCTCCCCAGCTTCTCCTTCACCCAAATCCAGACAGCAGATGTTCTGAAAGAGCTGCAAAACCTGGACCAGTACAAATAAGCTGGGCTAGACAATCTGGACCCACTTTTTCTAAAACTATCCGTCGCAATTGTTGCAACCCCTATTACCAGCCTGTTCAACCTCTCTTTCGTATCATCTGAGATCCCTAAAGATTAGAAAGCTGCCGCGGTCATCCCATTCTTCAAAGGGGGTGACACCCTAGACCCAAACTGTTATAAACCTATCTATCCTGCCTATCTAAAGTCTTCGAAAACCAAGTTCATAAACAGATCACTGACCATTTTGAATCCCACCGTACCTTCTCCGCTGTACAATCCGGCTTCCGAGCCGGTCACGGGTGCACCTCAGCCATGCTCAAGGTACTAAACGATATCACAACAGCCATCGATAAGAGACATTACTGTGCAGCCGTCTTCATCGACCTAGCCAAGGCTTTCGACTGTCAATCACCGTATTCTTATCGGCAGACTCGATAGCCTTGGTTTTTCTGACGACTGCCTCGCCTGGTTCACCAACTACTTTGCAGACAGAGTTCAGTGTGTCAAATCTGAGGGCATGTTGTCCGGACCTCTGGCAGTCTCTATGGGGGTACCACAGGGTTCAAATCTCGGGCAGACTCTTTTCTGTATATATCAATCAAATCAAATGTCGCTCTTGCTGCGGGCTATTGATCCACCTGATCTCCTGATCCACCTCTAAGCAGACGACACCATTCTGTATACTTCTGGCCCTTCTTTGGACACTGTGGTAACTAACCTCCAAACAAGCTTCAATGCCATACAACACTCCTTCTGTGGCCTCCAACTGCTCTTAAACGCTAGTAAAACCAAATGCATGCTTTTCAACCGTTCGCAACCCGCCCGACTAGCATCACCACCCTGGACAGTTCCGACGTAGAATATGTGGACTACTATAAATACCTAGGTGTCTGGTTAGACTGTAAACTCTCCTTCCAGACTCATATTAATCAACGAGACAGTGGTCATATAATTGGTGCACAATGGACTCGTCACTTGTCTTCCAATCGGTTTTTCCGGGTCAATACGTTCCGCAAAATGACCCATCAAGTTTGGTTGTGTTACAAACAAACAGTTGATTGCAAGGAAACCAAACATGACTGGATAAAGTCAGGGAAAGCCTGTCTATTTTATGTTGGATGTTACGTCTAAAATTGAATGACACGAAATTCAACGAGATAAGCGTTCACAAAATGTTTCGTGTTAGGCTATAAAAAATGGATTTAACCGAACAAAAGACCATTAATTGTGTAACAATGAGCCTTGGGATTGCAACCAGAGCAAGATCTTCAAAGGTAAACAATTTATTTCAATGCAATCTGTGATTTTGTTACGCAAGTGCTGGTTGAATATGTAGTTTGATATGGGGGTCCGTGCTCAGATAATCGCAGCGTGTTCTTTCGCAATAAATCATTTTTTAAACATGACAACGCAGTTGGATTAGCACGATTCTAGGCTTTTGAAGCATGTGAGACACATTAAACATTCCTGAAAATACAACTATTTGTTGCGAACACCGTATGATGTTCAAACCCGTATCCGGGATGGGTAGTTCAGAGAGGTTAACTGTATTTTAACCCAATGACCACTGATCGTCTCGAAATCTAGCTGGGTAGATAGCCAATGAGCAGAGGTAAACGGCAATATCCCATGGTTCTTTGTTGTAAGACAAACCTTTCCATTGAATGCTGGCGTAAGGACCGTTCTTTTGCCATTGCCAATTCAACCGTGAAGGAGCTAAGCTTATTACGCACAGTAGTATTTCGGTGACTTGCATCTTCAGCTGTTTATTTATCCAACATGGCGAATAAGTCAAGGACAGCTAATTCTAAGACTAGATATACGAATGTAGATACAATTTTAGAGGATATTGATTGTGAAAGTGAGACAGACCTGCTTTTTGAAGACTCCATTAGCTCCCATAGCTTTGATTCTGAAACTGAGGCATATTTTTTGAACGGAGAGGACATTGTTTTGGACTGGTAAGTTGCTCTCATGCTAATGCCGTTTGAAATTAATATCAAATATTATTTCTGATTTGTTTTTACATTTTATTTGCAATATATAAAAATGTAATGAAATGGGTAAAGTACACGTTAGCTAGTCATTGTGAGTGAGGGTCTGTTTGTATGAGAATGACCATAGCCTATGTCTGTGTGTATATAGATATACACTGCTCAAAAAAATAAAGGGAACACTTAAACAACACAATGTAACTCCAAGTCAATCACACTTATGTGAAATCTAACTGCCCACTTAGGAAGCAACACTGATTGACAATCAATTTCACATGCTGTTGTGCAAATGGAGTAGATAACAGGTGGAAATTATAGGCAATTAGCAAGACACCCCCAATAAAGGAGTGGCTCTGCAGGTGGTGACCACAGACCACTTCTCAGTTCCTATGCTTCCTGGCTGATGTTTTGGTCACTTTTGAATGCTGGCGGTGCTTTCACTCTAGTGGTAGCATGAGACGGAGTCTACAACCCACACAAGTGGCTCAGGTAGTGCAGCTCATCCAGGATGGCACATCAATGCGAGCTGTGGCAAGAAGGTTTGCTGTGTCTGTCAGCGTAGTGTCCAGAGCATGGAGGCGCTACCAGGAGACAGGCTCTTCACTGGCCATGGCAGAACACTGACATTCCTGTCTTGCAGGAAATCACACACATTAGCAGTATGGCTGGTGGCATTGTCATGCTGGAGGGTAATGTCAGGATGAGCCCGCAGGAAGGGTACCACATGGAGGAGGATGTCTTCCCTGTAAACCACAGCATTGAGATGGTCTGCAATGACGACAAGCTCAGTTCAATGATGCTGTGACACACTGCCCCAGACCATGATTGACCCTCCACCTCCAAATTAATCCCGCTCCAGAGTACAGGCCTCTGTGTAACGCTCATTCCTTCGACGATAAACACGAATCTGACTATCAGCCCTGGTGAGACCGCGACTCGTCAGTGAAGAGCACTTTTTGCCAGTCCTGTCTGGTCCAGCGACTGTGGGTTTGTGCCCATAGGTGACGTTGCTGGTGATGTAAGGCTGGTCCTCACCAGACAACAGGCCTACAAGTCCTCAGTCCAGCCTATTGTGGACAGTCTGAGCACTGATGGAGAGATTGTGCGTTCCAACTCGGGCAGTTGTTGACATCCTGTACCTGTCCCACAGGTGTGATGTTCAGATGTACCTATCCTGTGCAGGTGTTACACGTGGTCTGCCACTGCGAGGACGGTCAGCTGTCTGTCCTGTCTCCCTGTAGTGCTGTCTTAGGCATCTCACAGTACGGACATTGCAATTTATTGCCCTGGCCACATCTGCAGTCCACATGCCTCCTTGCAGCATACTTAAGGCACGGTCACGAAGATGAGCAGGGACCCTGGGCATCTCTCTTTTGGTGTTTTTCAGAGTCAGTAGAAAGGCCTCTTTAGTGTCCTAAGTTTTCATAACTGTGACCTTAATTGCCTACCATCTGTAAGCTGTTAGTGTCTTAACGACGGTTCATTAATTGTTTTTGGTTCATTGAACAAGCATGGGAAACGGTGTTTAAACCCTTTACAATGAAGATCTGAAGTTATTTGGATTTTTATGAATTATCTTTGAAAGACAGGGTCCTGAAGGGATGTTTCTTTTTTTGTTGAGTTTAGTTCCCAGTTAGACCAACCAACCGTAAACCAGCCTTTACTGCTGCAGTAAGTGTCTTTTATGTTAAGGATTCTTTCTCGCTGATGAAACAATGGCCAAAAGTTTTAAGGGTGTGTGAAGTTTATAACATTTTGCTATTTTTGACAACTTTTACCCCACTACATTCCTAAAGAAAATATGTACCTTTTACTCCAATACATTTTCCATGACACCAAAAATTAGTCCAATTCATGCACCTATCAATAATAAATTGGGTAATTTTATACACTTTAGTTATCCCTACTGCATCTGATCTGGCGGACTCACTAAACACAAATACTGCATTTGTAAATTTCAGAGTATTGGAATGTGCCAGTCAGAAAACAAAAATAAAAAAACATTGTGCACTCTGGTTTGCTTAATGTAACACATTTAATGCAGAGCAATTACTTGTACTTTTTACTTAAACTCAAGTATCACAGCGGAGTACCATTTTCCACCACTGTACTTAAGTACATTTAAAACAAGTAATATTTTACACAAATCATTTTCTGTTAAGGTATCTTTACTTTTATTCAAGTATGACAATTTTGTATTTTTTCCACAACTGAGTTCATGAATAGGTCTGTGGGAAAGCCTTAGGCCTATTCAAAGAGAGGGGCAAGCAAAGTAGCTACAAGGTTACAATTACAACTGGATGATTCTCATGAAACCAGTTTTAACCATGGCAGTAACTAAATGATTTAGAAAACCAGGATGCATCTGAAAAAAATCAACTATCATTCTGAAGACTAAGATGCCTAGTTAATTAATGGCATAGTGTCTTATTTTAAATAGATTTGATCATTTTGCCTGAAAGTTTTACATTTTCACCCCAAATTATCATTTCCAAAATGCATCCAGATAAAATTCTAGGGTAATTCTATACACTTTAACTTTAGACAAAAATGTAACTTATTTGAATAAAACAAAATGTTTGTAGTTTGTCCTTGAATCATGAAAAATGTATTCTAGTTGAAGTTTACATTGAATTATAAAATACACTACATGACCAAAAGTATGTGGACACCTTGTCAAACATCTCATTCCAAAATCATTGGCATTAATATGGAGTTGGTCCCCATTTGCTGCTATTCTGGGAAGAATTTCCACTAGATGTTGGAACATTGCTGCGGGGACTTGCTTCCATTCAGCCACAAGAGCATTAGTGAGGTCGTGCAATGAGGCCTGGGGTTGAGGTCAGAGCTCTGTGCAAGCCAGTCAAGTTATTCTACACCGATCTAGACAAACCATTTCTGTATGGATCTCACTTTGTGAACGGGGGCATTGTCTTGCTGAAACAGGAAAGGGCCTTCCCCAAACTATTGCCACAAAGTCGGTAGCACAGAACCGTCTAGAATGTCACTGATATTGTAGCATTAAGATGTCCCTTCATTGGAACTAAGGGGCCTAGCACGAACCATGAAAAACAGCCCAAGACCATTATTCCTCCTTCACCAAACTTTAGTTGGCACTATGCATTCGGGCAGGTAGTGTTCTCCCGGCATCCGGCAAACCCAGATTAGTATGTCGGACTGCCAGATGGTGACGTGATTCATCACTCCAAAGAAAGCATTTCCAATGCTCCAGAGTCCAATGGCGGCGAGCTTTACATCACTCCAGTCGATGCTTGGCATTGCGCATGGTGATCTTAGGCTTGTGTGTGGCTGCTCGGCCATGGAAACCCATTTCATGAAGCTCCCGAAGAAGAGTTATTGTGCTGACATTGCTTCCAGAGGCAGTTTGGAACTCTGTAGTGAGTGTTGCAACCAAGGACAGGCGATATTTGATGTATCATTTAGAGGAGTAGTCCTTACTGGAGGTCGAACGATTAATCGGCATGGCCGATTTCAAGTTTTCATAACAAAATCGGTACAGGCATTTTTAGATGCCGATTATGACCGATTACATTGCACTCAATTGGAGGTGTCCTGTGGATCTATTTCAAGGCCTACCTTCAAACTCAGTGCCTCTTTGCTTGACATCATGGGAAAATCAAAAGAAATCAGCCAAGACCTCAGAAAAAAAATTGTAGACCTCCACAAGTCTGGTCCATCCTTGGGAGCAATTTCCAAACGCCTGAAGGTACCACGTTCATCTGTACAAACAATAGTACGCAAGTATAAACACCATGGGACCACGCAGCCGTCATACCGCTCAGGAAGGAGACGCAATGTATTTGTGCGCGAAGTGCAAATCAATCCCAGAACAGCAGCAAAGGACCTTATGAAGATGCTGGAGGAAACAGGTACAAAATAATCTGTATCCACAGTAAAACGAGTCCTATATTAACATAACCTGAAAGGCCGCTCAGCAAGGAAGAAGCCACTGCTCCAAAACCACCATAAAAAGGCAGACTATGGTTTGCAACTGCACATGGGGACAAAGATCGTACTTTTTGGAGAAACGTCCTCTGGTCTGATCAAACAAAAATAGAACTGTTTGGCCATAATGACCATCGTTATGTTAGGAGGAAAAAGGGGGAGGCTTGCAAGCTGAAGAACACCATCCCAACCGTGAAGCATGGGGGTGGCAGCATCATGTTGTGAGGATGCTTTGCTGCAGGAGGGATTGATGCACGTCACAAAACAGATGGCATCATGCGGCAGAAAAATTATGTGGATATATTGAAGCAACACCTCAAGACATCAGTCAGAAAGTTAAAGCTTGGTCGTAAATGGGTCTTCCAAATGTACAATGACCCCAAGCATACTTCCAAAGTTGTGGCAAAATGGCCTAAGGACAACAAAGTCAAGGTATTGGAGTGTCTTCACAAAGGCATGATCTCAATCCTATAGAACACTTGTGGGCAGAACTGAAAGAGCATGTGCGAGCATACCGATACCGATTATTGGAGGACCAATAAAGCAGATTTTATTTTTAATAATGACAATTACAATACTGAATGAACACTTATTTTAACTTAATATAATACATCAATAAAATCAATTTAGCCTCAAATAAATTAAACATGTTCAATTTGGTTTAAATAATGCAAAAACAAAGTGTTGGAGAAGAAACAGCCACCACTAACATTGAGTGGCTGCTGCCAACACACTGACACTGACACTGACTCAACTCCAGCCACTTAATAATGGGAATTGATGGGAAATGATGTAAATATATCACTAGCCACTTTAAACAATGCTACCTTATATAATGTTACTTACCCTACATTATTAATCTCATATGCATACGTATATACTGTACTCTATCATCGACTGCATCCTTATGTAATACATGTATCACTAGCCACTTTAACTATGCCACTTTGTTTACATACTCATCTCATATGTATATACTGTACTCGATACCATCTACTGTATCTTGCCTATGCTGCTCTGTACCATCACTCATTCATATATCCTTATGTACATATTCTTTATCCCCTTACACTGTGTATAAGACATTAGTTTTGGAATTGTTAGTTAGATTACTTGTTGGCTATTACTGCATTGTCGGAACTAGAAGCACAAGCATTTCGCTACACTCGCATTAACATCTGCTAACCATGTGTATGTGACAAATAAAATTTGATTTGATTTAAAAACGTGCAAATCCCCGAATCCCAAGTTTCGGCTCGATAGGTCCTTCGGTGCCCGAGCAAAACCCTAATTGGTGCTGAAAACCCACTTTTTTCCATGCCTTGCTGCGGGGTCCTTGAATGAGCTATCGGACAGAAACGTTGGGGTGCGTCTCTATGGGCCGAGCCGGTTTCAATGCACCTAGTCTTGCGTCTCTGAGACTTTTCTAAATGTCGTCATTTTTGTAATGGTCAAAATGAATTGAAGTCATTGCAAATGTACGTGGCTGTTTCTCGGTCCGAGAACCTTCTAGAGCCAAGTAACTCACCACACACTATCGACCTAAGGTCTAGAACAGGTTTCTAAAGTTTCGGAACTCTAGGTCTGACGGTTCTTTTTTTAGCTAGAACAAAGCTAACTATTGCAGGCACTGCCTGTCTCTACGCACCCCAATACGTCCCTCCTTCCAAGCTGTGTGTTTGTGTGATTTAGTTTTTCTTTGAAATTTTATGGGAAAAATGACTGATTTACAGTTCATGGCGGTTGCCTAATCACACATATGAAGTTTTGGAAAGATCTGACTTTTTTAACCCTTCGAAACAGCCCCTGTGACACCAATTATGGCAACACATCCTCATTGGGGTATGCTTTTTACAGAATCCTGAGTTTTAAGTCCTTACGTTAAGAACTGACTGATTTACACAGGGTTGAATGCACTATTTCTATCAAACTGCAGGTAGGGTATGGATATACACTTTTAGGGTGATTTTAACCACTTCCGGTTGGTCCAGGAAGCTTAGAATCGACACAGGTAGACCTCATAGTGTCCTGATGGACTGTCATCGAAGACAGGTTCATAAGGCATTCATAACCCACATAGGCTTCAGGTTGACTTTAGAGGAGCAGGCAATGTATTCCTATGGGGAGAGATGTCATTGTAATCTGTGAGATCAAAAAAACCTGATTTACTGTTAAGGGTTAATGCCACACAGTCAAGGTTAGGCTTGCACAGATCGGGAGGACCTCAGGTACGATCCTGAGGTCGAATTGTGCTTCTCACCCTAACGGTTCTCTCACTGTCACCCAAAAGCAAATGACATTTAGGGCCAGGCTTCATTTTGGGCCGACTTTTTTTCATGGTCGCTGCACTCAGAGCGAGCTACGGTCAAGCGGGGCGTCTCGTTGAACTCGGCACAGTCTGGAGACTATGGTGATGCCATTTTTTGTGTTGATTTCAGAATGCCATTTTGGTGATGGACCCTCTCCGTTTAAACATATTGCAAATGTACAAAAGTCAACTAGCAAGTCAGTGTCCATCAGAGCGAGCTACGGTCAAGCGGGGCATCTCGTTGAACTCGGCACGGCCTAGAGAATATGGAAATGCCATTGCAGGCTCTGTGTGTCTTTAAGCACCGCACTTTGTCACTCCATCCTTGCTGTGTGTGTGTCTGTGTGTGTGTGAGAGAGCTTTTCTTTGACATCTGTTGGGAGAAATGACTGACTTACAGTTCATGGGGGTTGCCTAATCACACATATGAAGTTTTGAAAAGATCTGACCTTTTTAACACTTGGAAACAGCCACTATGACACCATTTAAGGCACTTCCGGTTGGCACAGGAAGCTATAAATAAACTCATATCCTGATTGGGGTATGCCTTTACAGAATCCTGAGTTTTAAGTCTGACTTATTGAGTTATTTACGGAAGGTTTAGTGAGTGTGTGTGTTATTTCAGAAAATCATAGAAAATCACAAATCTCGCAGAGCTCCGCAGCACACTTTAAAAAGATTGTTATGAACACCCTGCAACTGGATCTGTAACTGTTTAAAAAAAAAAAAAACTATTTTTTAACATCACCAATTTGACATTGTACGATTTCTCTTAAATGACGATAGATAAATGGCTGGTTCTTTTTTTATTGACACCGGAGGCTCCTTGACTTTGACGTGAAGCGGGAAAAAAAATTCTCTATTTTCATTTTGGACCTTTAATCCCAGAAAAATGGCCATAACTCAAAAACCGTTGAGGCATAGATGCCATCTTGTTCGGGGCCAACTGCCCATTATGCCAAACCTACGCTCACCAAGTTTCGGCTTCTAAATATTTTCAGTTTTGGAGATAAGGTCCCGTCGTGATTCGTGATGTTTTGTACATTTGCAATATGATTATGCCCTCTTGTGGGATTTACCGGGACAGCGGAAAAATGACCAAAATGTGATAATTTTATAAAACGGAAACCGAATGTCCGAGAAAGTTTGTTTGACTTCCCGGTAGGTCCGGCCCTGCCGCTCGGCCCGACGCCGTCCGCGAATTTTAGAAACATTTTCGGACATCTAGTAAGGGACCGTACATTTGCAATATGGACTTTCTCACTAACCATACGGCAAATGTCAAAATGTTCCCTTTATGTATGTAAAGGAATTAATCACTTACCTTTTGAAGATCTTCATATGATTGCAGTCACGAGTCCCAGCTACACAATAAATGTTTATTTTGTTCGATGAAGTCCCTCTTTATATCCCAAAAATGATGTTTTGTTGGCGCGTTATGTTCAGTAATCCACTGGCTCAAAGGCGGTCAACATGCAGACGAATACAATCCTAATAGTACCGGTAAAAATTGGCGAAACATGTCAAACGGTGTTTATAATTAATCTTCAGAAAAATAACGAAGGGTGCGCACTCGGTCACACGCGCAAACCTGCACTGCATGATTCTACAGTCCACTGACAAAGGTCTTTCTTCTTCATTTTTCAGAACACAAGCCTGAAACAATGTCTAAAGACTTGACATCTAGTGGCAGCCATAGGAACTGCAATCTGGGTCCTAACCCATTAGATACTCAATAGGCATTCAATTGAAAACTACCCACATCAAAAAAAGCCCACTTCCTGGATGGATTTCCTTCAGGTTTTCGCCTGCCATATCAGTTCTGTTAAACTCGCAGACATTATTTTAACAGTTTTGGAAAAGTTTGAGTTTTCTATCCAAATGTATCAATTATATGCATATCCTAGCTTCTGGGCCTGAGTAACAGGCAGTTTACTTTGGGTCCACTTCTCATCCAGACGTCGAAATACTGCCCCCAAGCCCTAAGAAGTTAACGAGAGAATCACTGACATGATGTCAGCTGGTCCTTTTGTGGCAGGGCTGAAATGCAGTGGAAATGTTTATGGGGTATTCAGTTCATTTGCATGGCAAGGAGGGACTTTGCAATTAATTGCAATTTATCTGATCACTCAGATCACTGAAGTATATACAAATTGCCATTATACAAACTGAGGCAGCAGACTTTGTGAAAATTTATATTTGTGTTCTCAACTTTTGGCCACAACTGTACATTGATTACAAAAGTCAGTTGATTTATTAATTATATGTATCCACTGGCTACTACATCGTACAAAAGCAGTATTCTCACTGACATGGTACATTCAATGTTTACATACATTTTCTCTGTTCTCCAAACCACAGCATACACAAAGGGTGGCTCTGTTGGTGCAAACTAATGAACTGTGAAAGTGTGATTGTTTAAGAAAATGAACCTCCACTGGTACAATATTCCCAACCTGATTACTTTGCATTTAAAAGAACTCTCGTCATATTGTACTCATAATATATCACGTCCCTTACCCTGTCCCAAAAAAAATGGAGGACATTTCCAAGTTTTAGCTGGTGCAGTGCCTTTACTCTCTTCACACTCTGACTATGAAGCTAATTTCAGCCTGTCAGTTCCAGGCTAATTAAAGGTTAATGGAATCCCTCTGTCAGAACGTTGAATCTGTGTCATCCCCCTTAGGTGCCCCTCCGAGCAGAGGAGATCACCATCCCTGCCGATGTCACCCCAGAGAAGGTGCCCACACACATAGTGGACTACTTAGGACCCCCATTAGCCACTACAAAAGCATCAGCTACTCATAATACATAGTACAGAACACTATTAGTCAATGACTGAAATACATACATGTGAAATGTCTCACACAGCCTACATGTCAGTATATACACACAATATCTAGGCCTTATACATAAAACAGTGCAAATTACAATACAAGATATATCAAATGGCAGTGTCTCTTCACAGTCCCCTTTGTGCAGCAAGGTATTTTTTTAGTCAGTTTTTTTAAAACTGGTTTTATTGCTAGCTTGAGTTACCTGGGGTGGCAGAGTTCCATGTAGTCATGGCTCTATTCTGGACCTGGGGACTGTGAAGAGACCTCTGGTTGAATGTCTTGTGTTGTACCGATGAGTGTCCAAACTGTGTGCCAACTGCATGAACAGACAGTTCGTTACCTCACACAAAGACCAATCGTAGTGCAGTAAATTGCTCCACAACTTTGGAGGGCCTCCAGAGTGACGCAGTGGTCTAAGGCATTGCATCGCAGTGCTAGCTGTGCCACTAGAGAACCTCGTTTGAGTCCAGGCTCTGTCGCAGCCGGCCGCAACAGGGAAACCCATGGGGCGGCGCACAATTTTGTCCAGCATCGTCCGGGTTAGTGTAGGGTTTAGCCGGCAGGGATGTCCTTGTCCCATCGCACTCTAGCGGCTCCTGTGGCGGGCCGGACGCAGTGCACACTGACAGTCGCCAGGTGTACGGTGTTTCCTCCGACACATTGGTGTGGCTGGCTTCCGGGTTAAGCGGACATTGTGTCAAGAAGCAGTGCGGCTTGGTTGGGTTGTGTTTCAGGGGAAGCACGGCTCTCGACCTTCGCCTCACCCGAGTCCGTATGGGAGTTGCAGCGATGAGACGACTGTAACTACCAATTGGATACCACAAAATTGTGGAGAAATAGGGGTAAAAAAAGAATCTAACTTTGAGCCAGGAGAGACTGATATTTTCCCTCCGTGTACATTTAAGTGCGATACGTGCTGCTTTGTTCTGGACCAACTGCAATTTACCCATGTCATTTTTTGCTGCATATGACCACAAAGCCAAGCAGTAGTCCAGGTGTAACAAAACTAGGGCATGTAGGACCTTCCTGGTCGACTGAGATTTCAAGACAGAGCAACGCCCTGTCATAGGACCTCTTCCTATTTTAGCAACCATTGAGTCTATTTTTTTTTTACCATGACAACTGTCCATCTAGGGTTACACCCAGCAGTTTAGTCATCTCAACTTGCTCAATAGCCACATTATTCAATAATAGATCTAAACGAGGTTTAGCGTTGAGCGAGTGATTTGTACCAAAAATTATGCTTTTTGTTTTTGAGATACTGTATTTAGCACCAGCCTATTGCTACAGTGGTTCCTCATTTAAAAGTTGCATCATACTGCAGCACAGCACACCAGACAACGTCAACAGTGAAGAGGCGACTCCTGGATGCTGGCCTTCAAGGCAGAGTTGCAAAGAAAAAGCCATATCTCAGACTGGCCAATAAAAATAAAAGATTAAGATGGGCAAAAGAACACAGACACTGTACAGAGGAACTCTGCCTAGAAGGCCAGCATCACAGAGTCGCCTCTTCACTGTTGACATTGATACTGGAGTTTTGCGTGCACTATTTAATGAAGTTGCCAGTTGAGGACTTGTGAGGTGTCTGTTTCACAAACGAGACACTCTAATAGATCATATCCTGCGTGAGGCTGGATTGAGGGGTATTCTGTTACATAAAGGACATCCTTTCCGTGTCTATGATTACGCGCCCGATGTGGCAAAGCATCGCGCCGGCTACAGGGATAACATGACCGAACTCTACAAACTATTTTCGGGTACGATTTAATGAAGCTGCCATTTGAGGACTTGAGGCATCTGTTTCTCAAACTAGATACTCTAATGTATGTGTCCTCTTGCTCAGTTGTGCACCGGGCATCCCACTCCTCTTTCTATTCTGGTTAGAGCCAGTTTGCGCTGTTCTGTGAAGGGAGTAGTACAAAGCGTTGTACGAAGTCTTTAGTTTCTTAGCAATTTCTCTTATGGAATAGCCTTCATTTCTCAGAACAAGAATAGACTAATGAGTTTCAGGAGAAAGCGCTTTGTTTCTTGCCATTTTGAGCCTGTAATCGAACCCACAAATGCTGATGCTCCAGATACTAAAGAAGGACAGTTGTATTGCTTCTTTAATGAGAACAACAGTTTTCAGCGGTGCTAACATAATTGCAAAAGGGCTTTCTAATGATCAATTAGCCTTTTAAAATTATTAGCTAACACAACGTGCCATTGGAATACAGGAGTGATGGTTGCTGATAATGGGCCTCTGCACGCCTATGTAGATATTCCATAAAAAATCTTCAGTTTCCAGCTACAACAGTCATTTACGATAACAATGTCTACTGTATTTCTGATCAATTTGATGTTATTTTAACCTGTTGAATCTATGGGGGCGCTATTTCATTATTGGATTTAAAAACGTGCACGTTTTAAGCGCAATATTTTGTCACGAAAAGATGCTCGACTATGCAAATAATTGACAGCTTTGGAAAGAAAACAGTCTGACGTTTCCAAAACTGCAAAGATATTATCTGTGAGTGCCACAGAACTCATGCTACAGGCGAAACCAAGATGAAACTTCAAACAGGAAATGAGCAGAATTTCTGAAGCTCTGTTTTCCATTGTCTCCTTATATGGCTGTGAATGCACCAGGAACGAGTCTGCCCTTTCTGTCGTTTCTTCAAGATGTCTGCAGCATTGTGACGTATTTGTAGGCATATCATTGGAAGATTGACCATAAGAGACTACATTTTCCAGGGGAACGCCCGGTGTCCTTTGTCTAAATTGGTGCGTAATCTTCAGTTGCGGGCATTTTCTCCTGGGATTCAGGAGAGAAAGCACACTTCCACGAACGATATATCATCGAAGAGATATGTAAAAAACACCTTGAGGATTGGTTCTAAACAACGTTTGCCATGTTTCAGTCGATATTATGGAGTTAATTTGGAAAAAAGTTCGGCGTTTTGATGACTGGATTTTCGGGTTTTTTTGGTAGCCAAACGTGACGCACCAAACGGAGCGATTTCTCTTAAACAAACAATCTTTCAGGAAAAACTGAACATTTGCTATCTAACAGTCTCCTCATTGAAAACAACTGAAGTTCTTCAAAGGTAAATTATTTTATTTGAATGCTTTTCTGGTTTTTGTGAAAATGTTGCCTGCTGAATGCTAATGCTAACGCTAACGCTAAATGCTACGCTAGCTAGCTACTGTTACACAAATGATTGTTTTCCTATGGTTGAGAAGCATATTTTGAAAATCTGAGATGACAGTGTTGTTAACAAAAGGCTAAGCTTGAGAGCTAGCATATTTATTTCATTTAATTTGCGATTTTCATGAATAGTTAACGTTGCGTTATGGTAATGAGCTTGAGGCTGTATTCACGATCCCGGATCCGGGATGGCTAAGTGCAAGAGGACAAAATGTGATTTCTCTCAAAAACAAGGACATTTCTAAGTGACCCCACACTTTTGAACGGTAGTGTATGTATTTTAGGCACATCATGTAAATTAGGCCTCATGTAAAATCACTGTCAAAAGCGCAAGATACTGTTGCATGATAAATGGGTGCTGTTAGCTTACAATATAATTTATGTGATGTTTGGAACAGTGTAAACAATACTAAATCAATTATAAGTAATACATGAAAATCTGTTCTAGTGACAAAAAAATTGTAAAGCCTCTAATACAGCATAGCAAAGTTTCAAAACAGCCGGATTTGTGAAATTGCTTTATCCGACATTTTGCAGTTGCATGAGGCTTGGTGATCACAGAATCAGTAGGATATTAAAACAAACACTCAAATAGGCAACAAAAGCAGGAACCGTATAGAGCTGAGTGTAGGGCTGAGTAACTTACTCAGTCCTGGCTTTCGTTCAAAGTAAGTTATATTATAATGCAGGGTTAAAGAAACATTCTTTCTGATTGTCTTTCTCCTCTCGCTACAGCTAATTTCATTTGAATTATTATGTGGATGATAATAAATGTATACATTTGTAGGGGTTGATGCATTTTTCATTAGGGCTGTTCATCTGGTCTGTTATGTTGAGTTTCAAATGTAAAACTTCAGAGTACTTCAGCCTCGAATGCATTGCACGTTTGTCCTTTTTTTGTCTATTAGGCTACACTTTACAGTAGGACTACTCTGACTGACCACAGCATCCATCGGTAGTCTAAACTGTGGCACAAGTTGGAGGATTTCACACCTAGCCGAACTATTAGACTATCCTTTTTTAAATGAATGGAGGTTAGAATTTTTCAGTCAGTCTCTCCTACCACACTAGAGTGCTGCAAAAAAAGAAATCAGCTGGCGTGTTGTCCCGGAGTTGAGAGAGAACTTGGGTAAATAAAATAGTGCAATTCACACATGGTTTTGTGCTTTACAGCCCATTACGTAAACGAAGAGTGGATGATATCCACCACGGAGTGGGACAGCACAGCACAAATCTGCAGATAACATAAGGCCAGCTATTGTGAAAGAATACTTGTGAATCTTGTTGGTTTCCTCTATCGCTTCAAGAGGCCTACTGTCCACCTGGTAATTGTTTGGTTCCAAAGGATAAAGCGTCATGGTGGATGACATCCTTATCCAGCACAGCAATTTGAAGAAATCCAGTGGTGAATGGACTGTTTTTGAAGTTTTAATATATTTATTTGTCTAATATTAAAAGGCTCTTTAAAAGCGATTTGAGTTGTCAATATCCCGCATTTCATTGTGAGAAGAAAAATATAGAATTCTTGGCATGGCTTCTTTTCAGCCAAATGTTGAATAGACATGCAGACTAATTAATGCAGGAAAATACCAATAATAGCCTACTGTCGTAGTTGTCCTTTGTATGGGTACAGTACAGTATGTGCCGAGGCTATATGACTGCGCCATCAACGTGTTTATTTAGCAGACATCACTTGCTGGGGTAAAGTCATTTTCTCTGAATCCCCTTTCCGATTGTTTGGAGCATCCAGAAAAAAAGCTTGTCTGGAGGAGACAGAGTGAGCTCTACCATCAGTCCTGTGTCATGCCAACAGTAAAGCATCCTGAGGCCATTAATGTGTGGGGTTGCTTCTCAGCCAAGACAGTGGGCTCACTCTCAATTTTGCCTAAGAACACAGCCATGAATAAAGAATGGTACCAACACATCCTCCGAGAGCAACCTCCCAACCATCCAGGAACAGTTTGGTGACGAACAATGCCTTTTCCAGCATGATGGAGCGCCTTGCGATAAGGCAAAAGTGATAACTAAGTGGCTCGGGGAACAAAACATCAATATTTTGGGTCCATGGCCAGGAAACTCCCCAGACCTTTATCCCATTGAGAACTTGTGGTTAATCTTCAAGAGGCGGGTGGACAATCAAAAACCCACAAATTCTGACAAACTCCAAGCATTGATTATGCAAGAATGGGCTGCCATCAGTCAGGATGTGGCCCAGAAGTTAGTTGAAAGCATGCCTGGGCGGATTGCAGAGGTCTTGAAAAAGAAGGGTCCACACTGCAAATATTGTCTCTTTGCATCAACTTAATGTAATTGTCAATAAAAGCCTTTGACACTTTATGAAATGCTTGTAATTATACGTCAGTATTCCACAGTAACATCTGACAAATATCTAAAGACACTGAAGCAGCAAACTTTGTGACACAAATATTAATTTCCATTCTCAACTTTTGGCCACAACTGTATTCCACTACCAACCTCAGCAATTTACCATCCAGGTTGTTCGTACCAGGTGGTTTGATCAACTCTTCCACACCCACTTTGTGGAACTCAACTACAGTGCTTGTCTTTCTTTGTTTGGTCCATTATGCATGAATATGAAGGATCAGAATTTGTTGTTTGCATGTCATGCTTACATTTTTCTTATCAACTAAAATGTTATTAAAGTGGCTGGCAATATCAAAGGGTTTTGTTTTGCACAAACCATCTGCCTCAATGAAGAATGGAGCCAAGTTTGCTTTTTTTGCCTAGAATTTCATTTTAAAGTACTCCAGAACTGTTTTACTATTCTTTTTATAAATTTTCTTTGTTCCATAGTATAGTTTCTTCTTCTTTTTGTTTGGTTTAGTTACGTGATTTCTCTATTTACTGTTTGCCAGTCTGCTGTGTTGTCAGACTTATTTGTTATTCCCTTTGCCTCATCAGTTGATTAAATTGAGTGCATTTGTTCTGTCCCTACAGAAACGGAACAGACTGATGAGGTCCTCAGAGAGGAGATTATCAAGGTAAAGTGCTCATCTCTTCTTTAGCTGAGCGCTCAGGGGTGAAGTTTCCCCTAGGTACAGATCTAGGATCAGCATCCCCAACCTTAACAATTAGTGGGGAAAATGCTAAATTGACCCAAGATCAGCAACTTCACGCTACACCTAGCTGAACAAGACATTATTACTTAATGAGTTGTAGTGAGTAAGTGTTGTAGTGAGCCTTGCACAGCTGTACCTTACAAATTCATAATTGGTTGACTTGATTTGGAGAATGTGTGATTGTGTGCTTTATTTGATGACAAAGTACTTACATTGCAACCATGATTTCTTAACCTCTAGTGTCAAACAATCCCGTATCCGGGAGCGTAATCATAGCCTCAAGCTCATTACCATAACGCAACGTTTCCTATTCATGAAAATCACAAATGAAACGTTTGGCTAAGAAAAAAAACGAAAATGCAGTCAACACAACGCCAAACTTTTTTCCAAATTAGCTCCATAATATCGACAAACATGGCAAACGTTGTTTAGAATCAATCCTCAATGTGTTTTTCACTATTCTATTCGATGAAAAATCATTCCTGGCAGTCGGTTTCTCATCAAAGGCAAACGGAAAAATACTGCAGCTGGAGATTACGCAATAATTGCGACGGAGGACACCAAGCGACCACCTGGTAGATGTAGTTTCTTATGGTCAATCTTCCAATGATATGCCTACAAATACGTCACAATGCTGCAGACACCTTGGGGAAAACGTGGAAAACGTAAGCTGACTCCTAGCTCCTCCACAGCCATATAAGGAGTCATTGGAATGAGGCGGTTTCAAAAAATGCAGCACTTCCTGATTGGATTTGTATCTGGGTTTCGCCTGTAACATCAGTTCTGTGGCACTCACAGACAATATCTTTGCAGTTTTGGAAACGTCAGTGTTTTCTTTCCAAAGCTGTCAATTATATGCATAGTCGAGCATCTTCTCGTGACAAAATATCTTGTTTAAAACAGGAACGTTTTTCATCCAAAAATTAAAAGAGCCCCCCTATATCGAAGAAGTTAACTCATGCAGGCCAATGTGGTGTATGATGTCACCCAGGATGAAACGATAGACAAGGTACCCTCTCTCACACATTTACACTGGAGTCATGTCAGTCATGTCAGCAAGCCTTGACACCCACCATCTCAGATTGTTCTGAAATAATTTCAGTAGTTAGCAACAGATTCAAGATTAGCATTCTTGAAACATGATTTTGTTGACATGTAATTTGAAAATAAGAAATTCAGCTAATTGATTGCACCCTTTAAATTTTTAGAATTCACATAGTTTTCAATAAATATGTATCCAGCATCCGATTTGAACCAAATGTCTTCCTACCATTGAGTAAGACATGAGGAATCCATTAAAATACAAACCAACAGGCCCCCCCACATGCCAATAGCACCCAAACAACCAGTTGTGGCAGACCAGGGGGTTGGGTCAAAACATTTACACAGATCAGACACGGACAGAGTAGGATTAGCTCAGTTTCAAAGGTGTTTACTAAAATAATAGTCCAAAAGAAAAGAACAGGTCTCCTCCAAGAGACCCTCTCCGGGATACCAACTTCTGGGCTCCGGGTCTTCCTGTATCCTGTGGGGATCAAAAACTGAACTCCCTCCTGTTACCTCTGGTACCGTCCCCAACTATATGGGAGTCCTTTCCTCCCCCAGTGTCTCTCCTGTGTGTTGCCCTTCTGGTAGCTTTATGGGACAACCTTTTTTTGAACCGTGGCACACCTTGATGGGATAAACTCTGTGGCACACTTAATAATTTATTAAGTGGTAATGACCTCCATCTCATCTGATCCATACAGCAAATCATCCATTTTCTGTGACGAACATTGTTCATAGTTGAAATACGGTTTATTTCAACTACTTTCATAGTTCCTTACTCATGATGGTTCATTTGTGTGTACCTCTTAAGAGTGTCCCGCAAATCTCAGATGGAAAGAAACACTGCTAAGTTTAATCACTTTTACGGAAGTGTATTAGGGCCAATTGAAGAGAAAAAATAAATAGACAGCGATGGGTGGTGGTACTTGGATTATTTTTCTTTGCACGGATATTGGCAATATTTAGAAACAATCTATTCCCTGTGTGGCAATATTTGAGATTTAATTTTTTTTTTTTAATTATATATGAATTTGAGAATAAAGTGACATATTTCAAGATTAAAGAATGTGATTTGGTTATTAATTGCATGTCTCCCTGACTCCCTGTTGCTGTGCGTGCGCCACCATTGAAATGCCTGAGTTCGAAAATATGTGCTAAAATAGCAAGGATTTCCTTGTTATTGCGAAGCAGGAATTTAAGTGATGCGGGTAATAAACTGTTCCTTCTCCCTTAATGTAACTTGACCTGACCTCTGCCCCCATTCCTCACTAATCCACAGCTCTCCACCCTTATCTGTGGATAATTTACCCCACCATATACAGTGGAAGTCAGAAGTTTGCATACACTTAGGTTTGAGTCATTAAACTTTGTTTTTCAACCACTCCACACATTTCTTGTTAACAAACTATAGTTTTGGCAAGTCGGTTAGGACATCGACTTTGCATGACACAAGACATTTTTACAACAATTGTTAACACACAGATTTATTCACTTATAATTCACTATCACAATTCCAGTGGGTCAGAAGTTTACACACTAAGTTGACTGTGCCTTTAAACAGCTTGGCAAATTCCAGAAAATGATGTCATTGCTTTAGAAGCTTCTGATAGGCTAATTGACATCATTTGAGTCAATTGGAGGTGTACCTGTGGATCTATTTCAAGGCCTACCTTCAAACTCAGTGCCTCTTTGCTTGACATCATGGGAATATCAAAAGAAATCAGCCAAGACCTCAAGGAAAAAAAATTGTAGACCTCCACAAGTCTGGTCCATCCTTGGGAGCAATTTCCAAACACCTGAAGGGACCACGTTCATCTGTAGAAACAATAGTACGCAAGTATAAACCTCATGGGACCACGTAGCCGTCATACCGCTCAGGAAGGAGACTTTGGTGCGAAAAGTGCAAATCAATCCCAGAACTACAGCAAAGGACATTGTGAAGATGCTGGAGGAAACAGGTACAAAAGTATCTGTATCCACAGTAAAATGAGTCCTATATCAACATAACCTGAAAGGCTGCTCAGCAAGGAAGAAGCCACTGCTCCAAAACCGCCATAAAAAGGCAGACTACGGTTTGCAACTGCACATGGGGACAAAGATCATACTTTTTGGAGAAATGTCCTCTGGTCTGATAAAACAAAAATAGAACTGTTTGGCCATAATGACCATCGTTATGTTTGGAGGAAAAGGGGGAGGCTTGCAAGCCGAAGAACACCATCCCAACCGTGAAGCATGGGGGTGGCAGCATCATGTTGTGGTGGGGGGGTGCTCTGCTGCACGAGGGACTGGTGCACTTCACAAAATAGATGGCATCATGAGGTAGGAAAATTATGTGGATATATTGAAGCAACATCTCAAGACATCAGTCAGGAAGTTAAAGCTTGGTCACAAATGGGTCTTTCAAATAGACAATGACCCCAAGCATACTTCCAAAGTTGTGGCAAAATGGCTTAAGGACAACAAAGTCAAGGTATTGGAGTGGCCATCACAAATCCCTGACCTCAATCTTATAGAAAATTTGTGGAAGGCTACCTGAAACGTTTGACCCAAGTTAAACTATTTAAAGGCAATGCTACCAATTACTAATTGAGTGTATGTAAACTTCTTACACACTGGGAATGTGATGAAAGAAATAAAAGCTGAAATAAATCATTCTCTCTACTATTATTCTGACATTTCACATGTGGTTATCCTTACTGACCTAGAGAGGGAATTTTTACTCAGTTTAAATGTCACCCATCATTACTAAAGCCCATTCTAAAGTATAGTTTCACCAGTCGTCTAACTCAGGCATTTCAACGATGGCGCGCACAGCAACAAGCCACAAGGGAGACGTGCAATTAACCAAATCCAATAATTTCATCTTGAAATTACAACTGACTTTAATCTCAATGTCTACTTTATTCTCTAAATATTGGCACTTAATTCCTGAAATATTGGCACTTTTTATTTTCTAAATATTGACACTCTAAAGTACCAGTGTGCAACAACAACAAAAAAGTGCCACCACCGTCAATTTTGGGGGGGTTGCACTTGGCACAAATATTCTTCCGTAATCTCATCTGTGCTAATAGTCCTCACAGGCGAAGTAAAATTATACGAAGTGCTTTGCTCGGGATGCGCGCCCCTCAAATGATACAAATGTAACAACCGCTCCAGTGCACTGGAGTTGAAACAACTATACAGTAACCATGTGTGCCATTTAAATGTATCTGATAGATTGTCTTTCTTGCGGTGCAACCAAGTTAAAATCCCACATCCATTCCACCGGCCATGTTTAAGTGTTCATTTCGTTTTTATCAGGAAAAGTTTTGCGATACACCTGAGTTTCTCAAGCCACAACATTTTCTTTGCAACTTTGAGTAGAAAAACAATCGCTTTTAGTCATGATGAAAATAAATTGTGGGCTCATCCTCAAAGTCAAGCCAGTCCTCCATGAAAGCAATTCAGTTTGTCTCTTAGCAACCTAATGCTTCAACTCTCCTTGAATAGTCCAAAAATGGCAGCTTTCTGAGAGGGATATCCCTATGGTGCAATTCTCATATGAAGAATCTTCCTACAAGCCCAAAACTGATGGAAAAATGGGCTAGTGACAAATGTTGCGACAACTCTAGTAAAATAATACAATTATAAATGTATATGTTTTTAATAAAATTATATACGAAAACATCTCTATATGTAGTGTGATTAGTGACATTTACCATTAAACCCAACCCAATACTATTGTTAGGTTCTAATTATTAGAGTAAGAACTCGACGGACACTGAAAGGTTAAACCAAATGTATTCTTCCCAAAGGATCGAACAGCTGAATCGACAAAAACATGTTTACAATAGTGGTGTATATGTTACCCCACTTTGGTTGGAGTCTCCTCCTCGCTAAACATTGTATCTTTATTGCTAGATGGGAAACTAAATGATACGGATCATAAACCTTCCCTTCTCCCTTAACGTGACCTGACCTGGACACCCTTCATCACTAATCCATGGCTTTCTCCCCTGCCACGTGATCGTTTCCCCTACACTCAGTACATTCCAAGCTTAATTGCATCCACCATATACCTTCCTCCTACAGATAACCATTAACCTCTGGTGTAACCCCTCGGCTATGGCACCGCTCAGGTCTCTATTATAACTAATGATTTAATAACATTTAAAGTTCAGAAATCCAAACCATCACTATTATCTTTGCTAAACACTATACAGTGTGTTTGGGACTTTTACCATTGAAGTCCATTAGAAACCATAAGATTATGCCAGTAGAGCTGCTGTAGCCTAATAGTTTGTTTGTTCATCAGGAATGGTCTAACTAATGCAGACCTTTTTTTTAATGGAATAAGGGACCGTTTCCCGGACCCAGATTAAGCCTAAGAGAAGGTCAAACTGAATTGCCCTCAGGAGGCTAAAAAGATTTGTCATGGGCCCTCAGATCCTCAAAAAGTTATATAGCTGCACCAACGAATGCATCTTGACTGGCTGCATCACCGTATTGCAACTGCTTGGCATCCAACTGCAAGGCACAACAGAGGTTTATGCGTAGGGCCGAGCTCTCTACCATCCAGCACCTCTATACCAGACGGTGTCAGATGAAGGCCCATAAAGTTGTCAGACTCCAGCCACCCAAGCCACAGACTGTTCTCTCTGCTACCGCATGGCAAATTTTAATTGCTTTCATGGAGGACTGGTTTGAATAGTGAGGATGACCACATTTATTTTAATCATGAGCAAAAGTTGTGATCCATTTAATAAACACAGGACATCAGCAAAATGTAATAAGGGTGTCGCAGTAGTAGGAACAGCGGCATCTAGTAGGGAAAATCTGGTCATTTCACACAAATTTATGGTAAATATTGCAAGCAACTTCAATGGCTAATTTCTATGAACAGGGGAAAAAACAACTCACAGGGAATACATTACATAGGAAGAAAAAGCAATATTCCAAGCCGCAGCTCCATACTACTGGTCAGTCATGGAGAACTGATACGGTATACAGGATGTTGGGGTGTGCGGGTACGTGGGTGACTTGATGATAATTTGATTCTTCATGCCTTACTCATTGTTAAGAGGAATTATTTTCCAAATCAGATGTTAAGTACTATTTTTTTATTGACGATCATATAAATCCAATACATTTAAATGGCCAATTTGGTGCAATCAATTAGCTTAATTTCTCAGATATCAAATTATTTAAAATAAAAAAATCATGTTTCAGGAATGCTAATCTTATTTGTTTCTAACTACAGAAACAATTTGAGCACAATCTGAGATGGTTGGTGTCAAACCTCTGCTTTTTGAGGTGGAACGACCAAATGTCTTCCATAGAGCTTCAAATTCCTTCTTAGAGCAACCCCATATGGAAGCATTTGGCATGGTATAACAAGCATTTGTATCATGTAGCCTACAGTATGGGACCAACAATATGATAAGGGATGCAAACTGGTGAGGGCCCAAAAAGGTGACACTTTTTTGCACTGAAACATGCAAAAAATCATTGCTAGGGGGAAATGCATGTTTTAACTAATTTAACAACAAAGAATATGATTTACATGATCAGTCTCTGTGTGTTAAATGAAGTGGTTCATTTGAAACCTAACCTCACAGATAAATAATTTAAAGAAAGCAATCCAATGTTATTTGTTGCCTAGACTTTACTGCAAATGACACTCAAGTCTTGAGAAAAAACAATACACTAATATTGCAGTTAGCCATGACAGCCTTTGTAATAGAACGCTTTTGACCACACACACACACACACACACACACACACATCTAAATATTGCACTTGGGGGAAAAATAAAGTAACTTTCACTGAGTAAAACGTTTAATAATCCCCCCTCAATTACACAAAGGTGTTACTGTCAAATTCAACACAACAAAATAAATAACTTTGGGCTACACTGCACATTTACATTGTACACCCTCTGCCTGTGGACATCTGTTCTACAATGTGCCAGCAGAGCATGATACCATGCTTTGTTGGCATAATTGATCTCTTTCAGGCAGAGTACACCTGGTATACCCCTTTTTATGCACTGTATTGAAAAAGTGAAAAGAGAGAAAGTGTGTGGTGTTCCTTTCACCTCAATAGTGGCATCCAACCTAAGCCAAGCCCAGCTCCAGCTACACTTGATCCCTGAATCCACTTGTTTAAAAGCAATGCCTAATTTTTCACGTAATTCTCTCATTCTGAAAATTTACCAAATACTGTAGAGGGAAAACAGTTAACATAGTGGTGAACATCAGCCAATTCCACCCAATCTCCTTACTGAATGTCAAGGGTAAAATCTTCTTTAGGGTCATTGCCCAGAGGATGGCCGAGTACCTGCAAAGGAATGTACACGTCGATACATCTGTACAGAAGGCAGGAATATCAGGGTTCTCTGGCTGCTTGGAACATTCCAGCATGATCTGGCACCAGATCCAAATGGCCAAGGTGGAGAAAAGGGACCTCCATGTAGTCTTCCTCGACCTCGCCAATGCATTTGGCTCTGTGCCCCATGAACTCCTGTGGTCTGCCTTCAGATTTTTCCACATACCGGACACCATCACAACCCTGGTGAAGTCGTACTTCCAGGATCTGCAGTTCTGCTTCACCACCTCATGGCAGTGCCTGAATGTAGGTATAATGGCGGGATATACCATTTCTCTGTTGGCATTCATAATGGCAATGGAGGTTATCAGATCCTCAAAATGGGTTGCTGGTGGACAGCGAGTCGACTCTGGTTTCCGCCTCCCTCCACTCAGAGCCTACATGGACGACATTACAACATTGACCACCACTGTCCCATGCACCAGGAGACTGCTCAGAAAACTCGAGGAGAACATCAGTTGGGCCCGTATGAAGATTAAACCATCCAAGTCACGCAGCATCTCGATTGTGAAGGGAGTACTCTCTGACCTGAAATTCTTCATCGGAGATGACCAAATCCCAACAGTGTCTGAGCAGCCAGTAAAAAGCCTTGGAAGGTGGTATGATGCAAGCCTGAAGGACAAAGACCAGGTGCAACAGCTGCGCAAAGACATCAGTAGTAGCCTACAGTCCATCGACAACACCCAGCTACCTGGAAAGTTAAAGGCCTGGTGTCTGCAGTTTGGTCTCCTACCCCAGGTGTTGTGGCCCCTAGCAGTGTGAGGTTCCAATCTCAACAGTGGAGAAGATGGAAAGGAGTCACAGGCTACTTAAAGAAGTCGCTCGGAGTTCCACGATGCCTTACCACCATAGGCCTCTATGGAGATGGTGTCCTCAAGCTGCCCCTCACCAGTCTAACAGAGGAATTCAAGTGTGCAAAAACCAGGCTCCAGATGACACTGAATGAATCTCGAGACCCAGTGGTGAGCAACAACGCGCCGACCTTGGCAACTGGGCGCAAATGGAGGCCAGGAAAAGCAGTCCAGGAGGCAACAGCAGCCCTCAGACATGCTGACATTGTGGGTCATGTTCAGCAAGGGAGAGGAGGCCTTGGGCTAACTAGCCGTGCTGCTTGGAGTAAGGCCACTGCACCAGAGCGGCGGAAGATGGTAGTGCAGGAAGTACGCCATCAGGAGGAGGCTGCAAGGTGGGCCAAGGCAGTCTCTCTTTCCAAACAGGGACAGTGGACTCGATGGGACAGTGTGGAGAAGAGGAAGATCAGCTGGAAGGATCTGTGGGCCATGGAAGCGAGGCGGTTGAGCTTTTCCATCAGAGTAACATATGACGTTCTTCCAACACCAGTTAATCTTCACCAATCGTATGGTGAAGATCCGGAATGTGCCCTCTGTTAAATGCCAGCCAACCTCAGGCACATTCTCACAGGGTGTAAAACAAGCCTCACCCAAGGACGCTACACTTGGCGTCACAACCAAGTCCTTAAAAACCTTGCGTCCGCCCTGGAGGACAAGAGAGCTGCCACCAACTCCCTACCATCCCCAGCAGCATCACACCCCTTACGGACAAACTTTGTCCGCGAAGGGGCTAAACCACCGAAGAGCGGCTCTACACCATTAGAGCGAGACCAGCTGCGCTTGGCCTGCCACTGGAAAATGCTAGCTGACATTGGCCGGCAACTTGTGGTTCCTCCGGAGATCGCAACCACCACCCTAAGACCTGACATGGTGCTCTGGTCCCGTTCGCTCAAGAAGGTCTTCATCATTGAGCTCACAGTACCCTGGGAGGACTCAGTAGATGAGGCTTATGAGCGAAAACATCTGCGCTATGCCGATCTAGCTGCCGAAGCACGGCATCATGGCTGGAACACAGAAGTCCGACCAGTGGAGGTGGGCTGCAGAGGTTTTGTGGCAACATCTACAACCAGACTGCTCAGAGACCTGGGAATTAAGGGCCAGAGCCAGCGTTCGGCAATCAAAGCTGTATTGGAGGCGGCAGAAGGCAGCAGTCAGTGGCTCTGGATGAAGAGGAAAGACCCCAGCTGGGCCCCGAAGTGAGAGGGCCAGGAGGTATGCGGTCAACAATGCTTGACTCAGGGAGGAGGACGCCTCTGCCATGCATAGTCCCATGGGATGTTGGCTATCAACAAGGCAACTCCTATGACTAATTGGGAATGGGACGCAAGCGTAGGATTGATCACCCTGTCGCTGGCCGCTTTTGGGGAGGGTGTATAGTGTGAAAGGCCGAAACACTCTAGGAACCAAAGGTACACTACTGACGATGCGCTCCCCAAATTTCACCAGGCTCACTGTTCATTAACTCTTGAAGTGCTTGCACAAAGGATAGTAACATCTCATCCTGTGTTCTTGGAATCTTACTTGAGGAACGGCAAGGAGTCGTATACCAGTTAATACTATAGCGAATTGGTTAGGTTACTAACGTTAGCTCATCTGATGTTGTAACGTTAGCTGTCTGACTTTATTAGCCAGCTAATTTTCACACCATGAACTCAATTATTTGATCAGTTAAGTTGGCTAATGTTGCTCAACATTTCTCTGGCTAGCTAACGAATAATTTGATCCAGCTAGCAAGATACTTAACAATACTTGTTCCACCACACTTTCTCCCTCACCTCAAACTTTCTGGTTACAGCTCATGAAGTACGCTTCATCACCTTCTCACCCCTATCTCCGTGGTCAGGCTTCACACCTACCTCTTTGTTATCATTCAGGGGACGCGCTGCTGTAACTGGAAAGCTGCCTTTCCACTCTCTGCTGTCTTTCCAGAACGCACGCTGATGTTGTAACTAGCCAATTGGTTGTCTCTTGTCTTTTCAGTTGCGTGCTGCATTTTGTTACGTGAATGATTGGCTGAGCCTTGGATACAGCCAGTATTCTTTATTATTATTATTTTTTTTGAATAAATGTATTTTATTCATAATACAAAAATCAACTTACATGGCTACATCAAACATGTCTAGCAAACTAAACACAGGTATTAACAATGCTCAAACATACAAAAATTATAAATAAAATACAAATTTAAGTGCAATTATATTCACTCTGAAAATATCTTATTATAATGATTCATGAAGATGTTATTATTTTTGTTATTCACTAGGGGTAGTGTTTTAATAAAAATTAAATTCAATCAGAAAAATTGGTAATTTTGGTATAGAATTTTGGAATTTTTGTTTGTGTAAAAAGTATTTGGCAACAAGAATAAAAAAATGAACAATCATTTCAGTGGTTTTGTTATCATTGCAATAGTAACATATTATATATTTTATGTTAAAATTATAGGCAGTGTTCATAATGGTAAATAAGTACTTTGCAAGGTTTTCCCAAAATTCGGACACAAATTTACATTCAAAGAATAAGTGAGACAGATTCTCACCTTTTTCACAGAAAACGCAGATATCATCAATAGCCACAAATTTGGAAATCATAGAATTACATGGATATATCTTATGCAAAATGTTGAAGTGCACTTCCTTAACTTTGTTTGGTATACAGTATTTGTAAGGTCTTAACCATGCATTTTTCCAGACAATGTCAGGAATAAGCATAATCCAGAAAAACGTTCCTCTCGGTGTAAGTTGGTTTTGTGAATGAAGAATTTGTCTTATATATTTATTACAACAAGATCTCTCAAGTAAGCCCACGCCTTCCAATCTGAGTTCTGGATAAACTTTGATCATTCCCAAAATTAAGATGACTTTTCATAAGTGTAGTTAGACCACTGGGAACGGCTTTGATCACAGAAATAAACTATCTGAAGGGTATTGGAAACTCTTTCAATGTTATAAATTGTTCATATGTGAGAATATTACCCTTGTTGTCGGAAACATCAAGAACAAAGTCAATATTCCTCTCATGCCAGCTGGGGTAGAACAATGACTTATTCCTTACAGTTATGTCTGAATTATTCCACAAAAGAGCTTTGAGGGGAAAAATTGTGCAGGAAACATATTTTCCAGGCCAGTAAAGCTTGTTAGTGAAACCTAGCCAATTTAGCAGGTAATCTTTCAGGAATATAATTACATTTCAGTAAAAATTGAAGACCTCCCAATTTATTAAACACATTATTTGGAATGAAATACCATATTGTATCGAGCAAACATGTTTTCAACCAGTTGATCTTGAAAGTGTTATTTATGTCAACAAATGTAAAACAATATACAGAAACAAGCAAATATTTTCAAAATTTTGTTATGATAAGTTTATTAAAATAAAATAAAAAGAATGCCCGTTGGTAGACGATGAATGAGCGGTTCACTTTTGCCTTCAGTTCTTTTGTTAGAAAGGACATTTTTTTTTGTTTGAGACTTATTTTTTCCAGATGAAGTCAAGAAAGGTCTTATTGATCTCTGTACAAGTAGCTGGATTTACACATAACGATAATGAGGGGTACACAAAACGAGACAGTTCCTCTGCCTTGGACAGAAGTACTTTCCCAAGTATAGAAAGATCTCTTTGTAGCCAGTTATTAAATATATTTTTAGTTCTCTTAATTTTAGGAGAGAAATTCAAATGTTGTCTGACTAAGTGTTTTTTTTGACAGATGTATTCCTAAATATTTAACAGTCCTGGATACAGCCAGTATTGCTCCAAACCCGCATCACTTGTTCGCTCACAGACAGTAATGATCCAAATGCCTCCCTCCCTCCCAAACTTTTCTTATCAGATCCACACGAATCACGTAGGTCACATATTTTGGATTCAAAACGGCGACTTTTGCGGAAAGGTGACTGGTTTGCATCCCTGTATGATAAATTAGAACTTTTATTAGTGTTTTGTAATTTTTTATGCACTCACCTTCCAGATCCGAACAAAATGGATCCCCTTGGTAAACGACAAAGCAGAGAAGGGGAACAAGTATGAAAATACTGTTTCAATTACCTGTGCTTGTGCTTAGAAGTTGGTGTGTTTTTATTTAATTAGATAAATTAAGATCCCCATTAACTGACGCCAATGGTGACAACTCGTCTTACGGGGGATGACATATTATGAAAAAGACATTACAGACAAAAGAGTTTACAATTTAATGTACATACAGTCAAAAGTTTGGACACACCTACTCATTCAAGGGTTTTTCTTTATTTTTACTATTTTCTACATTGTAGAATAATAGTGAAGACATTAAACTATGAAATAACACATGGAATCATGTAGTAACCAAAAAAGTGTTAAAATATTTAGATTTTTTTATGTAGCCACCCTTTGCTTTGATGACAGCTTTGTACACTATTGGCATTCTCTCAACCAGCTTCATGAGGTAGTAACCTGGAATGCATTAACAGGTGTGCCTTGTTAAAAGTTCATTTGTTGAATTTCTTTCCTTAATGCATTTGAGCCAATCGGTTATGTTGTGACAAGGTAGGGGAGGTATACAGAAGATGGCCTTATTTGGTAAAATACCAAGTCAATATTATGACAAGAACAGCTCAAATAAGCAAAAAAAATTAGTCCATAAATTCTTTAAGACCAGAAGGTCAGTCAATCCGGAAAATGTCAAGAACTTTGAAAGTTTCTTCAAGTGCAGTCGCAAAAACCATCGAGCTGTGATAACTGGCTCTCACGAGGACCGCCACAGGAAAGGAAGACCCAGAGTTACCTTTGCTGCAGAGGATAAGTTCATTAGAGTTACCAACCCCAGAAATTGCAGCCCAAATATATGCTTCACACAGATAAAGTAACAGACTCATCTAAACATCTACTGTTCAGAGGAGACTGCGTGAATCAGGCCTTCAAGGCTGAATTGCTGCAAAGAAACCACTACTAAAGGACACCAATAAGAATACTTGCTTGGGCCAAGAAACACGAGCAATGAACAATAAACCGGTGGAAATCTGTACTTTGTTCTCATGAGCAGATTTTAGATTTTTTGTTCCAACTGCTGTGTCTGTGAGACGCACAGTAGGTGAACAGGTGATCTCTGCATGTGTGGTTCCCACCATGAAGCATGGAGGAGGTGTGATGGTGTGGGGGTGCTTTGCTGGTGACACTGTCAGTGATTTATTTAGAATTCAAGGCACCCTTAACCAGCATAGCTACCACAGGATTCTGCAACGATACACCATCCCATCTGGTTTGGGCTTAGTGGGACTATCATTTGTTTTAAACAGGACAATGACCCAACACACTTCCAGGCTGTTTAAGAGCTATTTGACCAAGAAGGAGAGTGATGCAGTGCTGCATCAGATGACCTTGCCTCCACAATCACCTGACCTCAACCCAGTTGAGATGGTTTGGGATGAGTGAAGGAAGTGAAGGAAGGAAAACTAGCCAACAAGTGCTCGGCATATGTGGGAACTCCTTCAAGACTGTTGGAAAATCATTCCAAGTGAAGCTGGTTGAGAGAATGCCAAGAGTGTGCAAATTAAGGCAAAGGGTGGCTATTTTTAAAATCTGAAATATAAAATATTTTTTGATTTGCTTAACACTTTTTTTTGGTTACTACATGTTTCCATAAGTGTTATTTCATAGTTTTGATGTCTTCACTATTATTCTACAATGTAGAAAATAGTACAAATAAAGAAAAACCCTTGAATGAGTAGGTTTGATCCATCTTTTGACTGATATAGTACATTTAAAAACAAATATGTAAAGTGTGTGTACATCTGTCAGTTACACATACATGTCATTACATACACACAGCATGTAGGTCACACGGCGTTGTGCCGTGAGGTGTTGCTTTATTTGTTTTTTGAAACCAGGTTTGCTGTTCACTTGCACTATATAACATGGGAGTTCCATGCACTCATGGCTCAGTATAATATTGTACGTTTCCTTGAATTTGTTGGTGAGGGTAAGTGTGTGTGTGTGTGTGCGTGTGTAAGTAAGTTGACTATGCACACAATTTGGAATTTCCAACACAATGTTACTTATAAAAACAAGAAGGGATGCAGTCAGTATTTACTCAAATCTCAGCCAAGAGAAGCTAGCATGCATAGTAGTAATAGTAGCCCTCTGATTACAGAGAAGAGCTGCTCTGTTCTGGGCCAGCTGCAGCTTAACTAGGTCTTTCTTTGCGGCGCTTGACAATATGAATGGACAATAATCCAGATCAAACTAGAGCCTGCAGGACTTGCTTTGTGGAGTGTGGTGTCAAAAAAGCAGAGCATCTCTTTATTTCGGACCAACCTCTCCTCATCTTTACAATCATTGAATCTTTTTGTTTTGACCATGACAGTTTACAATCTAAAGTAACGCCAAGTAACTTAGTCTCCTCAAGTTGTTCAACAGCCATACCATTCATTACCAGATTCAGCTGAGGTCTAGAATTTACGGAATTATTTGTACCAAATACAATGCTCTTAGTTATAGAGATGTTCAGGAACAGTGTATTACTTGCCACCCATTCCAAAACAGACTGCTACTCTTTGTTAGCTGTGGTTGCTGATACGAATATGTTTGAATCATCATACATGGACACACATGCTTTGTTTTAATGCCAGTGGCAGGTCATTGGTAAAAATAGAAAAGAGTAGAGGGCCTAGAGAGCTGCCCTGTGGTACACCACACTTTACATGTTTAACATTAGAGAAGCTTCCATTAAAGAAAACCCTTTGAGTTCTATTAGATAGCTCTGAATCCACAATATGGCAATCTGAGGTTGAAAAGCCATAACACAGTTTTCTCAACAACAGCTTAGGGTCTATAATATCAAAGGCTGCACTGAAACAGTACATCACCCACAATATTCTTATTATCAATTTATTTCAACCAATCATCAGTCATTTTTGTCAGTGCAGTACATTTTAAGTGCACTTTGTCTTTAAGCATTCTTAAAGTTGTCCTTGCCTAAAAGTGTTGTTCTTGAACTAGCATCTTAGGCCTTTGTGTCATAAAACATTAGATACCTTTTGATCTTAATGTTCATTCCTTATGATGTCACAGAGTTCCCATAATCCTAGTTGGTAATAAATCGGACCTGTGCTCTGGGAGCTCCATGGAGACCATTCTACCTATCATGAACCAGTTCTCTGAGATTGAGACCTGTGTAGAGGTGAGGCTCACCTCTCAAACACAATCTTCTCTCTTCAGCTGCCTGCCTCACTCACTCGCTAAAACGCAATGTCCTGATCCTCACACCGATCTGATGCAAGCAATAATTAATGAAACTGTTTTTATTTGAACACACCTATGATTAGGCAAACCTGACATTGACTTTCCCCTCCCAAGTGTTCTGCCAAGAACCTAAAGAACATCTCTGAACTGTTCTACTACGCTCAGAAGGCTGTGCTCCACCCCACCGCCCGCTCTACGACCCGGAAGACAAACAGGTCAGACATTTTGGGGATAGGAGGATATTTTGGGGATAGCTTTAGCTCGGGTGGGCAAATCCAGTCCTCGAGGGCCTGATTGGTGTCCCACTCTTTCTCCATCCCGAGCAAACACAGCTGCTTAATCAAATTGGGTTTTAAACTGAAGATCATGATTAGGT
The DNA here is from genome assembly GCF_045791955.1 of Oncorhynchus clarkii lewisi. Lineage (NCBI taxonomy): Eukaryota > Metazoa > Chordata > Actinopteri > Salmoniformes > Salmonidae > Oncorhynchus > Oncorhynchus clarkii. Next base: position 46,039,337 of record NC_092166.1, read on the forward strand.
GATTATTGGAGTCAGTTGTGTTAGCTGGGGCTGGGGCAAAACTTTGACACCAATCGGGCCCTTGAGGACTGGAATTGCCCACCCCTGCTTTAGCTTATACCTGTGGAATGACCTGGTTTTATTGTGGAATATTGCTTGGTTGAATGTTAACTGTATCTGTGTCTGTTACTTCTAGTTAAAGCCAATGTGTGTCCGAGCACTCAGTCGCATTTTTAGCATCTCAGACCAGGACCGTGACCACATCCTCAGTGACGATGACCTCAACTGCTTCCAGGTGAGAGTCAAATAACACTCATCCATCCATCCTTCTCTCTATCCACCCAATAATCAATTAATATGCAGTACCTTCAGAAAGTATTCATACTACTTATTCCACATTTTGTTGCTACAGCCTGAATTCAAAAAGTATTCAATGTTTTTTTCTCACCCATCTGCACACAATACCCCATAATATCAACTTGAAAACATGTTTCTATAAATCTTTGCAAATGTATTTCAAATTAAATACAGAAATATCTCATTTACATAAGTATTCACACCGCGAGTCAATACATGTTAGAATCACCTTTGGCAGCGATTACAGCTGTGTGTCTTTCTGGATACGTTTGTAAAAGCTTTGCACACCTGTGTTCAATATTTGCCCATTTTATTATTTTCAAAATGCTTCAAGCTCCGTCAAACTGGTGGTTGATCATTGCTAGACAACCATTTCAATAGATTTTCAAGCAGATATAAGTTAACTAACTTGGCCAGTCAGGAACACTCACTGTCTTTTTGGTAAGGAACTTCAGTGTAGATTTGGCCTTGTGTTTTAGATTATTGTCTTGCTGAAAGGTGAATTCATCTTCCAGTGTCTGGTGGAAAGCAGACTGAACCAGATTTTCCTTTAGGATTTTGCCTGTGCTTAGCTCCATTCTGTTTATTTTTTAATCCTGAAAGGCTCCCCAGTCCTTAATGTTTACAAGCATACCCATAAGGGACTTTATGTTATTTATGAGAGATACCTGGAGAAAATCTGACCTCTCTCAAATGAAAATGGATGGCCCTCCGTTCAGTAAAACATATTTTTACCCCCATCAAAAAAAGTGACCCCAATACCCCAAATAATATTTCAAACAAAGTGGAGAGCAGAGAACATGCCTACTGTTTACCCTCACTCCTAGGACAGACCAGAGTCTTAGATATGCACTTTTAGAAACTGTTATTTTGTTTTGTAAGCATTACATAGCAAAGTAGCCAGAAGGTTGTGGATTCATAGACCAGCGCAGATAAGAGGAAGGGGTGAAATAATAAAAGCACTGGATCTATCATCTTATTTGCTGTCCGAGAAAAAAATATCCTTTTATAAACGCATTTCATGCAATTCTACGTTATTTTACATGATTCCAGACAGGCAGAATCTTTTTTAATACAACAAGAGATCATGACAATGAATGAGGCCTATATGCACTTGTAATTTTTTTTCATTTGAGAAACTTGTAATTTTCTATTTTATTCTATGATAATGTTACAAAATAGATGTGTGTTGACTGTGATTGGGGCATGGGAATATAAATTAGTCTGCTAGACTAAATTACCAGGCATGCAAAGTTCACTGCATGATCCTCTAACCAAAGACTGGTCAAAAAAATGAAGGCACTGTAGACTGTAAGCCTAAAGGCATTTTTCTCTTCATTATTATTTTATACAATGTAATTATCTTTATTTAATTTATACAGCATAAATGCGAAATGTATTGGCATGTTGTTGAAATGCTGAAAGATCCTGCCAGCCTGTAGCGTGTCACAAATGCTAAACAAAAATATAAATGCATCATGCAACAATTTCAAAGATTTGACTGAGTTACAGTTCATTTATAAGGAAACAGTCAATTGAAAGTCATTCATTGGGCCCTCACATGATTGGGTGGGCCTTGGAGGGCAAAGGCCCACACACTTGGCAGCCAGGCCCACACACTGGGGAGCCAGGCCCAGCCAATCAGAATGAGTTTTTCCCCACAAAAGGACTTTACCGACCGAAATAGTCCTGGGGCATGGGAAAATAAAATGTAGAGTTCATAGAGTTCAAGTAACAGATACATCTCAACATCAACTGTTCAGAGGACATTGTGAATCAGGCCTTCATGGTCGAATTGCTGCAAATAAACCACTACTAAAGGATACAAATAAGAAGAGAATTGCTTGGGCCAAGAAACACAAGCAATGGACATTAGACCAGTGGAAATTTGTCCTTTGGTCTGACGAGTCCAAATTTGAGATTTTTGGTTCCAACCGCCATGTTTTTGTGAGACGCAGTGTGGGTGAACGGATGCTCTCCGTATGTGTATTTTCCACCGTAAAGCATGGAGGAGTTGTGATGGTATGGGGGTGGATTGGTGGTGACACTGTCAGTGATTTATTTTTAATTCAAGGCACGCTTAACCAGCATGGCTACCACAGCATTGTGCAGCAATACGCCATCCCATCTGATTAGCACTTAGTGGGACTATCATTTGTTTTTCAACAGTACAATGACCCAACACACCTCCAGGCTGTGTAAGGGATATTATACCAAGAAGGAGAGTGATGGAGTGCTGCACCAGATGACCCAGCTTCCACAATCCCCCAACCTCAACCAAAATTAGATGGTTTGGGATGAGTCCAACCGCAGAGTGAAGTAAAGTAGCCAAGTGCTCAGCATATGTGGGAATGAAAAGCATTCCAGGTGAAGCTGGTTGAGAGAATGCCAAGAGTGTGCAAATCCTCCATCAAGGCAAATTTAAAGAATATGAAATATATTTAGATTTGTTTAACACTTTCTTTTTAGTTACTACATGATTCCATATGTGTTAGTTCATAGTTTTGCTCTCTTCACTATTATTCTAAAATGTAGAAAATAGTAAAAATAAAGAAAAACCCTTGAATGAGTAGGTGTTATTAAACTTTTGACCGGTAGTGTAGATTTTTTGCAGAGGACTTCCAGTTAGTCACTTCCAGCCAATAGGTTGAAGCTAACTAACTCCCTATAGCTTCTCACAACTTCCCAAACATGGATCCATTCAAAACGGGCATTTTATGTTCGGTAAGGGGATGCCAAAATAACGGGCAGAATCGCAAGCTGTTCATGGAACAGGAGTGTTTTGACCACAAATCTTTTGAGGAGATCAGTGAGCTGAAGCGCCTTTTGATTTGCACCCACCTCCTAAGGACGAAAAGTATTTTGGGCTTTGGCTCAAAGCATTGTGTTCCTGTCGCTTTGTGGACAAGAGGCCGACTGAAGAGCATCCTTTCCCTGAGAAGTGGCTGGGCTATGATGCTCCAGTACAGACCAGAATGCGACATCTCATTAGGACATCAACAGGTAGCTGTTAGCTAGCTACAGTCACAGATGGGGTTAGACAGAAGTTAGCTAGCCACTCCTAAGTCCTAACATACTGTAGCTAGCTAACTGTCAAGAGAACCAGTCAACAAGCCCACCTGCCACAAACAAACCCAATGTGGTGGTGCAGAGCCATTGATCCCACTAAATACTATGTGTGACATTTGTTTTGATTTAGAATGGACCATTATCATGCACCTGTATGGAAACGGGGGCAATGGGGGAAAAATACATGTCATCTATGCACTTAAATAGGGACTGGATGTCACGGTTTTCTAGGTGAGAAGGAGAGTTGGACCAAAATGCGGCGTGTAGTTTGCGATCCATGTTTAATAAACAAACGTAAAACACGAATCGATACAAACACTACAAAACAAAGAACGTAACGAAAACCGAAACAGCCCTATCTGGTGAAAACACAGAGACAGGAACAATCACCCACAAACACACAGTGAAACCCAGGCTACCTAAATATGGTTCCCAATCAGAGACAATGACTAACACCTGCCTCTGATTGAGAACCATGTCAGGCCAGACATAGAAATAGACAAACTAGACAATGAAACATAGAATGCCCACTCAGCTCACACCCTGACCAACCAAAACATAGAAATATACAAAGTAAACTATGGTCAGGGTGTGACACTGGAGGGCACTTTTCCCCATCGTTTATTTTCGTGCCAGTCAGGTAGGCTATACTCTTGTTGTAAATATAAGCAATGTGCTTAATATTAGGAAAGTAGAGAAATAAATATAGTAGGCCTAGCCTATAGAAAGCTGATCATCATTTTATTAGCAGCCATCACTCTGTTTTCTCCCGCAATTGCATAGCCTATTGAAATGTTGCGCAACATGCGCTCATGGACTCTCATGAAATGTTTGATTAGATTTCCGAATACATTTGCATTGATGTCAGAGTGATTAGAGGGACAATAGAGTGTTGAGTACCAGGCAGTTAGCAAGTTTGGTAGGGTACTTATGACCAGCATTAGCCTAATTACCATGACTAAATGTGGAATTGGACTGGCTTCATGACTTGTGTGTGCCGGTAATACGGTCACAACAGCCCTAACCATGTAGCATTTCAGTGGATATTCTACCCAGCGAACTTCCAAATGCATATCACCTAGCTGAAGCTAAATCTACTCCAGGGTGATCTTGCTGAAAGCTGTGGTGGAATATTATATTAAAGTGAGAGAGAATGTGTCATTTCTTCAAACAATCATTATGCAATATCAATTAGTTATTGCAATAATGAAACCGTCGACCCCACACTCTGAAGTGTGTTGCCGAGTGCTTAACTGATAATGAAAAAACAGATGTTACATAGGACCAAAAAATGCGTAGTCAGCCTGGTGCCAACCTTCCGATAAGCCTCCTTGGTCCATCTCCAGGCTATCTGAACGGGATGCTGTTTTACTTCCAACTCAGCTTAGTTTCCCAGATGCCAGGAAGGTTAGACAATGAGGCATTGTTCTAAACTCTTCCAGGCTATCTGAATCTTGGGTCACACACACACCACATCTTGTCTATGGAATGCCAGCTTTAGGTTTTCATCACCAAGTCATTGTCTCTAGCAGACTAACTGCGGGAAGCTAGAGTCAAACCATCTCTTTAACAGTTGCCAGCCCAAGCTTCAAAAGACTCCTAGGAGTGTTAATTCAGAAAGGAAGCCAAACCTTACTCTTTCATAAAACAACCATTTGGTGCATAAAAATAACAATCTTGTAATTATGCTCCCACAATGCTTTGCTGTGTCCCAGGGAGTAATGAGCAGAATCCTACTGGATTCTACTGGATTGACGCAATTGAGGAGCACATGAGGATCTACATTCCATGGCTGCCGAGGTGAGATAATCCAGAACACATTGCCTCAGTGCTTCAAACAGAACACCACTTGCATCATCGACTGCTCTGAAACCACTCTTCAGAAAGCACATAGAGTGTAAGTATACAGCAACTATTATTCCAGCAATACTCTCAAGTATTTGGTTGCCATTGCTCTATGTGGACTCGTTATGTTCATCTCTCCTTTATATGGAGGCAGATGCAGTGACAACTTCATCACCCAAAACTCTGGCTTCCTGGGATACATTAGGCCTGGCGATGAAGTTATGGCAGACGGGCTTCACCATCCGACATCTGCTGTATGAGAGAAAGGTAAACCTTGCCATACCAGCCTTCACTCAGGAGACCAGCTGTCTGATGAGGATGTCACAAGCACGAGAAGGATAGCTAATGTTGAGAGAGTTATCAGATGACTCAAGGTGTTCAAAATCCTCTCCCAGACTGTTCCCATTAACCTGACACACAAAATGGACAATGTCCTCAGAATCTGTGCAGCACTTTTTAACATGCAGTGTGAGATCACCCACGAGGATGCCGAGTGAGCAGTGAGAATATTCATACATCTGAAATGTAACTTTATACACTATAATTTCATCCACATGAGATCCTGTGTATATACAGTTAATTCGGAAAGTATTAGACCCCTTCTGCAGCACTGAAGGTCCCCAAGAACACAGTGGCCTCAATCATTCTTAAATGGCTCTGACAGAGCTCCAGAGTTCCTCTGTGAAGATGGAAGAATCTTCCAGAAGGACAACCATCTCTGCAGCACTCCACCAATCAGGCCTTTATGGTAGAGTGGCCAGACGGAAGCCACTCCTCAGTAAAAAGCACATGCCAGCCCGCTTGGAGTTTGCCAAAAGGCGCCTAAAGGACTCTCAGACCATAAGAAACAAGATTCTCTGGTCTGATGAAACCAAGTGAACTCTTTGGCCTGGTACCATCCCCTCGGTGAACCATGGTGGTAGCATCATGCTGTGGGGATGTTTTTCAGCAGCAGAGACTGCGAGACTAGTCAGGGTCGAGGGAAAGACAAACGGAGCAAAGTACAGAGAGATCCTTGATGAAAACCTGCTCCAGAGCGCACAGGACCTCAGACTGGGGCCAAGGTTCACCTTCCAACAGAACAACGATCCTAAGCACAAAGCCAAGACAACACAGGAGTGGCTTCGGGACAAGTCTCTTGAGTGGCCCAGCCAAAGCCCGGTCTTGAACCTGATTGAACATCTCTGGAAAGACCTGAAAATAGCTGTGCGGCAATGCTCCCCATCCAACCTGGCAGATATACAGGTGTACAGGTGTGCCAAGCTTGTAGTGTCATACCCAAGAAGACTCGAGGCTGTAATCGCTTCCAAAGTTGCTTCAAAAAAGTACTGAGTAAAGGGTACAAAAACTTATGTAAATGTGATATTTCTGTTTTTTATTTTTATAAATTTTCTTAAATAAAATAAAAACTGTTTTTTTTTGCTTTGCCATTATGGGGAATTGTGTGTAGATTGAGAGGGGGGGGGGAGCATTTAATCCATTTTAGAATAAGGGTGTAACGTAACAAAATGTGGGGTCTGAATACTTTCCAAAAGCACTGTGTGTATACATAGTTTGCTATTTAATCTGAATAATTTCAATGTTCCTACATTTGAAATGTACTGTAACTTTGCCTGTTCCTGACAATTACCATGCCTTAAATCTTTTTACAATTAATTTTCTTCAACACCAAAATGTCTAACAGACCAAGAGAGAAGACAACTGTTTATCAAGGTCACTGTTTTCTTAATTTGTGCCCTTGAAAACCAAACCCAGAATCAAACTGAAAACACATTTGAAAGCTTAGACATGCCTCCTTGTCCTTAATTTCAAAATGTTAAATATCAAAGAAAATGTCAGTGCAATTTCATATTGTTTTTATTAACACCATAATTTGCCAAGTGCAAGATGAGTTACGGTATGTTTAGATACTTTCATGAAGTGCCATATGAAAAGACAGAGCTATTCAAGGTACAATAAAAATATTAAAATCATAGGTATTAGAAAAACATGTATGAAGAGAGCTGTACAAGGCAAGACATTAAAAAAACACCAAGAATTATGCAAATATAATCAGCTAAATGTGCATATGAAGAGAACTATGCAAGACAACAAAATAACGATAAGGTAGAACTGGCAGAGAGAGCTTTACAAGGCACAAAATATAATAACTATTTAAAGGCCCTGAGCCTAGATACCACATAGATGAACATATTTGGAGCACAGAGTTACGCCTCGATCACACCGACTGTGTCATTGCATTTTGGTACACCAGAAGTAAATTAATTTCCAATGGAACGCTGCGTTTGCCTTGCAGCATTGGGTTGCAGAGGCAGTTGCTGTGCGTTCTGTGTGGTGCATACCTTGGATTTATCGAACTTATGCATCAAACTGTATGCGTAGACGGCTTGACAGAAATGGTAGAAGGTGAATGTTGAACTTCTTTTACAAACATCCAGATGATGCTGCGTAACATTTTGCACAATGATGCAAAGTTGTCGGGATTTGTTGAGGTGCGCACAGGAACCTTCTTTGCTGAGCTAGCAGTGATCTGAAGTTTACGTGCATCATACCATGCATTGGAGGCATTCTGTGATTTAGTGACCTCCAAGCGGGCACATTTACACGTCTCCAGGTTAACAAAAACATCATGAAATAGCAAGCATTTCTGGCACTTGCATGTTGATGCCGTGTTCACCATGAGGCTGCTGCTGGAACTTGCTGACTATTTGGTTTCGTTTTGATGCACGTGTGCAGAAGGCTCCCCACTGGAACATCGGCCCCTTCCAAAATCTTCTTAAGTGTGTTGTGGGAGTGGTATGCAGGAGTTGGAGGTAGAGATGGAGAAGAGACTGGGGTGCTGTCAGAGAACTTGTCACTTGGTTTGTGATGTTTGAAACAGATCTCACTCCACCTTTTTGGCGCTAAATTCCCGGAGTTCCACTGGCATTGCTCATCTGTATAGAACCCCCCTGTCGATCATCCATACACAGCATTCTGCACCTTAAAACTGTAAGAATAGTCAATTACGTAGTGCCCACTAAGCTCATCACTAGGCTAAGGAACCTGCGACTAGACACCTGCCTCTGCAACTGGATCCTGGACTTCCTGATGGGCCGCCACCAGGTGGTATGGGTAGGCAACAACACGTCTGCCACGCTGATCCTCAACACTGGGGCCCCTTAGGCTTGTTTACTTAGTCCCCTCCTGTACTCCCTGTTCACCCACGACTGTGTGGCCAAACACGACTCCAACAACATCATTAAGTTTGCTGACGACACAACAGTGGTAGGCCTGATCACCGACAATGATGAGACAGCCTATAGGGAGGAGGTCAGAGAACTGGCAGTGTGGTGCCAGGACAACAACCTCTGCCTCAATGTGAGCAAGACAAAGGAGCTGATCTTGGACTACAGGAAAAGACGGGCCAAACAGGCACCAATTAACATCAACGGGGCTGTAGTGGAGCCGGTCGAGAGTTTCAAGTTCCTTGGTGTCCACATCACCAACGAACTATCATGGTCCAAACACTCCAAGACAGTCGAGAAGAGGGCACGACAAAACCTTTTCCCCCTGAGGAGACTGAAAAGATTTGGCATGGGTCCCCAGAACCTCAAAAAGTTCAACAACTGTACCATCGAAAGCATCTTGACCGTTTGCATCACTGCCTGGTATGGCAACTGCTTGGCATCTGACCGTAAGGCGCTACAGACTGTAGACTGTAGTACATCACTGGGGCCAAGCTTCCTGCCATCCAGGACCTATTTAATAGACGTGTCAGAGGAAAGCCCATAAAATTGTCAGAGACTCCAGTCACCCAAGTCATAGACTGTTTTCTCTGCTACTGCACGGCAAGTGGTACCGGAGCGCCAAGTCTAGGACCAAAAGGCTTCTTAACAGCTTCTACCCCCAAGCCATTACTCAGCTAGCTGCCAGAAATACATTTGACCAGTCATGCTTATCAGTTTATAGTGTCGTGACGTTGGATTGATTAATGTGATGACTGCTGTTCATCGAATGTTTAACTGTTTATAATTACGTGATTAAATTAATCGGGTAATTATTAACTCAGTAACCTGGGGCACCATGGGAAAGTTTGGCTTTATTGAGTTTCTATTTCCCAAATTAACTCAGAATATTGATTTTACATCAGTCGCTAATTAATACATTTTCTCTACAGTCTCATTCTGAACATCGCATAATCCAGGAATCCGCACAAACCCGAGTCCCACTAAGTCTGTACCACACCAATTGAGTTGATTATTTATTTACTATCAAGCTAAAATGATAAGATACACAAACACAGTCTAGGCTATTGATTAGAACTTAGTACAATGAAACAGGTCCCTAGCGGGCCAACACAATATGAAACGTGTTACACAAAATGGGGATTTCAAAAAAGAGAGAAAGTGCACGAGAGAAAAGCACACTTGGGTACATTTGTAAACTATGCTTAGTTTAACTCTAACTTTGCCCAGAACTGCAGCTCTTATGGGTCAGAATATAATGATGTAATTACGTGTCGAAGGTCCCCGATGCGGTATCTCCTCGTGGACCGAGTTATGAATTCTCTTCTGATGGCGACGCTTCTGCTGTTACCGGGTGTAACTCTCTGACTGTCCACACAATGTCCGTGCCCTTGTTCTGAATGGGTCTTCTGAGGACTGCCAGCCATGTAGCTCAGGGCTCCAGCGTAGGAATGAAAGCAGTGTAGACATGATTCCTTGGAGAGTAGACACAGCTACTCATCCGTAGCATAAATTGTTAAAGGTTCCTTTGTCTTCAATGTTGTGTTGCGTTTTGGGGTTACAACAAATTGGACCTTGGCTGCAGCTCATGGTCACCTAGTCATGTTAATTCTTAACTCATGTGTTTTGTCCTCGTGTCAGAAATGGGTCAGAAATGGGCGTTTCTGCCTTTTAGGGCAAGTTCTCTGGGCGTAACTAGTTACGAGGCAAGGTCTGGATTTTACTCAGATCCAATTTAGACAACGAACTTCACATTTCATCTTTACAAAAACATTCTCTTTGATCTAGATATTTTCCACACAACGTACAGTATGCAAACATCAGGTAAATATTGTCAAACCTCTTCAAGTTACAATGTTTCCAAGGTTTCCATTTATAACGTTGTCATTTCACTTTTAATAACAGAACAAAAACGACATTCATTTTCATATTCCATCTATTGACATTACTACCATTTTGGCTGACGAAACATATGGACAATATGTCCATTTATTGCATGTTACTGTTCTGAGGTAGATTCTCCATAGGCCCATCACACATTCCATTCCTCCAGTGAGAGGACAAAGGGATTTTGTCTGCTGCCTTAAGATTCACAGTGTCATAGAACCCCTACCTACATACCTCTTGATCTCTCCCCCTCCAGCGGGTATGAGAGATGTCTCTTGTAGGAGTGTGGTCCACGGTAACCTGACCCGAACAGGCCAGTCATGACAATAGTATATGTGAATTTGCATAATTTAGTAGAGTTAAATTAGTGTCAGAATTTAACAAATCTTGTCTGTTTTTAAACAGGTCGACAGGAATGATTATTTTGCCGAAATAGTCATGTACAGTGAGTTTATAGAGTTTGAAAGTAGCTTTCTTACCTCAACTAAAGGCTCTCTCTAGTCAGAATGAGCAGCTCACAGATGCAGGCTGCAGTGGAGCAGTGGGAGAGAGAGGAGCAGCACTAAACGGTTAATAACAACACACCTAGATCACACCGACAGTGTTATTACAGCAAATGTTACGCAGCATCATATGGATATGTGTGCAACAAAAGTTCAACATAAACCTTCTGCTACCATTTCTGTCAAGCCGTCTACGCATACAATTTGACACATAGGTTTGATATATCCAAGGCATGCACCACACAGAACGCACTGCAACTACCTCTGCAACGCAATTGCAGCGTTCCATTGGAAATGAATGTACTTCTAGTGCACCAAAATGCAAAACTCTGTCGGGCGTGATCGAGGTGTAAGCTAGAAACCAAGAAAGTTTCACAGCATTTCGCTCCTGGTTTTCATATCAACTTTCTTTTGTTGTCCAGAAGCCAAATGCCCAGTCCTAGTCATTAACAACCCATCCTACAGTAGCTTTACATATATTTACCAGCATATTTACCTCTTCCCTCTTTCTAACGGAGATGTTCATATCTGTCATATGAAACGGCTTGCATACAGTTGAAGTCGGAAGTTTACATATACCTTAGCCAAATACATTTAAATTCAGTTTTTAACAATTCCTGACATTTAATCCTAGTAAAAATTCCCCATCTTAGGTCCGTTAGGATCACCACTTTATTTTAAGAATGTAGAATGTCAGAATAATATTAGAGAGAATGATTTATTTCAGCTTTTATTTATTTTATCACAATCCCAGTGGGTCAGAAGTTTACATACACTCAATTCGTTTTTGGTAGCATTGCTTTAAATAGTTTAACTTGGGTCAAATGTTTCGGGTAGACTTCTGTACAGGCTTCCTTCTTTTTGCTCTGTCAATTAGGTTAGTATTGTCGAGTGAATACAATGTTGTTGATCCAGCCACAGTTTTCTCCTATCACAGCCATTAAACTCTGTACATGTTTTAAAGTCACCATTGGCCTCATGGTGAAATCCCTAATGGTTTCCTTCCTCTCTGGCAACTGAGTTAGGAACAACACCTGTATCTTTGTAGTGACTGGGTGTATTGATACACCATCCAATGTGTAATTAATAACTTAACCATGCTCAAATGGATATTCAATATCTGCTTTATTTTATTTTTACCCATCTACCAATAGGTGCCCTTCTTTGCAAGGCATTGGAAAACCTCCCTGGTCTTTGTGGTTGAATCTGTTTGAAATTCACTGCGCAACTGAGGGACATGCATATAATTGTATGTGTGGGGTACAGATGAGGTAGTCATTCAAAAATCATGTTAAACACTATTATTGCACAGAGAGTGAGTCCATGCAACTTATGTGACTTGTTAAGCACATTTGTACTGCTGAACATATTTAGGCTTGCCATAAAAGGGGTTGAATACTTATTGACTGAAGATACAGTGGGGCAAAAAAGTATTTAGTCAGCCACCAATTGTGCAAGTTGTATTATTTTGAACGATCTTCAAAAATTGGTATGCAGTGCTCGGTAGGAAGCGTGTGCTCAAGCTGCAATCTTGGAGCCTCTTCCAAGTTTCTGGTTGATGACAACAGTCACGCAGAATTCGACAACGGGTTGTTAGCAAGTTAATTTTGTGATATTGACACAGATATTATTGTTATACAAACAAGTCCGTGTCGAGGCCGCTATATAATCATTTAAAGAAACGCCGCTTTGGGTTCTAAGGGGTTAATAACTTAACTTGTTTAAGCTCTAGAGCGGGTGTAATACATAGACGTAGTATTATTTCACCTAAGAAATCTAGATTTGTGCTTCGCAACCACGCCTAATAATAATAATACTATGTAAGAAATCGAGAGTTGTGCATTGCTTACCTAATAAGCTGTCGCAAACAACAGGAATTATTGTCATATAATCATAAATAGATTTCATACAGATTTTATACACATGTTCTGTATAAATAGTTTCTAAAATGTATGTAAACAGACCATAAATGTAAACTTTTTTATTTTCTTGGGAGCTGTGTGTGCTATGATATGATACAATATCAGTACTTTTGCAGTTACAACTTGTCTAATTCCTATCATCAACTGATTTCAGCCAGTGTATGGCTGTTAATTGACTGCATTGTTTGAATATAATGTTGGCATATTGGCAGCTAATTAGAAACATTTATGGAAGCATTCCTCTTAAACTGGTTGGCTGGCTAGTTAACAAACATACAGTGCCAATTCTTCAAAATCATTATTTTACACAATATCTTAGCACAGCACTGGCAAACCGTGGTTGACCAACTCCCTGACCAAAATGGCTGACCTTTATCTCATAAAAAGGTTCATGTCCATTTTAGTACTCTAATTCCTAATTCTGTGGTTTGTATTCTGTTCTCTACCTTCACGAATGTGACTTCCCTTTGTATACATTCTTTCAGCATACCTTGACATCCATCGCTGCCTGGAGTACTTGGTATACCTGGGCTACACCATCCTTACTCAGCCGAACACCCAAACCACTGCAGTCACAAGTGTGGGTCTGTCTGTGTCTGCACACATGTCAACACATCTTTTTTTTTATCCTGTAGCCTCTCTAGGAAGGTGGACTGTATGTATGTAATCTAGAACCAATAATCCTAGTGCCAAAATAAACCTCACTCGCTGTAGTTAGAGGATTAGAACTATAATCTGGTTCAGTATAGACCCTACAGACATAATTATATACAGTCTGTATGCCTTCTGTGGATGTACAATGACTGAAAGTTCAACTTTGAATATGCAGTTTGACTGGTGTGGAGATTGAATGTGTGGTTTAGTTAGCATATGGGCTGCTAACACAAAATGTACACATTTGAGGTTATCAATAATAATTCCATAGTCGCATCCTTCAAATGGTCAATTAACCTCAACCGGCCTCCCAGTGTGTATTTATGTTTGTGTGCGTGTGTAAAGTTGAGGGCGTGGCTGCATGGATTAGGGTAGAACTTCCCAGGATTAGGGTAGGGTGGCGTAATGTAAGAGTCTCACCGCTGCTAATGACCTCACACGCACTCAGTCTGTACCACGGAGGTGAGCAGGTTTAGCTGACCCTGCTATAAATGTGGGAGTGGGCCAATAGCTCAAATAATTCCAAAACACCCAAGGTTACTCTTACCCCCACCATCTTAGATCAGATTTTGCATTCCCCCACATTAACTAGGGGGAAATATGATTGTTTTAAATGCTTTGATAATACTCCATTTTATTAGTCAATGGTTCCCTGTCCCTACTATGTGTTTGTTTGTGTGTGTTGGTGCTTTCCATGTGTGTGTGGCTCTGCAGTGATGCGGGAGAAGGCCGTGGACCTGGAGAAGGGCCAGACTCAGTGGTCAGTATTCCTTTGTAAGGTGATTGGACCGCGGGGGACTGGGAAGTCTGCGTTCCTTCAGGTCTTCCTTGGCCGAAACACAGCGGTACGGTCATCTTACTATTGTTTGCCTAAATATTATTTCGACTAAATAGCGATACAGAATTCCTGGAGGAACTATTTAGTACTTTGTTACTAATAGTACGCCTTGAACTCTTCATTGTAAGGCCATTCTGCATTATTAATATGATGTGTTCGAGCAGAGAAATTATGTTGAAAACCTACCCTAACTACTAGCATTACTACAAGAAATTATGAGGGTCTGTGTGTTTATTTCAGCGAGAGGAGCATTCCACAGGTGCCTTTTCCTTCTACACCATAAACACTGTCCAAGTTAGCAACCAGGAGAAGTTCCTCATCGTGAGTACATTATCTTTTACTGTAACCTCAACTCTGACCTTTTCGTAGAGTACAGTAGCTTCACCTCCAATCTGTCGTCTCCTCCTGGCAGCTCTACGAGGTGGACGTGGAAACGGAGTTCCTAAAGGCGTCGGACGCTGCGTGCGACGTAGCATGTCTCATGTATGACACAAACGACCCCCACTCCTTCGACTACTGTGCCAGTATATACAAGGGGAGCAGTATCTCATGTCTGCTTCAGAGCTTCTCTGGTTTTCACAAAGGAACAGAATGTGTATCAATGAAATGATCAGGAGTCTGTTCTTCAATGTTTTTTACTCTTTTATTTTCCTCTCCCTCCCTTTTATCTTACCCACATCCTCTTTCTCTTTACCACACCCCATTTCTCTTCATCCACAGATATCTATGTCTTATCTGTAGCAACACTACATGAACAGCAGTATTCCCTGTGTGGTGGTGGCCTCCAAGGCAGACCTCCCCGAGGTGAGAACTCCACGGGATGACCCCAGCAGAGTTCTGCTACAAACACCGGCTGCCAACGCCACTCCCCTTTTCCGGCCTGTCCCTGGACTCCACCAGCAAGAACATCTACACCAAGCTGGCCTGGGTCGCCATGTTCCCGTACGTATTAGTACACTGACTGTCACATGTGACTAACAATTATCTCTGTTTATCACCATTTCATCTATAGTTTGGCGTTTCAGTGTTGAAAAACTAGAATTTCATGTCACATTTTACTTTATACTCTGTAGTGGTCTGAACCTTTATGCTGTTTCATTTGTCAGTTCATTGATTACTTTGTCCCCCCCCCCCCCCCCTCACAGACACATGAACGACTCTGACATGAGCAACACCTCCTTCTGGGTGAGAGTGACGCTAGGCGCAGCAGTAGTCACAGTCCTAGGCTTCGCCATCTACAGAGCTTTCGCCCGACAGAAATAACTGGGTTCCTGACTGGAGCCCCACCCCCCCTCTTTTTCCCTCAACCCCAATCTCCAGACCAGCCTTCAAAACCCAACACTCCAGACCAACCGTCTAAACAAACGAGCCATCAAGATAAACTAGCCATCTAGACCTGACAGACAAAACTCATCCAATTTACTTCATCGTTATTCGTACACCAACCACCCCTGTCCCTCTCCTCGTCTTTATTCTGCTATTCCTGACTACTCCAGATAGTCAGGTCCTCTTCACTGACTAGTTGCACTAGTCAAAATAGTGGCTTGTGACCATTTCTTTCACCCTCTTCTGACCTCCTACCTTGCTTGCTCTGCCTTATGGTGTCAAATTCCAGGCTAAGGCGGTACACTCCCTGTGCTCAATGCAATGATTCCCCCAAGAGCTGCTACAAATATATGGGTGCTTTATCAAATGAGGATATGCAAAATACAAGGAAGGTACCACATTTCAAACCCAAGACATTTCCACATGCATCCACAAGATGTTCAGGAGGAAAATGCATAGATATATTTTATTTTTAATATGCAGTACTTCCTAAGGGAAAGAAAATAAATCCAAAATGAGATGGGAATTTAGAAAAACATATCAAACTTCAGAAAGACTGGTGTTGTTTAGAAACCAAAGAGCAACATGGCGAATTCATACAGTTCGTATCACGAACCCTGGGGGGAGTGAAGACAGAGGATCCCATCTGTCAAGCAACCCCAAACCTTAAAGCACCAGCTATGGAGGAGCATGCTGCAAGGACGTAACCGAGCAACAGACACTCTAGCTCAATGCTGGGAAGTTGCTGGAAGTCCCAAAAGGAGCCCCGCAAAAACGTGTCTTCCCACTGAACAAGCCACTGAGATAGACTTTCAGACTTGATTTGCCTAATTCAAAAGCCTCCATGTTACAGACCGTAACGGTAAAATACATGCTATCACTCCTTTAGGTTCTGCTATACTAGGGTTGTGGGTGAAACGAACTAAATCAATTTATTAATGTACAGTTTTTTTTTTTAAGAGGTTAAGCAATGTCTTGTTGTGCATGAAGAGAAGTGATTATATTGTATCGGATTGATGAAAAAGACACACTGAAGTCTGTAATGCATCCTAAATCAGTAGTGTTAAAACATCCACATTATTTTGCTGTCATTCTTATTTCATGATATTAAATCTAAATCCTGCCCCCGTGCAAGTTAACACTCCAAATGATCATTCAAAGGAAAATATCTGCCTCGTCTTATCTTTTACGTGCATTCACCACAAATTGGAATTTAGGCCGAAAATTGTATTTCTGCTAAATCAGCCATGAATTGAGTGGGTGTGGTGTGTGTGTGTGTGTGTGCACATGTTCATTTGCATGCACGCATAAATTAATGTGTGTCAAGATTTTGATTGTATGACTTAATTTGCCGTTTTTTTTTTCAAAAAAAAAATTAGGAAAAATATGGATTGTTGACCCTTTTGCCAAACATGTATCCATGACTGTCATATTGGGGATATTTGTGTGTGTTGGTGTGTGCGCACACACTGGTGCTTTGTGTTCAATGTGTGCTAAATGATCAAATAGATTGTGTGCAAAACTCTACAAAATTGTACAAGTTTGACATAAAGATGTTAGATGATCTGGCCTAACATAATGGTTATGCTTTCTTGTAAGGATACTGAATGTATCACAGAACTCATTTTTGATAAGTTCTGAGAGGCCCTCTACTTATTATTACATTTTTTGTGCTCTTTTGCACTTGAGCATTCAGCGTCACCTGAATTTAATTAGGGCACTTTGCAGGTATACTATACCGGCATTTCACTATATTGTGACCAAATAATATTTAACAAAGTGACGAACCTTTTAAAACATATTTTATAGTTCAAATGGACTTCTGTCTTGACTCCAGTGCATGTTTAACATTTTGGACTGCTGAATGCAAAATAGCTGTTGCTATAGGTGACAAATGGAACTCATGGGCTCGGTCAACTCTTACCTGTCACCAACCAAGACTGCTTCCCTTTTTTACAAGCAGTAAGTGGAATAACTGAAATATTGATGTTCAAAGTTAAGAAGTAATAGAAAATAAATGTTTTGGTGAATTTTCACCGGAGACTTACCTGTGTTTTACCAAAATGGTTCAGATTTTCTGTTTACACCTCCACAGCCCAGCTCCACTGTCTCACTAGGCCCATGACCTCAGTGGACCTGATCTGACTTGGGGCCAAGGCCAGGTCACTGGTAGTTTTCAGATGTTATTTACAAAAAAATGGCCATATGTGAACATGGGTTAACATCTTCTCACAAAGCAGCTGTCTTGATGATGCAGCGGATGTTGATTCTGCTTGCCCCAGGTCTTTAGTGTCACATTCCTGATGGAAACGCCATTTCCTGAAAAATTACACTAAAGCTGACATTAACATAATCTCTGTCGACTCGACTAACTAGTGTGGGGTGAGTCTCAGTTGGAAGTGCCCATTGGACTACTTTGAAGAAAAGGACATTTGTATATTCCTGTCCTTTTAAGGTTTCTAACTGCTGCCCTGTAAACCGCTTCAACAACATGGTGGGAAAGAAAATACAGAGTGCAACCAGGAGATGGAGGTATCGAGTTAACTTCAGGAAGGAACATTTGTTTTCTTTAGGGGTGGCTTCCGCTCCTTTTCCAATTCCCATCTGCACTGTATAGTAGGACAGAAAAAAAGCTGAAAACAAATGCTCAACAAAGAATGTTGCTTCACCTATTGCTCAGAGCTATGTCCAGTCATCAGTATAGAGACAAATGACTGAGCTCCTCAGTTCCTGGCCTTTTAGATAGGGTCCTTGGGCTTGTTTCAGGATTTAGAAAATGTACATTCTTCAAAGATTGAGAACATAAAGAATTTATAAGTCTAATTTATTAACAACACTACTTAATACTTCATTCTTAATACTGTCATATTTGTTGGTAATTGATCGGTATATGTCTAAAACCTTAATAGCCTAATCAGTTTGTGTAAGTAGAGTGTTGGTTGATGTCTTAAATGTGATGCCCTATATGTTGTCAATTCAATAAGAAAAAAAGCCTTGAAGTGGGCATATTCTAGGACCATCTTATTTAATCATATGGGCTATGGTATTTTTAGGGTTAATCTAGACAATAGTTTCAGTCAGGTCACATAAACGGCATATAATCCTTTCTTGATATTACCAGTTTGGATATGGGCACATAAAAAAAAAAAGTCAAAACCGAGAGCTTCCTTGCAAATGTCAAGGAAGCTCTCGTTTTGAAAAATTGTATATGCGTGGAAATTAGTTACTCGTTCTTTCTTTCCTCAATAGCCTTCAATTACTTTATCTGTACATTTCATTCAAATTAGGGTTGAGAACTGCATTTGTAGACGTGTATGCATGCGTAAAATGTGACTAATAAATTGACATATTTAGAAGATGAGAAAAGTTTATTGTATTACAGTATAAACAGTTTCAAAAGTGATGCAATACATAGTCTGCAGTTCATTACAAATAGACTGAATTAATGGAACATGGCATGGTTGGATTACAAAAAGTAGCATAGAGTCCACATTTGGAGCCATACCATCACTTGAAAATCTTGCTGACCTCCATGCCTACACAGTTCTATACGTTGTGTAGCTCAACAATGCTCGCTATTGAAACAAGTGTATTTTCAGAATGACCTCGTGCACAGAGAACAATAACTATTCACTTGTTCCAATAGCCTAATCAATAATAATTCCTGATTAGTGTCACATACATTTTCTAACAGGTCCATATGCTTCAGGTTTCCAAGGTTCAGAGAGGAATAATAAATAGTAGCCTAACAATTAATGCTGTTACAAAAAAAATGCTTTAATTCCAGACCCACTTTTTACAGCATCATATAGTGCAATGGAGTGGAAAACGATCTGTAAAAACTGATCAATTCGCATGAGACCATACAAAAATAATATGACATATACAGAAACATTTCCTCAAAGTATTTACAAGTCTCTCTGTAATGTCCATTTTACTTTTTCTTTGTGGCTTTCTTGGCTGCTGCCTTGGGTTTGGGTTTTGCAGCTTTGGCCTTCTTGGGCTTGGCTGCCCTGGCTGGCTTTGCTACCTTGGCTTTCTTTACTACTTTCTTGGGCTTTGGTGCCGCTTTCTTCGGGGACTTTTTCACTTTCTTCACTGACACTTTCGCTTTCTTGGCTTTTGCTGGTGATTTGGCCACCTTCTTGGGCTTTGCTACCTTCTTGGGCTTGGCGACTTTCACAGGCGACTTCTTTGGTTTCACAACGGCTTTAGCTTTAGGCGCCTTTTTGGTGTCCTCTGCTTTAGCCAGTTTGAAGGAGCCTGATGCGCCGATGCCTTTGGTGTGGCGCAGGACCCCGCCACTCACCATCCTCTTCAGAGACAGCTTAATCTGGGAATCGGCATTGTCTCCCACCTTGTAGTGGCTCTTGATGTACTTCTGGACAGATTGTCTGGACGCACCTCCACGGCTTTTGTCTGCCTGGACGGCCGCCATAATCATATCCGAGTATTTCGGGTGTGAAGCAGCTTTCTTGGGTGCCTTCGCCTTTTTAGCTTTTGGGGCTGGAGCTGCCACCGTCTCTGCCATTGTTGACTCTTAAAATTGGTTGAATATGCAGGTTCAGTTCGAGTATTCCCGGCAAACGTCTGTCACAGAGCGTCACACGTTTCTAAATTAATATTTCCAAACGTATAATATTCCAGAAAAGGTCCTGGTTTGTGAGAACGCAAAGCTTATAATAAAAAAAGTTGTGAGTACTATATGTTTGACACACACGATGGAGCGTCACAGCTGATTGTCTCTTAATGTATATTATTCTACAAGCGCTCCTCTGACTTTATGAAGCCTAAGCGCGGACGTGATTGAGAACACCAACGGCCAGCAGCTGATCCAGCAGGCTCCATGGAACTCGCGCAGTCCCGTTTGTGTTTCTTCATCCTCGAACTCTTGCAAAATTTAAAAAGTCTGGTATTGCATATGTGTACAAAACCGCATGGTTTGAAAGTAGACAATTTGGGCTTCACTGTCATATAAATGTTTTTATATAATTCGCTGACCGACAAACTTTTATTTCCCGAAAACCTACCCGAAGCACAGCGCGTTGTGATCAATTTTGCAGAATTCCTATTAAATTGACCCAAACAGACGGAACCGAATAGAAAAATGACAAATGCATAATGAAGACGAATCAATACTTTAACGGATGCACATGGGTTGACCGATGCAAAAGCTAGTTTTTGCTTTTAATACACCGAAATAATTTTCGAACTAACACAGCCCGGCCATTGACTTTGAGTGACGTGGTTGAGATTATTTAGTGTTAAACCTCCTATAAATTAATTGACAGACTATCTGATGTATGGATAAAGCATCTGTTGTTAATATAGATTTATCTGGGATTTAGTGGAATGGTTACGTTTAATTTATTTGATGTTTTAAGGCGGAATGAGAAATAAACAAACGGGCACTATTGCTCCACGCCACTGTGCTCTTTTTGTCAGGAAAGTTGCCAACACCTCCAAAGATTTGGTTCTCTGATAATAATTCACGAAATCTGTCAATTTTCATAAAATAATCATGATTGTCTGATATTTGATGGGGTATTCGCTCAAGTGTGAGTGCGACAACTATCTATATTAAACCACACTATCATTTAACATAGGGCGCATTGATGACATTCTTTTGTTCATTGGCTGGTAGGCAATAGGAGAGCCGACTGAACGACATGACTAATTTACGTGTGGATCATCACATATTTCCCATGGCTATACACGTATAATGCGCAGTGATATAGGCTACATTTGTTACAACAGGAAACATTCCAATTGGTTGTTTTTATTTTAGATGTTCATCTGATATATTTCCCCTGTAGCCTAAACGCCATCTTGGATCCCTTAGTCAATCTCCTACTACTTTGTTTGTTCATTTTCTGCTATAAGGGCTTTATGACTGTTTACAATCAATTAATTTTGACCTGTCCTTTTCATTATTCTGAATTTCACATCATAGACACTTTGCAGTTAGTCCATAACGTCGCATAACACTGTCAAAAAGGTTTAGGCTAGCAGGTGATGTTTCCAGTATGAACAATTACTCAAGTCGTAGAATATCTAGTTGTGCCAATATGCTGCTAGTGTAGGCTATGTTCTATGTCATTTGAAAATGTTTTTAAAATATTTTGGAATACCCTGCACAGAGGGGCCTAGGCTATACAGTTTTGCTGTATGCGCTCCCTCCTTCTTCCCCCTCTGACCCGCTCGTTCTTTCCTTCTCCCTCTCCCTGATGAGTAGCCTATGTATGTGAGAGTATGAGTAAGTGAGTGCTCATGAGGGGACGCGCTAAATGAACGAATGAATGCGCGCGCACTGTCGTTCGGTAATTTGTTGAACAGTCCTGTTTACTGTCTTGTTGACGAGTGCCAGCAATTTGAGAGCAGAAGTGGTCGACCTATTTCATGGCCTTCTTAATCGATATGTGTTTATTTATTTTCATTATGGTCACAGAACACTTAAACGTGTCGGGAGAAAGGTAGTTCTTTAGTCGGTGGTTATGCCTATGTGGTTTAGTCCTGAAAAGAGCACCCACACGCACTTCTCGCACCAACAGACCACTCCCTCCCTTCACCGACAGAGGGACGTCTTTAACAATGGGCGGCCCGTTGTTGGGTCAACAGAATCCATCGCATTTTTTCTGTTGATTATCTTAACACTGTAATGGCTGTACTGAATCAGCAGTCAATGCGCCAACCGTAGGATTTTAGAATCAATGAATTGCCCCATGGCAACTGTAAATATGCCTTTACATGAATCTGTATAGCTTAACAACAGGAAGCCCATTTGTAACACCTCGCAATCATTGCATAATAGTGCCATATTTCGGTCTTTGCTCCCGTTTATGTGTCAGTTGTGATTGTAAGATAGTTAATTTACAAATATAAATTAATATAGGTGATGATTGTTAGAATGATCGAATTATTAATAATAAGTACATTATTAGCTATTATTAATTATTATTATTATCAATGCTAATTATTGCAGGTTGTTATTGCTTTACTTCCAGACATCAACCACTTTTGCAGACAGTGCAGCCTACTGACAAAACACAATTGACTCGTTATTCAGCATTTCATATATGATAACTTCCTGACATGCCCATATACTGTATATACATTGAACAGAAATATAAATG
Organism: Oncorhynchus clarkii lewisi; assembly: GCF_045791955.1. Classification (NCBI taxonomy): domain Eukaryota; kingdom Metazoa; phylum Chordata; class Actinopteri; order Salmoniformes; family Salmonidae; genus Oncorhynchus; species Oncorhynchus clarkii. The sequence goes on from NC_092166.1 coordinate 46,062,077, forward strand.
CAACATGCAACAATTTCAAATATTTTACTGAGTTACAGTTCATATAAAGAAATCAGTCAATTTAAATAAATTCATTATGCCCTAATCTATGGATTTAACATGACTGGGAAAACAGATATGCATCAGTTGGTCACATATACCTCAAAAAAAGGTAGGGGTGTGGATCAGAAAACCAGTCAGTATCTGGTTTGACCACAATTTGCCTCATGCAGCATGACACAGCTCCTTCGCATAGATTTGTGGCCTGTGGAATATTGTCCCACTCCTCTTCAATGGCTGTGCAAAGTTGCTGGATATTGGCAGGAAGTGGAACACGCTGTCGTACACTGCATTCCAGAGCATCCCACACATGCTCAATGTGTGACATGTCTGGTGAGTATGTCTGGTGAGTAATTTTTCAGCTTCCAGGAATTGTGTACAGATCCTTGTGACATGGGGCTGTTCATTATCATGCTGAAACATGGGGCAAATTCTCTAAAACAACATTGAAGCCAGCTTATGTTAGAGAAATTAACATTCAATTCTCTGGCCACAGCTCTGGTGGACATTCCTGCAGTCAGCATGCCAATTGCACGCGCCCTCAACACTTGAGACATCTATGGCATTGTGTTGTGTGACAGGAATAGCATTTCAAGAAACTGGTTAAACAGCATGATCTTTACACAGGTGCATCTTGTGCTGCGGACAATAAAAGGCCACACTTAAATGTGCAGTTTTGTCAGGTGGATGGATTATCTTGGCAAAGGAGAAATGCTCACTAACAGGGATGTAACACATTTGTGCACACAATTTTAGGGAAATAAGCTTTTTGTACATTTCTGGGATATTTTCTTCAGCTCATGAAACAGGGGACCAACACTTTACATGTTGTGTTTTTGTTCAGTGTAATAGCGACATGATGCGGTGCCTGCATGTTCTTAAAATAAAGTTCACACTAATTTAAGAAGTAGGTAAGTGAGGTCTAAATTTGCACATAAAGGCCTACTTCAATATATTTGTAGAGGACAACCACACATGTCCGAAATACTTTGTCTTAGTTAAGTCTAAATTCATCCTTTTGCCAACTAGTAATTTTAGCTTTTTAAAACCTCTCTGGTCCTGGCATGCAGCATTATGGGAAAAGTTGTTCTCCATGTTGCTCAAAGCTTGTGCGTTTATTCTGGATTGTTGCTATGGGACCATTGTCTTGTGGTCCAAAGCAAATACAGCAAAGGATCTATGTAGAGTACTTCTTTCTCTCTATGAAAAGCTTACCATCTGAAACCCTCTTAACTGCAGATACTGTGTAGGATTCCTGCAGATTAAATGAGTACAGATGAAAGTGTAGATTAAATTAACCATTTACTGAATGTTGCTGAAGGTGCAAGGGATTTATGAGGGTCTGGTTTGGGTTCAGGGGCTGTATGATGGTTGAGAGTTGATGTTATGGTGTCCTTTTTGTTACATTATTGAGTGTATTTCAAACCGTATGTATTAGAAGAGGTGTCCATCTTGTTGATCCAGGCAGAGACAGCAACCAATGCTGTTGTGACCCGCCCCCATACACTGTGAAACTATTTTGTTGTAATGTTTTGTCCTTAAACAGTTGTAGTGTGTTCACTCACACACATGCCGTTAGTGTGTGTTCCCTTTGACAGTTGAGACAACACATGGTTGTGTGTCTGTATGAGCAGGTGACGGAGAACAGGTGCTCTGCTGACTGCAGCACAACACTCAAACACACACGCAATGCCATACAATGAGGAGAGTGTCCGTCTGAGCCAACAGAAGCACAGTGGTTTGTGGCCCACGCCAAGTCTCTCTTTGAAACGCCCTACCCTCCTTCTCCATAACTTCACCGTCTCCCCCTGAGCTCAGTGTTTAGATCAGCTAATTATTGCTACTGTGACAGCTGTGACCCCCTCCTCTCCTGACAGCCCCCTCATTGGACATAATCTGAGATGCACCTGTGTGCCTTCAGTCAAGCCAACAGACTTTGTCTGATCAAGGCTATTATAGGCTATGCCTTTGATACATATTAAGGGTATAACCATTAACTTACTCTTTATTGCATTTGAGTTGATATCGGTCACCAGAAGTATATTTGTTTAGTTTCAGTTTAATGCTTAAATTGACTGTATTAGGACTGCTTTCAATTTGATCACATGCTGTAGCCATTCTATCATGGTCCTCTGATGGTATCACGATTTGACGAAAGGCCTTTAATCCTTTCATTGCTTCTTTTTTCTGTCTAGGGCAGCTTACATATTAGCATACATCATAGCGATAAATCATGGGCATTAAAAACATTAGGCTACATTTTCTCCAGCTCTCGGTAAATTAATGCAGTATAGTTGTGTGGCTGAATGGTCTATTGTTTGTTTTAGACCAGCAGCAGCTGTCCAATACTTTTTTAAAGCTGATCATGTAGATGAAGCCTACCTCTTTTCTGCTCTGATTCGGTGTCAAGGTTAGATATTTTGGTCATATTTCACTAGAGCTTGAGGGATTATAAAACCATTATAGCCATTATAATTATTTTATAAACCTGTAGTTATTTACAGAGCCTAACAATGTCATGAAGTGTGAGCATTGGTTAAGGTTCATACATGAAGCTTGTTTGGTGACTGACAGACTCACGACAGGTTTGAAATTGTCATTGATTTGTTTTCTTTCAAATACTTGAGGTGCAATTGATTCATATACTGTAGCTTCCTGATGTAACGGAACCAATGGGAAAAGTCCAACTCCACCCATGCACCTCAGGTATTTGAAGGAAAACAAATACTGTTTGGTTTCCGGGCTTTTCTCTACAGTTGGTCCTTGACTTGAACCCTTTTCACCAACAGATGGCAGCAGTCCCCTAATAGGGGCACTAGAACAGTAATTTACCCTTAGCCTACATATTGCTTACAGTACAGTCTAGTGTTCCCTTGCCACCTATATTATTTTCACCTGGGCAGTCCGGTTTTCAATCTTGTGCCAGAAGGAAGATGTGAGATAAACCAGTGTCTGGTTTTAGATAGGTGGCTCTATTTTCAGCTGGCGGTAAACTAGCCCAATTTTTAAAAGCGCGTCCGTTGGCAATTTCAACCTTTTAAAGCCAGCATGATATGATTCAAAACCAAGCCCTCCATAGGCTACTCTTGAATACGATTTATGCTTGATCTGGAGGCGATATCAAGCTTCATGCTGCAACGCCTTGCGCCCCCACCATTTTTTTAACAATGTGGAGGGCTCAGTATAGCTCCTTATACCTCTGCATTGATATGATTGGTGGACAGTAGGTGGGCAGAGCCGGCGTTATGGGCGGGCTTTAGGTGGCATGGCCCACCCTACCAAACCTCGGTTGAATTCCAAACACTTAAGACACACCCTATCCCCTCAGCCCGCAAATTAAGTATAGACACTTCTGATGACGTTCATGATGTCTGACTAGCATACACTTGCAAGGTAATGGGCAAAGGAGGAATGATTTTTAAATGGAACGCCCATACCCAGAAATTCATCACTCGTTCATCCCGCGATGATTGTGTTTTCAGCCACCGGTAGCTTGTGGGTCCTTTATATGTACTACAGTCAATTATGATTGTATGTCTACTTATATTAACTATATCATTATTAATATACACCTACTGTATGATAGCTAGCAAATTAATTAGCTAACTGACGTTAGCCTGCCTAGCTACTTCTGAAGAAGGAAAATGTTTTATTTCTTCAATTTCCAAAAGCTAACCAAACAAAAACGTAAATACTTTTATGAGATGTGTTTTTGCGTTAGTAGCACAATTTCTAACTTTTTTTTACATTCATTTTTACTTACACTTGTATGTTGACTCCATATTGATGGAGGTTTTTAGTTTTAACAGACTTTTCTTAGCGGATGAACAATCATCGTTTCAGGCAGCGTTGCAAACTTCCCTTGCTTGGCTAATTTGGACCGACGACAAATATGGCCGTGGGGATTCCCCCAAATGCATTGCCCATCCAAATAAATTATTGATCATTGATTTGACCAAGATAAGCTGCAACAGTAAAAGGCGCTGCATGGTCATTCTGAAGTCTACATTGCCGTGCAGCATTTATGATGATACGGCCTCTGCAGAAGCCAGGGCATTCAGTGAGTTTGTTTAATACAGGACCTCCCGCCCTCACCTACAGTCAACCAATCATGTCGATGCGGAGCTACATGGAGCCCTCTGTATTGTTAAAACATTTGAGAGGGACACAGCGATGTGGAACAGAGCTCAATTTGGCCTCTGCTTGCCTCTGGAGACTCCACAATTGCGTCACACCATCCATACAACGCTCCGACCACATTTTTGGTTTGGATCAAGTGTAAGAGCGAATTTATGCTTGATACGAAAATGTGGTAGGAGGCGCCATATGGATCACCGTAAATGCTGCACGGCCATTGCAGAATGCAAATTGACCTTGCAGTGCCTTTAAATTGGCGGAAAGACGCACCAATCTCAGTTAAAGCATCCGAGCGAGCAAAACAGCGCCCCCTATGTCTCAGTATGTGTAGACCATGAATCTGATGCTGTGTGGACCAAAATAAATGGCATGTCATATTATTTCTGGCCAGATGGCATCAGATATATAGGCTACATATAGAGGGGCGCAGTTTTGATCGCTCAGATAGTTTCTCCGGTGATATACAGTACCAGTCAAAAGTTTGGACACACCTACTCATTCAAATAAAATTTTCTACATTGTAGAATAATAGTGAAGACATCACAACTATGAAATAACACATATGGAATCATGTAGTAACCAAAAAAGTGTGAAACAAATCTAAATATATGTTATATTTGAGTTTCTTCAAAGTAGCCACCCTTTGCCTTGATGACAGCTTTGCACATTCTTGGCAATCTCTCAACCAGCTTCATGAGGTAGTGACCTGGAATGCATTTAAATTAACAGAATGGTGCACTCTTTCTTGGCCTTATCAATACTGAATTAAATCTCACTTATTGACAATGTTTGGCATGTCCATGGCTCAGGCATAATGCAATTTACAGTAGCCCTAGCCCCTATATCAGTGTGAATGCTATGTTTAACAGTATATTTCCATATTAAAGCCATGCAATTGCTTTCAACTAGTGGACTGAAACATGTTCAACATATTTAGCAAAGATGGGATAAGCCTACATTTTGAAGCAACCACATATTTCCCGATGGGCCATGTTCCAATTGGCCAGTGATAAGTCAATCCTCAACAAGCCTACAAATGATGTATTCATCAAAAAACAGCCTTTTTGTGACAACGCCAGCTACTGCACCCATAATTCTCGCTGTGAAAATATCTAAAATAACGTTAGCGAAAATATCTGTGAAAATATTTAAAATATTTCTGACACAACCTGGACTATAGCGCTACCACCAACGCTAAGAGGGTTTGTTAAAATAGAACCCAGAAATGTGTTATAAAAATACAATTTCAAAAAGATAATAGGTTTCTGCCAGTTGAAAAGGCAGCATCAGTTCTACAGTCAGTACAAATCAGACACACAGACTGATTCAGTGGTTTGGGTCAAGGTCAACCTGTATAACACCCATTGAGGATAATATTCAACATTCCAAAGCAGTTCTGTGGTTGGACTCCATGGCTGGTTGCCAAGATAATTTGGGTTGGTTGTTGGACTGGAAGTCGCAATTGCACGTCCAGACTCTAGAGGGCTCTCCACTCCTCTCTCTGAGTTAATTATTCCACTTCCTCAGCTATTCCAGTGCCACCCCTATCATTGGAAACTGCTTAAAAGGAGTGAGGCTTGATTCAACTCAATAAACAAACCTCTTTGGCCTGACGTCAAAATGTTGAAACGTGACATGATATTCTTAACATTTCAGCACGTCATTTGGGACTTGAACATTGCAGAGATGTTACAGAGCAACACATATTCCATGTCTAAATCTGGGTGGTGGCAAAACCTCCCAACCATAGGCAATTCTTCATCCTGTAAAGAATAACTTCAATGCATTTTGTGCTGCAAGAATGTGAGCTCAATCTCTCATCTGTTTGTGCTCTTCCTCCCTCTCTCTCACTTTCTTTCCCTTGTTTTCACTTTCTAATCTTCCTCCCCATTCTCATCTCGCCCTCTCCCTTGGACCTTCTCTCTTTCCCTTGGTTTCACTCTCTACTGCATCCTATCTCTCTCCTAATATCTCTCTCTCCCTCCATATTCATCCCTGGACATTGCATAAAATAGAGCACTTTGGACTAAAACTATGTCACATAGTGACCCGATTCATTTGGCTGTCATTTTCATCATGTGGGTGATTCCCCACACTGCCCACTTACCATTGCCGGACATCTGAAGGCGAGAGGGTCAAGCATTATCTACTGTACAGTACCAGTCCAAAGTTCGGACACACCTATTCGTTCAAGGTTTATTTTGTATTACTATTTTCTACATTGTAGAATAATAGTGAAGACATCAACACTATGAAATAACACATATGGAATCATGTTGTAACCAAAAAAGTGTTAAACAAATCAAAATATATTTTCTATTTGAGATTCTTCAAAGTAGCCACCCTTTGCCTTCATGACAACTTTGCAAACTCTTGGCATTCTCTCAACCAGATTCACCTGGAATGCTTTTCTAACAGTCTTGAAGGAGTTCCCACATATGCTGAGCACTTATTTGCTGCTTTTCCTTCACTTTGCGGTCCAACTCATCCCAAACCATCTCAACTGGGTTGAGGGTCGGATGATTGTGGAGACCAGGTCATCTGGTGCAGCACTCCATCACTCTCCTTCTTGGTCAAATAGCCCTTACAAGGCTGGAGGTGTGTTGGGTCATTGTCCTGTTGAAAAACAAATGATTGTCCCACTAAGCACTAATCAGATGGGATGGCGTATAGCTGTAGAATGCTGTGGTAGCCATGCTGGTTAAGTGTGCCTTAAATTAAAAATAAATCACTGACAATGTCACCAGCAAAGCACCATCACACCACCTCCTCCATACTTCACGTTGGGAACCACACATGCGGAGATCATCCGTTCACCTACTCTGCATCTCACAAAGACACACGGTTGTAAACAAAAATCTCAAATTTGGACTCATCAGACCACAGGACAGATTTCCACCTGTCTAATGTCCATTGCTCATGTTTCTTGGCCCAAGCAAGTCTCTTCTTATTATTGGTGTCCTTTAGTAGTGGTTTGTTTGCAGCAATTCGACCATGAAGGCCTGATTCACACAGTCATTCTGAACAGTTGATGTTGAGATGTGTCTGTTACTTGAACTTCAAGAAGCATTTATTTGGGCTGCAATCTGAGGTGCACTTAACTCTAATGAACTTATCCTCATTCAGCAGAGGTAACTCTGGGTCTTCCTTTCCTGTGGCGGTCCTCATGAGAGCCAGTTTCATCATGGCGCTTGATGGTTTCTGCGACTGCACTTGAAGGCACATCTGTTAATTGAAATGCATTCCAGGTGACTACCTCATGAAGCTAGTTGAGGGAATACCAAGAGTGTGCAAAGCTGTCATCAAGGCAAAAGGGTGGCAACTTTGAATAATATAAAATATATTTGTTTAACACTTTTTTGCTTACTACATGATTCCATATGTGTTATTTCATGTGTTTGGTGTGTTCACTATTATTCTACAATGTAGAAATTAGTTAAAAATAAAGAAGACCTTGAATGAGTAAGTGTGTCCAAACTTTAGACTGGTACTGTATTCACCAATACCTGGAGAGTCACAGTGTGTAGTGCAATTATGAGACAGACAGACAAACAGAGAGCCTCTGTCTTGTCACTAGGCGAGAGGCAGAGCATCATAGGACCTGGGAGTTGGCACTGGATCTGAGAGGGGACAGTGGACTGTAGACGGAGAGGGGATCCTGACCTGTTGTCACACACTGATGGCCTCATACACTGTCAGGTCATAGCTGAGCTACAGCAACCTTACTTCAGCTTTCAATTGGAGCGAATACACCAGCTCACTTTATGAAGCAGGATTTACTGTATCCCCAGCTATCCACATTGTCCTTAAGAGAAGTGGTTATGATGTGTACATGCATATGGAATGATAATGTGTTCTCTTCTAAGGAAATAGGTCTGGTAATGGCACTGCTCCTACCAGGGCTGCCCACACAAGGGGTTACGAGTCGCCATTCATCAATCTGATGTTCTGACCTTTATGTTCAGGTCCCCATACACCAGTCTCTTCGTAATTTACATGAATTATGCATGGGATTAACATAAAGGCTTTGTACTGGTTTTACTTATAATGATCAATTGTACACCAGGGATTTTTGCCCAAATGTTATTGCAGTTGTATTCATTTATGCGATACCATGGAGGTGGAATTGGTATTTCGTCATGGTTCTGTAAGTGTGCTTTAGTGTAATATTTGTGTGGTTCCATGTGTGCGATGTGAATGTGATGTATATTCACGTTTCTGTTACAATGTGTGATAGGCCTGCATGTACTGTACATGTGTGCATATATTCAGTCTGTTCACAAGGAGCTTAGGTGTTTTCTCTCTCGCTCTCTCTCTCTGTCTGTGTGTATGTGCTTTAGATGTGCCTACGTGCATCCCTATCTGAGCCTGTAGTAGGCACACACCCGCAGTGGAGCTCATCCTCTCTTCCTCTTCAAGACGCTCTCCTTGCAATGTGGAAATGAGTTGCAGCCAGTGGCCCCTCCTGTTCCGGTTCCCATTGGCCGAGAGGAGCCACCTCCCTCCCCTGCATCATTGGTATGCAGGCAGTGCAGTGTCAGTGAGGAGAGAGGGAGCAGTCAGTGCTGCAGGGCAGAGGTTAGCGAGGAGGAGAGTGCGTGAATGAGAGCTGCTGAATCTGCTGTTTGCTTGTTTTGCTGGGCTGCCTCCTTTCCACACAGCACTGGCACCACAGAATACCCTGCCACCACTACAGACGCTGCTGATTACCACGCTAGTTAGCCACGGCGCTAACAAGAGAGCAAGGGGCCACCAGGAATCAAGTTATCCATCCTTTGAGCAGGGGACGTAGCCGTGTCGTGTAGTGGAGGGGGCTGACGCTACGATTTAGTCACCCGCTCCTACCTCCCCCAACCCCACTCCCCGTCCACTTCTCCCCAACCACCACCAGCAGCCCGCTTGCTCCTCCCTATCTATGCCCTTGTCCTCGGCGGCTCCTCTCAACTCCCTGGCCAGTATATGGATAGAAGCTCCCTGTTTCAGCTCATACAAGAGCAGGTAAGCGAGCAAAGCAGCGGCGGGAGGTTTCTATGGTTACCGTCTCCTGCCAGCAGCCAGCCGCACTCTTTCTATCTAGGGATGAAAGACGAGAGGCAGGTGTAGAACTGCTGCTAGGGGAAGGGGGAAGGGGCATGTGGTATTGTGTTACTTAAAAAAAAAGGTTTACTTTATTTTATTTCGTAATTATTCACTTTATTTATTGAACTGCGTTGTTGTAATTAAGGGCTTGTAAGCATTTCACGGTAAGGTCTACCTACACCTGTTGTATTCGGCGCATGTGACAAATAAAATGTGATGTCGGCATCAAATACAATTTTGTCACATGCGCTGAATACAAACCTTACAGTGAAATGCTTACTTACAAGCCCTTAACCAACAATGCAGTTTTAATAAAATAGTCTTAATAAAATATTTACTAAATTAAAAAAAATATTTAAGTAACACAAAATAGCAATATATATAGGGGGTACCGAGTCGATGTGCATCGGTACAGGTTAGTGGGGGGGGGGCCTTTTGGTCCTAGACTTGACGCTCAGGTACCGCTTGCTGTGCGGTAGCAGAGAGAACAGTTTATGACTTGGGTGACTGAAGTATTGACATTTTTTTGGGCCCTTCCTCTGACACCGCCTAGTATATAGGTCCTGGATGTCAGGAAGCTTTTTAAAAATACTTTTACCCATTTTTCTCCCCAATTTCGTGGTATCCAATTGGTAGTTACAGGCTTGTCTCATAGCTGCAACTACCGTACGGACTTGAGAGAGGCGAAGGTCGAGTGCCTTGCGTCCTCCGAAGCATGACCCAACCAAGCAGCACTGCTTCTTGACACAATGCCCATTTAACCCGGAAGCGGAAGAAGAGGAAACACCGTACACCGGCAACTGTGCCAGCCTGCATGCGCCCAGCCTGCCACAGGAGTCGCTAGAGCACGATGGGAAAAGGACATTCCTGCCGGCCAAACCCTTCCCTAACCCGGACGACGCTGGGCCAATTGTGCGCCACCACATGGGTCTCCCGGTCACGGCCGGCTGCGATAAAGCCTGGACTCTAACCAGTATCTCTAGTGGCACAGCTAGCAACTGCGATCCAGTGCCTTAGACCACTGTGCCACTCGGGAGGCCCTGTCGTCAACAAACTTAATGATGGTGTTGGTGTCTTGCTTGGCCACACAGTTGTGGGTGAACAGGGAGTACAGGGGAGGACTAAGCACGCACCCCGGAGGGGCCCCCGTGTTCAACATCAGCGTGTCAGATGTGTTGTTGCCTACCCTTACCACCTGGGGGCGGCCCGTCTGGAAGTCCAGGATCCAGTTGCATAGGGAGGTGTTTAGTCCCAGGGTCCTTAGCTTAGTGATGAGCTTTGTGGGCACTATGGTATTGAATGCTGAGCTGTAGTTAATGAACAGCATTCTCACGCAGAGTACCAGTCAAAAGTTTGGACACACTTACTCATTCAAGGGTTTTTCTTTATTTTGACTATTTTCTACATTGTAGAATAATAGTGAAGACATCAAACTATGAAACAACATATATGGAATAATGTAATAACCAAAAAGGTGTTCAACAAATCAAAATATGTTTCATATTTGAGATTCTTCAAAGTAGCCACCCTTTGCCTTGATGACAGCTTTGCACATTCTCGGCATTCTCTCAACCTGGAAGCAGTGATCACGGGGTAATTTATCTGGAGATGGTTGGTCCTGACCTGATGATTTTACTGTAGTCAGTAGGGCAATCATCTGGGCACTAGCTTGTACCTGTGTTGCTGTGTGCCATAGGTCTGTCTAGGTGTCTGGTCTTTTTCCTATTCCTTGAGTATCTCGGAAATATTGACAGATTTTCCTCTTGGTTACATAACAACTCAGGGGCAATGCTGTGCTTTGCAGTATCAGTGGTGTAAAGTACTTCTTAAGTAGTTTTTTGGGGTATCTGTAATTTATTTTACTATTTATATTTGTGACTACGTTTACATAACTATATTCCTAAAGAAAATAATGTACTTTTTACTCCATACATTTCCCTGACACCCAAAAGTTACATTTTGAATGCTTAGCAGGACAAGAAAATGGTCCAATTCACACTTATCAAGAGGAACATCCTTGGTCATCCCCACTGTCTCTGATCTGGCGGACTCACTAAACACACATGTTTCGGTTGTAAAGATGTCTGACTGTTGGAGTGTGCCGCTGGCTATCCATAAATGTAAAGAAAACCAGAAAATGGTGCTGTCTGGTTTGCTTTATATAAGGAATTGGATTATTATATATTTTTTTACATTTGATACTTAAAAATGTGATACTATGCAGAAATCACTCTGCCATTTCCTGGTTACTAAAATTTGAATAGTTCGTCTAATTTCAGTTTATGTGACAAAACAAGCAGTCATTGTGTAGAAAATCATTGTACCATCTAAACCGCTGCGAAGTATATTTTCCATAAGCAAAAATATTGTATATTCAGCTGTTAGAAGCTAGTGTTAATGACGCAAAAACAACATTTCAGGACGGGAAGCGTTAGAAATAGGAGACATAAAACAGATCTATCGTTTCTTAGACTTGCCTTCAACGGGAATTAAAGATCTATAACTCACATTTCTATATGAATTTGGTCAGGTCACTGAAAAAGTTATATATTGTAGCGTCAAGTATATTTTAGCAATTATATTTAATTTTGATACTTAAGTATATTTAAAACCAAATACTTTTACTTTTAGACCTTACGCAAGTAGTATTTGACTTTCACTTTTACTTGAGTCATTTTCTATGAAGGTATCTTTACTTTTACTGAAGTATGACAAGTGGGTACTTTTCTCCACCATTGTCCAGCACTGAGACAGCTACAGCCTCAAGCACTCTTTTCAGCTCTCTCAGGAAGCATTTATTCAACTTTGAAATGTTTTATTTAAAGCGTTTTGCTATCAAAATCAAAGACTACTTTAATGGTTATTTTTTAATCAATGTCTAATGTGCATCGTGTCAGTCCCCCCTCATCCCTCATTCACGTTATTGGCTGGCTGGACCAATCCACTGTTCCGTGGCACCAGCTGGGGATTTGACTGATTGACAGATTGGGCACCGAGAGGGAGGCATCGATTATCTGCTGCAGGGTCTAAGGGTCACGAGTGGCCCATCAGTAACACATTTATCAACAGACTTAGAGGTGTGTGCGTTTGTGGGTACCTGAAGTTCTCACAAGGATAGTAAAACAAGGAGAATTTGGAAGTTGGTACATTTTGCCGAGGAAAATGTATTTTTTAGTCTTAGGGGTTAGGTTTAGGGTTTGGGATACAATTAGGGTTAGAATTAAGGTTTAGGCCGGGTCTCCCGAGTGGCGCAGCGGTCTAAAGCACTGGATCGTAGTGCTAGATGCGTTACTACACACCCGGGTTCATTCCCGGGCTGTGGCCGGGAGTCCCATAGAACAGTGTACAATTGGCCCAGCGTCGTCTGGGTTAGGGGAAGGTTTGGTCGGGGGGGCTTTACTTGGCTCATCACTCTCTTGCGACTCCTTGTGGCGGGCCGGGCGCCTGCAGGCTGACACCGTCGTCAGTTGAACGTAATTAAGGTTAGGGTTAGTGGTTAGGTATAGTTTTAAAGTTAGTTTTAGTTAGTTAGTTTTAAAGTTAGGGGTTAGTTTTAGGGAAAATATGATTTTGGATGGGAATCAATTCTTTGGTCGCCACAAGGATAGCAATACAAGCTGTGGTGTGTGTGCGTGCGTGTTTTACCCTACCCTTTTTCAATATTTGTGTGTGTTTATGTATGAGAAGAAGGTGAAAAGCCACCAAGGAATATTGTGTGAATATCAATGTGGTAAAAGGATGTGCTGAGGTCATGGTGGTGGTTTTCAACGTTTTCGAGCAGCAGCATGCATAGGGAATCATTTATGAGTAATTCATTGAAGGTGCACAGGTAGAGGGAATTCTTTAGCTTTAAAGTGTCAGTTTTTCTCCATTGAAACCAATCTTTATGTTAGCCCAGGAAAGCAACGGAGGGTGTGCATGTCAACATCTATTTATCCATAATGTGTGGCAGACCTCAACTTGAAAGTAGAGTAGACCAATATTTTCTCCCCTAAGAGATACTTGTTGTTCTTGTCTCCTCAAAATGTCTCTGTAGGCATATTTTCATAGGCTCAGATGTGTAGACATTCATGTAGGCCTAGATCAGCAGGTTGACTTCATGTTGGTCTAGTCTCCTTTCACTCATATAGGGTTATAAGTGGAGTTGTGCTACATGTAGCTAGTTGCATGTACCTCTCACATTGGGCTGCTACATCAGACTGCAGCACGAGAGAGAGAGTAGCTACAGGAGTGAGTTTTATTAGTCTTTGTCTGCAGGAGGTAGCAGTGCTGAGCTCAGGCTATTTCTGTCCCATGCAGGCACATACACTCACTGACTCACACTCAGACTCATACTTGACAAACACAGACGCACTCACACTTCTGTTTGTCTAATGGTTATTCATATAGCCATGTCACTTAATAAGGAAATTGGCAGCCTGAGTTCGAGCTCCACCATCACTGAGCCTTGCAATCATTAGTTGATTAATATCTCCTTTGCAATTCCCATCTTTATCCCCTCTTTATCAGAGCTATTTTCACCTGCTACATAAATGATCTGAGGACAGTGTTATACAGTTTTGGCGTGTATATATGCCAACCATAGCAAGGATGAGGTTCTTATTTTCTCTTTCATCGAGGTCTGATGCCATCAGCGTTGTGCTTTTCATGCATAGCATTTGAGGAATGTCTCCTGCTGCTGTTTGTGTGACTGAATGTCAAAAGGAGAAAATGTGGTCATGGATTCGACATGAATCAAGGAGTTCTGCTCTGTCTGTGTGGAGCGAGAGTAGAGACTGTTGGAGAGCTGTTGTCATGGCCTGACTGCCACCATCTTGCAGTCAGTGCCACAGTAGCCTAGAATGCTGCTGATGTATAATCATTAGAGGGCCCGGTTGTCAAAGAACAGCAGTGGGTCCTGGGGGCACTGGAGCTGATTCACTGCTTAGCTCAGACGCTATCGCTGTGTTAATACACTACAGCGCAAATATTACTGCAACACTGATACAACTCTCATACTACAGCAATACTCAGATGCTACAGGTATATTACTACCCTGCTACACTTGTACTCTGGTATGGAAATTAAGGATTTTGGGCACTGGCATAGCAGGCTAGTAGACCGCAATTTTGACTAGCCCAGTCTGAAAAGTACTAGCCTTGGGCTATCTTATTTTCCAACCCTGCTTATACTACAACACTACCACACCACTCTGATACTACTACAGTACTTAAAATATTACTACACTTCTTCTACATTGCTACATTACTACACTCATGCTACTACAGTACTACACTCTTACTAGGTAGGCACACACAGACCCATCCATTTTAGTCTGGATGTGCAATGTGGACAAACAAAGCTTCCTTGTTTTTATTTAGTGCCAAGGTCTGTTCCCAGGTCAGGGTTTCCTCCCCCCCCTCCCACTGTAGTGCTGGACTCGGTTAAGTGACACCTGCTCTGGGGTTAGCCTCAGTGGCTGGTTGTCTGCTGACGGTAATAGAGGTCTTGAGGGTTAACGACGTGATCTTTCCCCTGCAGTCAGCACAGCCGCCTCCTCCTCCTCCACACTATTTCATCCCCTTATCTTCATCCATCCCCTTCTACTTCTACTTCTTCTACTTCTTCTTGTTTTTCTCTGTTTTTGTTAACCCTTTCACCCTCTTCATCCGCAGGTCCTGCTGTCACCCCCCCCCCCCCCCCTTGACCCCTTAGCCTTCACCTCTTTCATCATCCCTTTTTCACCAGCCCATCCTTCTATCCATTCCTCTAATTATCTCTCCATCCATCTATATCCTTCTTTCCCTACTCCAGTGCTCTCTACCCCCCTCCTCTCTCAATTCCCCCTCATAAAGGGAAATGCGAATGCTGTGGCACACAGGAAACCCGTAACCATGGCGATGATGTGGCTTGTCAACGCATCATCTTCCCGGTGTTGTATTATTTCAATAACAGCTCTCTCTCTCTCTCTCTCTCTCTCTCTCTCTCTCTCTCTCTCTCTCTCTCTCTCTGTCTCTGTCTCTGTCTCTGTCTCTGTCTCTGTCTCTGTCTCTGTCTCTGTCTCTGTCTCTGTCTCTGTCTCTGTCTCTCTCTCTCTCTCTCTCTGTCAGTCATGGACCCCACTACCCTTACTAAGAAAAAAAGGTAACGCTTATAACCTAACGTTCATTCGTCTCTGTTTTCCTCACTAAATGTATTGATTGTTAATCGTCATAACTACCAACAAGGACCAATCTTTCACCACCTCTTCACCTTCATTCTCAGCTCCCGGTACTTGTGTAACACCCTTCCCGTAGAAGGTTAGGCAAATACTGTCTCTATTTACAGTATAGGCTACAGTTCAATTTGCAGTGTCAAACCCCACATGGTAACCGTGGCGATGTGACAATGACATATGGGGCCAGACAGTGATCAGACTTCGTGGCTCCTCTGTGTGCCCGGGTGATGCAGAGCACCGGAGTGTGTCACAGCCTTCTGATAGATTTGGACTGTTGGAGTGTGTTAGAGACGTCTGACTGACTGAATGCTCTTAGCTCCCTACTATTTCACAAGGCTGATAACATTTGGTTGCTTGCATCAACAGAGCAAACATGCAGGGCCGGTTCCAGGCATAAGCAACATAAGCAGTCAATTAGGGCCCCGGCCGCTAGGAGGCTCCCGTCCTGAGAGTAAGAATAGTAGAATACACAAGGTGCAATTTCAAAATTTGTTTGTGCATCAGCAGTTTTTCTCTTATGTCAGTCACTGACAGTCACTCAATTAGCCATATCCGCTAACCATTTTTAGATTGGTAGTTAGTCTAGCAAGCTATCTAAACTTGTAGTGCCCAGGGTCCCTGACCTCCAGGGAGCCCCATTTGATTTTGTTAGTCATTCTCACTCGGATATCATATTAACATGGCATAAGTCATTACAAAATGTGTAGAATTGCAGGAAAATAGCTTTTAAAACTGCCAACATTTCTCTCCGCCCAGAGCAAAATGTGTAGAATTGCAGAACATTTTCATGCAACATTTGCATGAAAATTAACTTTCAATCAAAAATATGTCTCCCCATCGTCAAGAGTGGGGGCCACTAAAATGTTTTGCCGCGAGGTGGAGGGCCTCCCAGCCAAATCTCGCTTAGGGCCTCCAAAAGGCTAAAGCCGGCCCTGCAAAAATGCTACCATGTGACTCGAAGCATGATCAAAGCTAACACACTAGTATTTGACTGCTAATACCCCACCCCTGACTAATAAATAAGTAACAAGAGACCTTGGGAGGGTGAGCAGTAGAAATGGAATTAAAGAGCTTCTTGTATTCAATTAAACAGCCGTAAACGTTCCTGAAATTAGTCCCGGGGAGGAGGAAAAGAACTCCACAAAGAGAGAGGGATCCACACACACACAAACACACTGTATCAGACACTCCCAGGGATTTTCTGATGAATCTTCCTTGTCCCTGAGTGGAGCTAGCGAGCTGTAAACCTTGAGACAGCTACAGTAGAGACTGGCACTAGCAGGCTCAGTGTTTTATAGAACCACTCTACCCTCCTGAGGCAGCCAAGGAATGGCCTCTGCCTACTGAGTCATGGAGCCATCTATATTCAGAACGAGAGGATCTCCTCCTATATTTACACAGACCAACGTGATACACACTGTGGGTGACTCCAGAGTGATGCAACAGCTGAAAGACCACTTTTCGGCCCTAGAGCAACAAGGAGCTGTTGGTTTCATCTCTTTTATCATTATATGAAACAGTAAAAACAAAAAACACAGAAATGTAGTAAAAACACAGACACAGCTCGACAGCCTAAAGAGAAACTAGAACAGGATATTAATGTGCATTCGAAACAAATTCAATCTAATATAAAATAAATAAATAAATAAAGAGGCAGTCGACGATGGATAGATACAGTACAAACACAAAAACACACTAGAATGCGGGCTCACAGACACTGTACACCACACACACATACACACCCTGTACTTTATGGGCCATTTTTAACCAGGCACTATTTCAGACTGCTCAACTCTGGCATTTTTATGACACTCCCTGCTTAAATCAATTACGGGGAGGCCGAGGCATGCAAGCATCAGCGGTAATAACCCGTGGGGGCCTCACAGTGAGAGTGGTGATTCATGAAAACCACAATGATTTGTCCACAAATGCAAATGCGGTAGAACCCAACTCACTAACTCCAAAATGAAAGAAAAAGAGAATACAATGTCTGTATAATGACATATGGTGTCAGCAGTGGGATTTCAGTCATACAGTGTGTTCAGATCACGGTGTACCATTAGAATGACCTGTTGGCCCATCAGTCCTGCCAATGCCTGTTGTTACCAGTCTGTTATTTTCTTTAGGCCTGCCCATTTAATTAGTAGAAAAAATACAGCTGGCTTGTCTTCTGTTTTTAAGGCTGGTCTGATTCTTCCAATGATGTTCCCACTGACAATATGGTTTAATTAATGCTGCTCTTATTGACATTTTCATCTCTCTTGGCTCTAGTGCTCGCCATTGTCCTGGCATGTCTGTTGTGTCTCTGCTGTCGACTGCTGTCTATGGAATAGTTCAGCCCTACTCAATAGGTGACCTCCTGGACAAAATGTAATATATTTTTAAGATCCTGTCTTGCTTTTAAATTACTGTTGAGAATTGTAATAGTTGTGTGTGTGTGTGTGTAAAAATAGATGTGGCGTCAGGTTGCTGAGGGGCTGATCATTTCTGGGGGGGTCGCATGGGTGTCAAGGTGGGGGTTTGTTACTACGCCGATAAATGACTATATATCCATCCGGACATGGTACTGGTACCCTGTGTATATAGCCAAGTTATTGTTATTGTGTAGTTATTCCGCATTATCTTTCTATTGTTTAAACATTTTCTCTCACTGTTGGGAGAGACTGTTTACAAAGCATCTGACAAATAATATTTGACCTGATTCGACCTTTGCCACCTAGGAAATGTGTGTGACCAGGTGATTACTGATGCACTCAGGAAGATTCATTCATACAGTATCTCTCTACATCACTGCAGCTTATTGAGTGCAATGTGCTTTAAAAAAGTACAGCACATAAGATGCATTATAAGTATGTATAACGGGAGGTAAAGAAAGAGGATCACTCTAATAATCAGGGATGAGGTAAGTTCCCTTTTAAATTCGCAAGAATTTAAAAAAATCTTCCATGAAAATAAATTCAGTGAATTTGAATGGAATTGAGCCCATTCTTGCTAATAGGCACTACTACTATCATCATCAACAGCAGCACTGTTCTGGTCAGCCTGTACTGAGTGTTTCTTGTGTTGTGTTTGCCAGCTGGACCCAGACAACACCGGTTTCATCGCAGTGGAGAACTTCACCAGTCTGGTGGAGCACCATGAGCTGCAGCTGGACCCCTCCAAACTGGACATGCTGTTCGCCCTGGTGCAGAGCAACGAGGAGGGACAGGTGTGCTACCAGGAGCTCATTGAGCTGGTAAGTGGCTGAAAGGGTACTCACACAGAAGCACGCGAGCACACACACAGAGGCAAATTCATGCAGAAGAAGGCATAGTACACACACACACTCAACAGAATTATTTGAGAAAGGTTAGAATTGCACACTCAAAATATTGAATGATAATACACACAAACACACAAGTGCGCCTCACACACACACACACACACACACACACACACACACACACACACACGCACACAGACATTCAAACTCATAATTCATAGCATGAGAATATCCTGCACTTGTAGCGTAATGTACTGTATTATCTGGTGGTGGAGCAGGGGAGAAAACCTTGCCTCGATGTCTTCTGCTGAGTAGTGTTCTGAGTCCTGTGATGCTGCTAGGTCCGAGACATCATTCTCATTCATTCCTCTCTACTGTAACCTGTCTGTGTTTAGACCTGGTGTTCCTGTTATGAAGTAAATGCAAAGCCTTTTGAAGGGGCTGAGGTGATTCTCAGCCCTGTGTGGCCACAGGCCAGAGCATGTCTCCGCTCCTCCTCACAGCATGTGGTGTAAGCAGCGGGGTTAATTTGACGCAATGCAATTCCTTTTTCACTTCGCTGAGCCTGTTCCTTCTTTCCCCTCTGTGTTGCTCATGGTTTGTAATGAAAGCTTTCGTTTCAAATTCTCAGGTCTCGCTGCTAGTGTGCGATCAGCGATGCAGATGCTCTCGCTGACATTTGAACGCAGTATTTCCGTGTTAATATTTCAGTCGAACATGTAGATTCTTCAGCCATTCAAATTTGTAAAAAGTACATTTAGCTCTACAAATTATCACAAAACAAAACTGGTGTCAAAATATGTTACATTTTCTCAAATTTGCCCCAGTCTCCCCTACTAGTGCACAAGGTTTGAGGATATTTTTCAACAAAAGTAAAGGACAGTAACGTTATGAGTAAAGTAGGAAGCACACTTTATAAATGTAGCATGAAAGAAGTGTGTATTTGGCCTGGCGAAGTGGTTTTTTGTGTTGACTGAACTGGGGTTGATAATTATGAGTTTTACTGCTCCGCTGGTCTCGTGAAGAAATGATGGTCTTGGAAATATCGTTGCCCGAGACGGAGTCAAAATGTATCCGAGTCTGATACAAGACCAAGACACTCAATATGTGGTCTCGAGACCGGACTCAAGACCAGGCTGTCTCGAGTATTACACCACTGTGACAGTGCTATAAAAAAGTATGAAAATGTATGCACTCACTACTGTAAGTCGTTCTGGTTAAGAGCGTCTGCTAAATGACTCAAATGTAAATGTTAAATGGTGTTTTTTGTTGGAAAGTGCACCACTGCCATTATATTATCTCATCAATCAAATTGATTTCAATCAATCAAATGTATTCATAAAGCCCTTTTTCCATCAGCCGATGTCACAAAGTGCTGTACAGCAACCCAGCCTAAAACTCCAAACAGCAAGCAATGCACATGTAGAAGCACGGTGGCTAGGAAAAACTCTCTAGAAAGGCCGGAACCTAGGAAGAAACCTAGGGAGGAACCAGGCTCTGAGGGGTGCCCAGTCATCTTCTGGCTGTGCCGGCTGGAGATTATAACAGAACGTGGCCACAATGTTCAAACGTTCATAGATGACCAGCAGGGTCACGTGATAATAATAATCACAGTGGTTGTAGAGGGTGCAACAGGTCAGCACCTCAGGAGTAAATGTCAGTTGGCTTTTCATAGCTGATCATTCAGAGTTAGAGAAGCCAGATGCGGTAGAGAGAGAGAGTCGAAAACAGCAGGTCCGGGACAAGGTAGCACATCCATTGAACATCTAGCCTGAGTTAAGACTTGACCAGAAAGATAGAACACCCTTGCCTAGAGAGATTGAGCAGTGTGTATTGTGTATGTGGGACAGTGTTTATTTCGTTCTATGTGTGTTTTCACATGTTTATTCACTGTACACTCTACAGGGTAGCCTAGTGGTTAGAGCGTTGGACTAGTAACCGGACTAGTAATCGGAAGTTTGCAAGTTCAAACCCCCCGAGTTAACAAGGTACAAATCTGTCGTTCTGCCCCTGAACAGGCAGTTAACCCACTGTTCCTAGGCCGTCATTGAAAATAAGAATTTGTTCTTAACTGACTTGCCTAGTTAAATAAAGGTAAAAAAACATATAGTGCATTCGGAAAGTATTCAGACCCCCTGAATTTTTCTAAATTTTGTTCCATTACAGCCTTATTCTAAAATGGATTTTAAAAATCCTCATCAATCTACACACAATACCCCATAATTACAAAGCAAAAACAGGTGTTTGGAAATGTTAGCAAATATATTAAAAACATTTTACAGAAATAAAGTATTTGCATAAGTATTCAGACCGTTTGCAATGAGACTCGAAATTGAGCTCAGGTGCATTCTGTTTCCATTGATCATCCATGAAATGTTTCGACAACTTGATTGGAGGCACACACCTGTCTATATAAGTCCCACAGTTGACATTGCATGTCAGAGCAAAAACCAAGCTATGAGGTCGAAGGAATTGTCCATAGAGCTCCGAGACAGGATTGTGTCGAGGCACAGATCTGGGGAAGGGTACCAAAAAATGTCTGCAGCATTGAAGTTCCCCAAGAACACAGTGGCCTCCATCATTCTTAAATGGAAGACGTTTGGAACCACCAATACTTTTGTAAATAAGGTATTTCTGTATATTTTATTTATAAAGTCGTGACGTAACTTTCATTAACGTGATGACTGTTATTTATCAAATCAACTATGTTTAATTGCCAGCTGATTTCAATTAATCATGTAACAATTACAGTGCCTTGCGAAAGTATTCGGCCCTCTTGAACTTTGCGACCTTTTGCCACATTTCAGGCTTCAAACATAAAGATATAAAACTGTATTTTTTTGTGAAGAATCAACAACAAGTGGGACACAATCATGAAGTGGAACGACATTTATTGGATATTTCAAACTTTTTTAACAAATCAAAAACGGAAAAATTGGGCGTGCAAAATTATTCAGCCCCCTTAAGTTAATACTTTGTAGCGCCACCTTTTGCTGCGATTACAGCTGTAAGTCGCTTGGGGTATGTCTCTATCAGTTTTGCACATCGAGAGACTGAAATTTTTTCCCATTCCTCCTTGCAAAACAGCTCGAGCTCAGTGAGGTTGGATGGAGAGCATTTGTGAACAGCAGTTTTCAGTTCTTTCCACAGATTCTCGATTGGATTCAGGTCTGGACTTTGACTTGGCCATTCTAATACCTGGATATGCTTATTTTTGAACCATTCCATTGTAGATTTTGCTTTATGTTTTGGATCATTGTCTTGTTGGAAGACAAATCTCCGTCCCAGTCTCAGGTCTTTTGCAGACTCCATCAGGTTTTCTTCCAGAATGGTCCTGTATTTGGCTCCATCCATCTTCCCATCAATTTTAACCATCTTCCCTGTCCCTGCTGAAGAAAAGCAGGCCCAAACCATGATGCTGCCACCACCATGTTTGACAGTGGGGATGGTGTGTTCAGGGTGATGAGCTGTGTTGCTTTTACGCCAAACATAACATTTAGCATTGTTGCCAAAAAGTTCAATTTTGGTTTCATCTGACCAGAGCACCTTCTTCCACATGTTTGGTGTGTCTCCCAGGTGGCTTGTGGCAAACTTTAAACAACACTTTTTATGGATATCTTTAAGAAATGGCTTTCTTCTTGCCACTCTTCCATAAAGGCCAGATTTGTGCAATATACGACTGATTGTTGTCCTATGGACAGAGTCTCCCAATTCAGCTGTAGATCTCTGCAGTTCATCCAGAGTGATCATGGGCCTCTTGGTTGCATCTCTGATCAGTCTTCTCCTTGTATGAGCTGAAAGTTTAGAGGGACGGCCAGGTCTTGGTAGATTTGCAGTGGTCTGATACTCCTTCCATTTCAATATTATCGCTTGCACAGTGCTCCTTGGGATGTTTAAAGCTTGGGAAATCGTTTTGTATCCAAATCCGGCTTTAAACTTCTTCACAACAGTATCTCGGACCTGCCTGGTGTGTTCCTTGTTCTTCATGATGCTCTCTGCGCTTTTAACGGACCTCTGAGACTATCACAGTGCAGGTGCATTTATACGGAGACTTGATTACACACAGGTGGATTGTATTTATCATCATTAGTCATTTAGGTCAACATTGGATCATTCAGAGATCCTCACTGAACTTCTGGAGAGAGTTTGCTGCACTGAAAGTAAAGGGGCTGAATAATTTTGCACGCCCAATTTTTCAGTTTTTGATTTGTTAAAAAAGTTTGAAATATCCAATAAATGTCGTTCCACTTCATGATTGTGTCCCACTTGTTGTTGATTCTTCACAAAAAAATACAGTTTTATATCTTTATGTTTGAAGCCTGAAATGTGGCAAAAGGTCGCAAAGTTCAAGGGGGCCGAATACTTTCGCAAGGCACTGTAACTCATTAGGAATGTTGGGCACCACGGGAAAAGTTGTTTAACAAGTTACCATCTCCCGAATTAACTCTAGAAGATATGTAGATATCTCTTACATCAATAACAGTCACCTGTTAATCATTACCTCAGTCTCATTCTGAAAGTCGCAGACCTCTTGAATCCACAAGAACCCCAGCCTCTCTGATTATTCAGTACTACACAAATTGATTTAATCATTGATTTACTAACTAACTAAATAATAACACAGAATACACATTCACAATTACTTTAGACAAAAGTCCCTAGTGGACTGACAAGATATGACAGCTTGTTACACACATGGAAAGGGAGGGGTAGATAAAGAGAGGGAGAGACAATGAGAGTCAAAGTTAACGTACATTTGGAATCTACCCTTAAAGTAATAATAATACTTTGCTCACAAACCATCATCCATTTGGGGTAAGGAATGTAATGTATTTACGTGTAGATGTCTTTGTCCTTCGTCTCTCTGAAATCAATCGATCCTTCTATGGAAGTGGCTTGATGAGTGTAAGGCTCTGGTTGTCCACCAGAGGTCACAATGTCCTTCTTAGTTGTTCTGGCTTATAGTGGATGTTTCTTTAGATGCTCAAATGATTGTCTGAGATGGGATCTTCTCCTTCCTTTCTCAGATAGATAGTCAAGTTCTAGACCGCTTTACATGCACAGCTGCAGACTGTCAAATGTTCTGGTCTAGTCTTTATCTTCACTCGTGTTGAGAGTTTCAGAGTTTATAACCATTTCAACGTGTGGCCAACGCTCCATGCTTTTCTGGTCTGATAGATGAGCTTATCTTCTCACCTCGTGTTGAGTCTTAGAGTTTCAACCATTTGTAACATTCAGCTCACATTGTCCATCTGCTGGTCTGATTTGTTAATTCTTAGTGAATCATTTTAAGCACTCTGGTTGGAAACACAGTTCCATCACACTGACACGCTCTTCCGACCTCATTAGGGGTTAATAATGTGCAATGGACATGAAAAACCATTATCTTATTAGAAAACCAAAACACATTAATATGTTAACAAAAATAGTTTCATCATTCTTCATATTATATTAACATCATATTGGATAGAAACTTGAAAGCTTGAATGTGTTTCCTTCCTAAGTTACAGTATTTTCATTATACCGTTTTTAATGACATCACAAAATGAAAAGCAATATGACAGGATTATTCTTTAGACCCCCACGGACCATTCTTTAACATTCCTATCTTATACATATTGTTCCAGTTCACTCTTTGGGTGTTATAGTTTTGGGCGGCAAAATGTCCCAACACTGAGGGGCAAAGGGAGAGATTCCCCTCCTGCCTAATTTACGACCAAGTGTCAAAACCGGCCCACCCTCCCTTCCCCTCTTCTGTGGGTAAGAGGGTCTGGTTGTTGTCAGCTATTTACCATGCTGATCTGAGGCCTTTGATCCTTGACCATGAGAGTCATGACAATAAAACAATTTCTAAAATGTTGTTTTTTAAAAACAGTTTTAGCTCTGTTATTAAAGGGAATTGTGTGTAGCTTGATGATGGAATAAGGCTTTTAGAATAAGGCTGTAATGTAACAAAATTGGGGAAAAGTTGAGGGGTCTGAATAGTTTCTGAATGCACTGAGGCTCTTTTCGCCTGAGGGGCTGTGACTTTCATTCTGTTAGTCTGCTGAACAGGGATGTTAAACTTTCCTTTGCTATATTGGTCTTCAGGCTCAATAAATGTATGTAAATGTCTTGGAAGCGAACTGTTAGCCCACAGGTTCAGTAGTGTATGGCTGTGTGTATAAACATGTTTCAGGGGTTAGCATAACGTGGAAGGTGAATTGAGGCCACATGCAGCTGGTGTGCATGTGTAGGCTAATTGAGCATATTGTGTTATGGAATAGATTAGATACTGTAGTTTGAACAGCTCACTACCACTTCCACACTCCATTCCCCAAGGGAGCACCAGCAACTTTGTCCAGGTGCTGAGCCTGGTTGATAAGCACATCAGGTGTTGCCAATTAAGGTGATTGTCAGTCAGTGTTCCAGCTTCAAATCAAATCAAACTTTATTTGTCACATGCTCCAAATACAACAAGTGTAGACCTTACAGTGAAATGCTTTCTTTACAAGCCCTTAACCAACAGTGCAGTTCAAGAAGAGTTAAGAAAATATTTACCAAATAAACTAAAGTTAAAAATAAATAAAAAGTAACACAATAACAACAATAACGAGGCTCTATGCAGGGGGTACCAGTACCCAGTACAGTGCGCAGGGGGTACAGGTTAGTTGAGGTCATTTGTACATGTAGGTAGGGGTGAAGTGACTATGCATAGATAATAAACAGCGAGGGGGGGGGTCAATGTAAATAGTCCAGTGGCCATTTGATTAATTGTTCAACAGTCTTATGGCTTGGGGGTAGGAGCCTTTTGTTCCTAGCCTTGGCGCTCCAGTACTGCTTGCCGTGCGGTAGCAGAGAAAACAGTCTATGACTTGGGTGACTGGAGTGCACCTCCACTTGCACCTCCAAGCTTGGAGGTGGCTGGTTTTGTTTGGTGGCAATGAGGTCTGTAGTAACTAGGCCTAGGCCCCTTAGACAAAGGGAGTGCAACAATATCCGTAGGCTAGCTATGGGTTTCATAACAACTGATTTCACCTCGTTAACAGTGTGCCGGTAGTTGCTATCATGTATTGTGTTAAATTAAATAAATCTGTCATTCCTCTCCTTCAGGTGGCAGTTTAAATGATGTTCTGAGAACATTCAACAGCTCCCATCCTGTAGGTAGGATCATTATCAGGTGACTGTGATCATGAAAAACTCCTTGCCTTAGTCATTTTTCCTCCTTAATGGGAGAGATACAGCAATACGGATCCCACCTCTGCCACACTCTGACAATATGCTTTGTGTTGTAGTCATGACACAGAAATATATACAACGTTAGGAAAACTTTACCGAGCATGCTTCAGTTACCTACAGGAAGAATATTCTGCTCCACTTGATGATGGATGAAGTTAACACCATAAGCCCAGAGAACCGTTTGCCACCTGTGATCTGACTGAAGCTCTCTTGGGGAATATTTGAGTGTCCCCAGAAAGGCCATTTTGGGATATTTAGTGACTCCAGTGTGGTCATTATATTGTTTAGAGGTGTCAATGTGGTCATCTGACCGTGTTTAGTGCCCACAGTCCATCTGTCTTCTGAGTGGAAGAGCAGGGTCTGACTGAAGGGAAAGGCAAAAAAAGATGATAGATGCACCCCATCATCCCTGACACACACACATACTGGCTGTTCGTCGTACACGCTCCACACATACAAACACACCCTCGCAACACACCACAAACTCAGGCAGGCACCATTTATTTTTTGCTTGGATGGCTGGCTCCAAAGTGGTGCACTTTGCTTAAGTGTCCATAACCGAAGGTTTTTCCAGTTTAGGTCCTGAAGATAAAACCATGAAGAAGGGTTATGGCTATGGGCTTATGGGGAGATAAAGGTGGGCTCTCATTTTAAAAGGATTTTGCTAGAATAAGGGTGGGTGCAAACAGTGCCGAGATCCACAGTGATTTCCTTTTTTCTTATCACTGTGTGTTTGCATTTATTTAATAGCTTAATAATGGATTATAAATTACCAGTAAATGTGAAGTAAATGGCGTGCTGATCCTATTTAACAGTACTAAGTGATGGTGAGTCATTTACTATATGGTAATTCAGGGGCATTCAGATTCCAACCTGGTTCTTCACAGTATGTGGTAGGGCTTGAAAACTATTACAGACTAGAAAAGTAAGGTGCATTTATACGGAGACTTGATTACACACAGGTGGATTGTATTTATCATCATTAGTCATTTAGGTCAACATTGGATCATTCAGAGATCCTCACTGAACTTCTGGAGAGAGTTTGCTGCACTGAAAGTAAAGGGGCTGAATAATTTTGCACGCCCAATTTTTCAGTTTTTGATTTGTTAAAAAAGTTTGAAATATCCAATAAATGTCGTTCCACTTCATGATTGTGTCCCACTTGTTGTTGATTCTTCACAAAAAAATACAGTTTTATATCTTTATGTTTGAAGCCTGAAATGTGGCAAAAGGTTGCAAAGTTCAAGGGGGCCGAATACTTTTGCAAGGCACTGTATATGTTTCAAACAGACCACCATAGTCCCTTTGCCCAAGAAAGCGAAGGTAACATTCCTAAATGAATTCCGCCCCGTAGCACTCACATCTGTAGCCATGAAGTGCTTTGAAAGGCTGGTCAACACCATCATGCCAGAAACCCTAGACCCCCTCCAATTTGCATACTGCCCCAACAGATCCACAGATAACGCAATCTCAATCGCACTCGCCCTTCACACTGCCCTTTCCCACCTGGTCAAAAGGAACACCTATGCGAGAATGCTGTTAATTGACTACAGCTCAGCGTTCAACACCATAGTGCTCATAAAGCTCATCACTATGCTAAGGACCCTGGGACTAAATACCTCCCTCTGCAACTGGATCCTGGACTTCCAGACGCGCTGGCCCCAGGTGGTAAGGGTAGGCAACAACACATCTGCCACGCTGATCCTCAACACTGGGGCCCCTCAGGGTTCCTGCTTAGTCCCCTCCTGACAGTTTTTTTGACCCCCTCGCATTTGTCTTTACACTGCTGCTACTCGCTGTTTTTTATCTATGTGCATAGTCACTTTACATATTACCTCGACTAACCTGTACCCCCGCACATTGACTCTTTACCAGTACCCCCTGTATATAGCCTCGTTATTGTTATGTGATTGTCTTGTATTACTTTTTGATTCTTTTTTTTTGTACTTGAGTTTATTTAGTAAATATTTTCTTAACTCTATTTCTTGAACTTCATTGTTGGTTAAGGGATTGTAATTGATCATTTCACGGTAAGGTTTAGACCTGTTCTATTTGGCGCATGTGACAAATAAAATGTGATTTGATTTGGTAAATCATTTAGTAACATTAATTGAATGATTTATTAATTGAGCTAGCTATCGTTTAGCAGCAGGACTCTCTGACTCTACGCCTGGAGGGCTCTGTGTGTAAGAGAGCGAGGGCTGATGCTCCCCCAATCAGCTATTAATTAAATAAATGAGATTAGCTAAATTTATCAAACTTTGTTTGGAAACCATCATGACCAATTTTGGAAATGTAGTGGAATGGCACGTCTGAATCATTTAGAATGACTTGATACCAAACTCGATACAAAACTCAATACCTCCTAATATACATATATATAAGGAAAACTATGGAACTGTCACGCCCTGACCATAGAGAGCCTTTTATTCTCTATGTTGGTTAGGTCAGGGTGTGACTAGGGTGGGTTATCTAGGTTGTTTTATGTCTATGTTGGCCTGGTATGGTTCCCAATCAGAGGCAGCTGTTTATCGTTGTCTCTGATTGGGGATCATATTTAGGCACCCATTTCCCCACTGGGTTTTTGTGGGATCTTGTTTTTGAGTTAGTGCATGTAGCACCTCTTATGTTATGGTTCATTGTTTGTTTCCTTTTGTTTTTTGTAAGTTTCACAAAAATTAAGATGTGGAACTCCGAGCACGCTATGCCTTGGTCCGTCTCTACACAATATCGTGACAGGAACAAATATCCTTTTTGTTATTATATATTCAAACGATATTCGATAAGTACAGTCAAAGGTTTTGAGAATGACACAAATATTAATTTCCACAAAGTTTGCTGCTTCATTGTCTTTAGATTTTTTTGTCAGATATTACTATGGAATATTGAAGTATAATTACAAGCATTTTATAAGTGTCAAAGGCTTTTATTGGCAATTACATGAAGTTGATGCAAAGAGTCAATATTTGCAGTGTTGAGGATTCATTTTCAAGGCCTCTGCAATCCGCCCTGGCATGCTGTCAATTAACTTCTGGGCCAAATCCTGACTGATGGCAGCCCATTCTTGCATAATCAATGCTTGGAGTTTGTCAGAATTTGTGGGTTTTTGTTTGTCCACCCGCCTCTTGAGGATTGACCACAAGTTCTCAATGGGATTAATGTCTGGGGAGTTTCCTGGCCATGGACCCAAAATATCGATGTTTGGTTCCCCGAGCCACTTAGTTATCACTTTTACCTCATGGCAAGGTGCTCCATCATGCTGGAAAAGGCATTGTTCGTCACCAAACTGTTCCTGGATGGTTGGAAGAAGTTGCTCTCGGAGGATGTGTTGGTACCATTCTTTATTCATGGCTGTGTTCTTAGGCAAAATTGTTAGTGAGCCCACTCCCTTGGCTGAGAAGCAACCCCACACATGAATGGTCTCAGGAAGCTTTTCTGTTGGCATGACACAGGACTGATGGTAGCGCTCACCTTGTCTTCTCCGGACAAGCTTTTTTATGGATGCCCCAAACAATCAGAAAGGGGATTCATCAGAGAAAATGACTTTACCCCAGTCCTCAGCAGTCCAATCCCTGTACCTTTTGCGGATTATCAGTCTGTCCCTGGAGAGAAGTGGCTTTTTTGCTGCCCTTCTTGACACCAGGCCATCCTCCAAAAGTCTTCGCCTCACTGTGCGTGCAGATGCACTCACACCTACCTGCTGCTATTTCTGAGCAAGCTTTGTACTGGTGGTGCCCAGATCCCTCAGCTGAATCAAATTTAGGAGACGGTCCTGGCGCTTGCTGGACTTTCTTGGGCGCCCTGAAACCTTCTTCACAACAATTGAACCGCTCTCCTTGAAGTTCTTGATGATCCGATAAATGGTTGATTTAGGTGCAATCTTACTGGCAGCAATATCCTTGCCTGTGAAGCCCTTTTTGTGCAAAGCAATGATGACGGCACGTGTTTCCTTGCAGGTAACCATGGTTGACAGAGGAAGAACAATGATTCCAAGCACCACCCTCCTTTTGAAGCTGCCAGACTGTTATTTGAAGTCAATCATAATGACAGAGTGATCTCCATTCTTGTCCTTGTCAACACACTCACCTGTGTTAATGAGAGAATCACTGAAAGGATGTCAACTGGTCCTTTTGTGGCAGGGCTGAAATGCAGTGGAAATGTTTTTGGGGGATTCAGTTCATTTGCATGGCAAAGAGGGACTTGGCAATTAATTGCAATTCATCTGATCACTCTTCATAATGTTCTGGAGTATATGTAAATTGCCATCATTCAAACTGAGGCAGCAGACGTTGTGAAAATTAATATTTGTGTCATTCTCAACTTTTGTCCACGACTGTACACTATTGAGAAAACACCAGAACTAATTAAGTCATCATGAAGAACAGAGTCTGGAGCTGAGCTGAGACTAGTATGTACTGTAAGCCCACACTGTTCACAAGGAGGGGAGTGTGAGCATCCTGCTGTTCAGAATACACACAAACGGAAGCACACACACCGGATGTCAATTAGGTCCATTCCGGTCTCCCTTAAAGGGAATTCTATCTTCAGCTCCATCCTTAGCCTTTAATATCAATTATTGTCCCTGGCAGACATCATCTTGCTTCTTGTCAGGGGAATTTTAGCTGCGGACCTTGTTGATGCCAGAGTCTGAGGTTCTCCTGAGTACGGAGTAGTGATGCAATGGGATGTGATACTAGCACACCCTGCTAGAATGCTCCTGCTGTGTTTGTCAGGGCTCACCAGTCAAGTCGTCAGCTCTCGTACTAACACGCCTTATTGTCTGCCTCCCTGTCTCAAACTTCAAAGGCCACTTAATGCTCACTTTAGAAGCGGCAGTCCCACATGTCAGAGGAGAAGGCAAGGCAGAATGACAAGTGTGTCTGATTGGAAACATCTCCCGGGAACGTTCAGGAGCACAAATCTCAGAGAGGGAGAAGAAACGCATCGCTAAGAGGAAGAGCAGTAGGTGTTTTCGGATTAAAAAAATGTTGGTTTAAACACTGGAAACACAGGCATCGTTTAGAGAAGAAAGCCCACAGAGAAGAACATGTTTTATTTGTGTATACATCCCCCAACCTCCTTTTCTCCTATTCAGTCTCTTGAAGACATTGGTAAAGACAGGTGGAAACCATTCACTTCCACTTGTGCTTCCCCGGAGCTAGTAGATCCACGAGGGCATATCATTTTCCTTTCCTTCCTTCCTAATGCGCTTTCCTCTCCCTCCTAAAGCATGTACAGTATAATTGCATTTCCTGGGCCTGATCTCTATGCTAAAATATGCGGTAGTGCAGCCACGGGAGGGCCGGCGGCCCCTCTCGTCTTCACGCTGCTTATCGGTGTGCCACAGGCCCACACTCGTTCATTGTTCAACCCTGGCATCATAATTACCTAATATGTGTCTCATGGCATCCCACTCGACTATACTTCACCACAATCCACTACCGCTCTACAGACTAACTATATATTTCTGTTATTCCTAAAAATTATATAAAAAGGTTAATAGCCTCAGACGACTAGGACTCATTTGTATGTGATTTCTTTGTTTCTATATTTATTTGTCTCCTTGTTTTGTTTCTTTCATTAGCACCATGTAGATATTACACCCGATTACTTTCATTATTATGCTCCCCACAGTGTCCGTATGCAATGAGCCTGCACACAACAGCACCTAATGAAATATGGTTGGTTTGCTTTAGCGGCCTCCTTGGTGGGGTCTGTGGGCACTCTGACGACTGTTGCAGTATAGATAGATACAGTATGAATGTGGCTTGACATATTGTCTATGTATCATCTTGGATTTAAGCATCATTATCTCTATGGCATAGGCATACACTGATCCATATACACTGAGATGTGACGTTCTTATCTCCTTCCCTTGTAGGACCTTTCAGATGTATTGTCATCATATGAGAAAGTTAATTTTCTTCCAGATTCATTGTACATTCTGTCCCTTATCCTTGTCAGTTGTGGTTGCACCAGGGTGTTTCATCAAGACCTCCTACTAAAGCAGCAGACATCAGGGATTCCATGTATCAAGTCATGCTAGCCCCGCCTGTGCCGTTCCTGCTCACTAAGCAAACCTGGAGTCTCAATGATAACAGAAGACTGTCACCGGTCTCCCCACCGCATGCCCCCCGCCCTTTGCTTTAAGTTGAGTGCAGTTGAAAAGTCAACTTCTAAAAGCAGTTGCAGGCATTTAGCATGCCAGTTCATCTATAAAGTGATATATTTCTTCACTCTGTCAGTCAAAGGAATACTAACTTTGTTCTCGTTCTCTCTCTTTCTCCTTTCTTTTTCTATATGTCATCCATCTCCCGCCCTTCTCTTCAGATGAGCAGCAAGCGTTCCAGCAGTTTCCGACGGGCCATCGCCAATGGCCGCCGTACGCTGCAGCGAGAGATCCTATTGGATGAGACGGGCCTTGGTGTGTACAAGCGCTTTGTGCGCTACGTGGCCTATGAGATCCTGCCCTGCGAGACAGACCGGCGCTGGTACTTCCACCAGAACCGCCTTTGTCCCCCGCCTATATTCATGGCCATCATTACCATTGTCCAGGTGAGAGGGAAGAGAGAAAGAAGACCCTTCAAATAAGCAGAACGATGTTTATGGCATAAAAAGTCTTTAGCTTTGTCATATGTGGGCACTGACCAACTATTTGGTAAACAATGGTTAAGGAGGTGCAATCGATGCCTGTCCTCGAAGGCAACACTGTATTGGCTTTCATGATTGAATTTCATGATTGAATGTAGAACTGGGAAACCAAGTCAGTGGACTAGTCTCTGGCCAAGTCATTGACATTATTGGAACAATTTAGTGAGAGGAAAGAAAATAACCACTAGACAGCTTTAGCCCCAGAGGCCTTGGTTTGAACAGGCAATGCTATAAAACCTGCTGCTCCTCAGCGAAGCAACAGCACTTTCTGTTCTAACTCACTGCCATTCTGAAGAAAGCGAATGAAGTGCTCTTACACTGAACTAAAATATAAATGCAACATGCAACAATTTAAATATTTTACTGAGTTACAGTTCATAGAAATCAGTCAGTTGAAATATACTTAACAAAAATATAAATGCAACATGTAAAGTCTTGGGCTCATGTTTCATGAGCTGAAATAAAAGATTTTCCAAATGCAGAAAAAGCTTATTTCTCTCATTTTGTGCGCAAATTTGTTTACATCCCTGTTAGTGTGCATTTCTCCTTTGCCAAGATAATCCATCCACTTGACAGGTGTGGCGTATCAAGAAACTGATAAAACATCATGATCATTACACAGGTGCACCTTGTGCTGGGGGCAATAAAAGGCCACTCTAAAATGTGCAGTTTTGTCACAACACAATACCCCAGATGTCCCCAGTTTTGAGGGAGCGTGCAATTTTCATGCTGACTGCAGGAATATCCACCAGAGCTGTTGCCAGAGAATTTTATGATAATTTCTCTACCATAAGCCGCCTCCAACGTCATTGGCCGTACTAACAAATTCTCTAAACCGACGTTGGAGGCGGTTTATGCCACACCTGTCAGGTGGATGATTAGGGCTCCCTAGTGGCGCACACTGTATCACATCCGGCGGTGATTGGGAGTCCCATAGGGTGGCGTACAACTGGCCCAGCATCGTCCAGGTTGGGCCAGGGTAGGCCGTCATTGTAAATAAGAATTTGTTCCTAACTAACTTGCCTAGTTAAATAAAGGTTAAATTCAACAACAACAAAAATCTAAAATCTTGGCAAGGGAGAAATTCTCACTGACAGGGATCTAAACAAATTTGTGCACAACATTTAAGAGAAATAAGCTTTTTTGCGTATGGAACATTTCTGGAATCTTTTACTTCAGCTCATGATACATGGGACCAACACTGCGTTTATATCTAAATGCTTCACAATGGCGGTGAATGGTCTGAAATGACAATGAGGCTGTGATAATTTCCTTTCATTAAAATTCATGGAGATAATGATTTATGAAAGGAGCAAATGGAATCGGTCCAGCTCTGTGTCTCTCTGTATTTGCATCTCTTGTTGGTGCCAATGGAAGTCACCAACCGAGGCAAGGCATACGGCGTTCGAAAAAAGACAACATTCATGGCATTTATTAGCAAAATCACAATATGTTTTGGCACTGCAATTTCTTGGCTCTCATAACAGAAATCTGTATTATATGATATCAATGAGTGTCTGAATGAAGAGACGTGGGTGTGAACCAGCGTGTGTCGTCTCTCCCGTCAGATCATCGTGTTCATGTGTTATGGCATCATGCTGAATAAGTGGGTTCTGCAGACGTACCAGCCAGACTTCATGAAGAGCCCCCTGGTGTACCACCCCAGACACCGCCACCAGGTCTGGCGCTTCTTCAGCTACATGTTCATGCACGTTGGGTAAGAGACCACCCCACCTGATTCACATACACACGTGCACCTATACATGCGCGCACACGCACACACACACACACACACACACACACACACACACACACACACAGTGTGAAGCAACATGAATTGATAATGGAAGGCATTGACCGATAATGCATTAGATAGGATTGATGGTGATAGATGACTACTGTAGTTAACATTGATGAAGTGTCTAGACTAAAGGAGCTGATGAAAATTATATGCATAATTAATCTGTTATTGAGACCAGAATCATCCTCCTGTTCACTGCGTCTCTCAGGTTGGAGCAGCTGGGGTTCAACGCTCTGCTCCAGCTGATGATCGGAGTTCCCTTGGAGATGGTCCACGGCATCCTACGCATCAGTCTGCTGTACATGGCCGGTGTTGTGGCAGGTGAGTGTCAGTGTGTTAGCAACGTTGGTTGATGTGATAGTATTGTTGTTAATTGTGTTAGTAACCCTGTATTTTAGTGCTGATAGTACTGTATCTTGGTACTTTGGTGTTTTAGTATATGAATCTGTTGATGTAGTAATATTTTAGTTCCTTGGTGTGTTAGTCTGTTCCACATGGCTGGTACGTTGGCCATAAAATGTTCACTACCGTTCAAAAGTTTGGGGTCTCTTAGAAATGTCCTTGTTTTTGAAAGAAAAGCACATTTTTTGTCCATTTAAAATAACATCAAATTGATGAGAAATACAGTGTAGACATGGTTAATGTTGTAAATGACTATTGTAGCTGGAAACGGCAGATTTCTTATGGAATACCTACGTAGGCGTACAGAGGCCCATTGTCAGCAACCATCACTCCTGTGTCCAATGGCACGTTGTGTTAGCTAATCCAAGTTTATCATTTTAAAAGGCTAAATGATCTTAAAAAAAAACTTTTGCAATTGTTAGCACAGCTGAAAACTGTTGTTCTGATTAAACAAGCAATAAAACTGGCCTTCTTTAGACTAGTTGAGTATCTGGAGCATCAGCATTTGTGGGTTCGATTACAGGCTCAAAATGTCCAGAATCAAATAACTTTGTTCTGAAACTCGTCAGTCTATTCTTGTTCTGAGAAATTAAGGCTATTCCATGCGAGAAATTGTCAAGAAATTGAAGATCTCGTTCAACGCTGTGTACTACTCCCTTCACAGAACAGAGCAAACTGGTTCTAACCAGAATAGAAAGAGGAGTGGGAGGCACCGGTGCACAACTGAGCAAGAGAACAAGTACATTAGCGTGTCTAGTTTGAGAAACAGACGCCTCACAAGTCCTCAACTGGCTTCATTAAATAGTACCCACAAAACACCAGTCTCAACGTCAAAAGTGAAGAGGCGACTCCGAGATGCCGGCCTTCTGACGCGTAAAACCCTTGTTTCTTAGTACTGTATCTCTTTTATGTCCACTCTGCATGATTTTGTTTTCTGACGTTGTAAATCACTTTCTCTCTGACTTGTACTTGTATCAGAAGCTGAAGCCTAATTCCAATTGAGCGATATTCATTCATTTTGTACTGTTTTTCTATTGTCTACTAAAAACATTGATTCTTTCACTACCCTTATTTCCCTCCTAGCATCGTTCAACTCCTCGTGCTCCCTGAAATTTACACACACCTGCACGTGCACGCATGCCCACACAAACACACACACACACAGTACATGCTCATGCTTTTATTTATTTTTGTGATGATGACAGACCTGGGCCAGGTTGCAGTTTTAAATGAGAACTTGTTCTTAACTAGCCTACCTGGTTAAATAAAGGTGAAATAAAGTACATTTAAAAATGAATCGTAGAAAGGCAGAAAAAGAAGAAAAAAGTGAGCCAGTGAGGCAGAGGATTTTAGGCCTCCTCTCTTTGGGTATTAGCCTAAGTGCAGCCAAAACTGAAGTAGGAGGAAAAGCAGTAGAAGGTCTGTTTTCAAGCAGGTAGATCAGCGCCTGGGGAGCTTGGGGTCTACATGCACAGCCGGGGGTCAAACTCACAGGTTCAGGCAGGGTTTTAGGGCAGCTAATGATGAGGCACACGTAATAAAGGGAGTTATGAGAGACCGAGGATTCACGTCCAGGTGCGAGGTCAGTGGGGCCAAACGCCCTGGCTCTAGGCACAGTGGGAGAGTAATAAAGACCCGGATCCCGAGCCCTCCTGCCTTCAGCTAACAGTTTTACATGAAAAGAACAGGCAGACATCAAACAGAGGAAAAGAGGGGGGACAAGTAAGTGAGCAAGTGGTGCTGACTCTTCCACTGGAGTTTTAGTGTGGCTCATTTAATGCCAAATGCCATATAGCAAGGTTTATAGCTTTATGCTGTTGGAATTAATTGTCTGTTTGAGTTAAGGCAGAGTAGCAACCTCCATTAACATATTGTGAGCAATCGTAACAATAAATGTTCCACTGTGCTTTATATGGTTTATTCCGTGTGTGTGTGTGTGTGTGTGTGTGTGTGTGTGTGTGTGTGTGTGTGTGTGTGTGTGTGTGTGTGTGTGTGTGTGTGTGTGTGTGTGTGTGTGTGTGTGTGTGTGTGTGTGTGTGTGTGTGTGTGTGTGTGAGTGTGAGTGAGGGGGGGGGGGGGGGGGTGTATGTCCGAATGTATGTATGTCTGTCTTTGTAAAGTTACTGCATAGCTCGGGGAGAACAACCGTGTCTGTTTCCCAGAAATCTCCGGTCTGATTGTTTGTGGACGCCGTAAGCCTTGTGTTACCAGACTGATTACCGCTGCGCTAGACTTACCGTTGTTCTAGCAAAACAGAATGTCATCTCGCAAGACTTCTGGATGGTTGTACCAGGTTAATAAAAATTGCCCAGGGATACAGATGACTTGGGATAACTTTTTTATTTCTCTTTCCATTCTGTAGCCTTTGTTTATCTCATGTTAATATTCATGTTCTGTTCAATCATGTCAGCATTTGTTTGTTCTTGTAAAACAGTAGAGCTCACCGGGTTTAGTTGTGCTTCGAGATTACATCCTCAGGGAGACCTTCAGCAGGTAGTGTGTGTGTGCGTGCGTGTTACAGGGCGGTACAAGAGTTAAAGGGATTAGATTATACACAGTAGACATCTCCGACCTATGCATAGTAGTTATTTTCTGTTTTTTTGAGTAACTATACCATCAGTTCTTCACATAATGTGGAGGATGAGGAATCCTAGCTAGGTCATGAGCTGCTCTGCGTGGTGCTGATTTTCAGTGTTCATGAATTCATTAATGTAATAGTCGGTTACTGGACATGGCCTAGTGTTTGCAAGTGTAGATATGCTTATACTTGCATTAGTGCGTAGGTGTTGACTGAAAAGCAGTTGATCCTGTAGGCTTATTGGGACCCTAGCCAGTTTCAGTCATTGTGTACTGCTACTGTATCCCACTGTAAACCCCCAAAACCTGTGAAGATTTGTGAAAAAAATCCATACTGTTGCTCCCATATCAAGACATTAATTCAAACAAGAATAAGAAATATGGATGGCTTTGCGCTGATGCTGATGCTGATTCTCAATTCTAAAATGGTGTCAGTCCATCATTGAGATCTCTCTTAATGGGATCGATTCAGGAGCATTCAGTTGGTCATCAAGTTGTCAATGTGATAAAAAATAAAGCCTGTAAGAATGATTCAAACCTGAGACTGGGCTAAATAGATTTTTTGTTTTCTCTGTTCCTCGGTTTTGGTGAAATGGCTATAATATTTTTTTTAATTGCCTTGTTTTTTTTTTAGCTAAAATATTATCACTTGTTTTGTAAGCCCAGGAGGTGTGAGTGTTTCACTGCAATACAAGTCTAGGCAAGTCTTTTTACATTTGTCTCAGTTTCATCAGGTCGCGGAGACCCAATAAATCTGTATTAAGGAGTCCACATTGTATTTCTCTAATGGTCATTTAAAGACATGGGAATTTGATGCACCGTTATGTGAGATGGATTACTTATCCTTTGTATTTTAGATATTTTTTATCTGAATAAAATGTTAGAGTCCTCTGCCCTCTTTAATCTCTTCCCAGGAAGTTGATTTGAATGAGTGCCATCGTGAATACCTGGTATGGCCGTGATGGAGTAGAGGGGTCCGATCAGACAACAAGTTGACAGTTATTTTCCCTTCATGCTGTGCAATGTAGAACAACTTTGAGCCAGCCTATAGGGAAAGGGAGAATAAGAGCAGAGGAAAGTAGAAGGGGGGGGGGGGGGGTGTTAGAGGAGGACAGAAGAGGGTGCAGAGAACACAAGGCTAGATAAATCCCCTCAGGTGCCAGGGAGAGGTGACTCTAACACCCTGACCCTAACTCAGGCTCTGACTCCTGGTGGAAGGATATTTATTATTCACTGTGGCCCTGAGGGAGGAAGAGAGAAAGATAGATAGAGAGCGAGAGATGGAGGAAACATGAACCACTCTTCTAGCTTATGTACTTGTCAATTTGGCTTTGCTTCAGCCAGTTGAGTCACTTGCTTCATTATACTTCTTGTTCTTTTGGTTCTTTGAATGCATTGATGGTGTTGTGTGGGCTCAGTTGTCACTAACACTACACAGTACATTAGCAGAATAGCCTGTATGAACTAAGTTCTGTTTGAGTGCATGTAACCCTTTAATATTAGCCATGGAGCCCTGTATTGTGTATAGATCCTGGTGTTGCATAAAGGCCCTGCCTTGTGTGCGGTTCTGTGGCTGTAAGCCCCTCTGATGTAGTCTCTTGGCGGTGGGGTAGTGTGATTGTGCATTGAGGAGGCAGGCAGGGTGACCTTGGCGCGGTGCAGCTGGCTCATTGGCTGCCGGTGTGATTATGGTAATCCCCCAGCCCTCCTCCATGGGGCCCTCCTCATCGTCAACCTCACCACACAATGTGGCACCATCCAGGCTCACTTCCTCTCCTAGCCTTATTCCCCCTCATCAATCTACACACAATACCCCGTACTGACAAAGCAAAAAGAGACATTTTTGCAAATTAATAAATACATATCACGTATTCAGACCCTTTACTTAGTACTTTGTTGAAGCACCTTTGGTAGCGATTACAGCCTCGAGTCTTCTTGGGTATGACGGTACAAGCTTGGTACACCTGCAGATCCTCTCAAGCTCTGTCAGGTTGGATGGGGAGCTCTAGCTGGGCCACTCAAGGACATTCAGAGACTTGTCCTGAAGCCACTCCTGCGTTGTCTTGGCTGTGTGCTTAGGGTCGTTGTTCTGTTGGAAGGCCATCCTTCACTCCAGTCTGAGGTCCTGAGCACTCGCTCTGAAGCAGGTTTTCATCAAGGATCTCTCTGTACTTTGCTCCTTTCATCTTTCCCTCGATCCTGACTAATCTCCCAGTCACTGCTGCTGAAAAACATCCCCACAGCTTCACCGTAGGGATGGTGCCAGGTTTCCTCAAGACGTGACGCTTGGCATTCAGGCCAAAGAGTTCAATCTTGGTTTCATCAGACCAGAGAATTTGTTTTTTTATGGTCTGAGAGTTCTTTAGGTACCTTTTGACAAACTCCAAGCGGGCTGTCATGTGCCTTTTTACTGAGGAGTGGCTTCCATCTGGCCACTCTAACATAAAGGCCTGATTGATGGAGTTCTACAGAGATGGTTGTCCTTCTGGAAGGTGCTCACATCTCCACAGAGCTCTGTCAGAGTGACCATCAGGTTCTTGGTCGACTCCCTGACCAAGGCCCTTCTCACCCAATTGCTCAGTTTGACCGGGCAGCCAGCTCTAGGAATAGTCTTGGCGGTTCCAAACGTCTTCCATTTAAGAATGATGGAGGCCACTGTGTTCTTGGGGACCTTTAATGCTGCAGAAATGTTTTGGTATCATTCCCCAGATCTGTGTCTTGACATAATCCTGTCTCTGAGCTCTATGGACAATTACTTGACCCAATGGCTTGGTTTTTGCTCTGACATGCACTGTCAACTGTGAGACCTTATATAAACAGGTGACCAATCAATTGAATGTACCACAGGTGGACTCCAATCAAGTTGTAGAAACATCTCATGGATGATCAATGGAAGCAGGATGCACCTGAGCTCAATTTTGAGTCTCATAGCAAAGTGTCTGAATACTTATAAGGTATTTGTTTTAATTTTTATAAATTAGCAAACATTTCTAAAAACCTGTTTTCACTTTGTAATGATGGTGTATTGTGTGTAGATTAATGAGGGAAACAAATCATTTAATACATTTTAGAATAAGGCTGTAACGTAACAAAATGTGGAAAAAGGGAAGGGGTCTGAATACTTCCTGAATGCTCTGTATATTCTACTTCTGTGGGTTATCCTGTCCAGTCTAGTCCAGGTGCGTTCTGTTTGCTTTCTAGAGCACAGGAATGTATTTCATTAGTTATTTTTTTTTTAAACAGTGAATAATTTTCTCCCAAGTGTCTTTTGTGTCTGTTTGCTGAAAAGCTGTTGTGACTGAGGACGAGATTGGTCGTGACCAGAGTCTATTCGGACACATATCAGCAACCACTGGTATGCATTCGCACACACACAGACACAGTACAGTACACACACACACTATAATATACACCACACTTACTCTCATTTACGCTAAACACACACACACATCCACGTGCACACCCAGGCGTCAGATGTGATTATATCTGGCCTGGTGCTGGTGCTGTGTTGCCTGGTGCCTGGTGTTGCCTGATGCCTGGTGCTGTGTTGAATGGTCTCTCCTCTCAGCAGCTCTGAGGATGTGACTGCGGGAGACTATAGATTTTTCTTGGTGGCCCCTGTGCTCTCAGGAAAACATACATATTATCAGGTTTTTCCCTGCCTGGCAAGTTTGGGCGGAGCAGAACACTGCCTGCGATAGAATAAACTGACTCAATCTCCGAGGAGACCGAGGGCAAAGTGTCTTTGGACCGGGTGTTTTAGCACATATGTACGAGTTTTATATGCCTGTGCGATTAAGCGCTGCTCTCAGGGCCCTGATGTTGATATAACTGCTTTTGTTTTGACACAGTGTTTTGGAAACCCATTGATTCTATGGAACTCAGCTGTGTGTTTAGAATGGGCTTTTGTGTTGTGTATTGGCCCTAAATGTTGTCTGTCTGGCGTATAGGGACTCTGGTGGTTTGTTTTGACTGGATATACAGGTGCGAGTGTTGTTTATCTTCGATATCTATGGGAATTAGCGTTTGTATCCCGTTGGTGGCCTTGTGAACTGGGGATGATGATTAAAAGGCCTCGGTCTCCTCTTTCCATTAAGGTCATTCTAAGGTTGAATATTTTCCTCTGTACTCGTATTCCACACCAAGCCAGAGAAATGGATAGTGGTGGCAGATTGGATGTGGACTGATTGTACATTGTGCGGCTCC
Source organism: Oncorhynchus clarkii lewisi (assembly GCF_045791955.1). NCBI lineage: Eukaryota > Metazoa > Chordata > Actinopteri > Salmoniformes > Salmonidae > Oncorhynchus > Oncorhynchus clarkii. The sequence continues at coordinate 46,103,645 of NC_092166.1, forward strand.
CCTTTGAAGAAAAGCCACAGATAGTAGAATGAGGATGTATCCCTTATGTCTCTGTGCCGTCAGGGAGAGGAAGCGTTCATCTCTATCCCTGTTGTACCATCATCTTTTAAACAAACTTCCTCAGACTGACAGGATCATTATAGTTCAAATGGGACTAGAAAATGGGCGCCCATTCGAGTAATGACCTTTAGAGTTATGAGCATGTCAAATAGAGGATAGGGTAGACAAAAGCCCATGTGACAGATGGCTAGCCTCCAGTCATGTCACCCCCGCCACCCTCTACCACCCTCCCCTCCCTTCTACCTCTCAACATCAGCAGAGTTCCTAGATGCCCTTGTCTTGATGTGTATGACTCTTGTTGTGTAATTACTGCAGACACCACTCAAACAAAAATCATTTTGATAAAGGAACAAAAGCACGTCTTTACAGATCTAGGCTATGTAAGCTTGAAAGGAAAATACCACTCCAAAACTATATTTTAGCATTGGTTTCATTAGTTCTATATCTTGGAAACTTGATTGCTGACATCCAAAACATTTTGGGACTTTATCAACAGTAGAATAATGAAACAGATACCAAATGATTGTTTTGGAGTGGTATTTTCCTTTAAAGATACAGGCAGGCGTTCCATATGTGCTCATCCCAGTGTAACAGAACAATATGTTGTTGACCTCCTGACCCAAGCTCAGTCCTCTCATATGCACCGCTTGTGATCCTTCCCCATTGCAGTAAACTTGTGTTAATTTTACATTGTCAAGGTTGCTGATTAAGATCTCCTACTCATGTTTAATGTGGCTGCCTCCTCGGCTGCACTGTGAAAAGCACACTAATTAATCTGTGTCTCGTTAGAGGCTGTCAGTTTCACTTTCACTTTACCTGAGGAACATTAGATACTCCCCCTACTGTGGGTAGACCCCCCACCCCTTTGAGAAAACACGCATAGAAAGGCCTCTCCGGCCTTTTAAGTTTCTTGCCCTCTGCATTAACAGTATTTGTTCCTGTGGGCCTACTCTCTCACGCCTTCTTTCTCTCTTGCTCTTTCTCTCACTCTCTCCCTCCCTCCATTTCTGATTGGTAAATAAATCTGATCAAGCATTTCCCCAGTTTATTAGCAAGCCGAGGCAGCCTTTGGACAGGGACAGTGCTGACTACAGCACATCTTGCTTTGATGACCAGGAGATTGAATACATACAGGATAGATCTCCCAGCTAGCACATAATGGTCTGAGCACCATTCCCACAACATTCTGGGAATGGTGCAGGGTAGTTGCTTGGCATCGGAACATTATCACATTTAAGGAACTTGACAAAAAAAAAGTTATTTTCTTTCATAGAACGTTTCCTAAAAGTGCAAACATGATTTCATTTCAATTTAGCTAATGTTCTAAATCTTCAACTGGTTTGACGTTGGGAATATTCTCAATTAGCTCAGAGAACATTAAGAAACAATATTATTCTGTGGGAATTTCAATACTTCATCATAGTGTTTCTTACGGGTTTCCTCATGGTTCTATTTATCAAATGGTTCAGAGAATGTTATACAGTCTATAGGGGCGCTATTTCATTATTGGATAAAAAAACATGCCCGTTTTAAGCGCAATATTTTGTCACGAAAAGATGCTCGACTATGCATAGACTATGACAGCTTTGGAAAGAAAACAGTCTAACGTTTCCAAAACTGCAAAGAAATTATCTGTGAGTGCCACAGAACTCATTCTACAGGCGAAACCAAGATGAAACTTCGAACAGGAAATGAGCAGAAATCCTGAAGCTCTGTTTTCAAATGTCTCCTTATATGGCTGTGAATGCAGCAGGAACGAGTCTGCCCTTTCTGTCGTTTCTTCAAGATGTCTGCAGCATTGTGACGTATTTGTAGGCATATCATTGGAAGATTGGCCATAAGAGACTACATTTTCCAGGGGTCCGCCCGGTGTCCTTTGCCTAAATTCGTGCGTAATCTTCAATTGCGGTCATTTTCTCCTGGGATTCAGAACAGAAGCACACTTCCACGAAGGATATATCATCGAAGAGATATGTGAAAAACACCTTGAGGATTGGTTCTAAACAACGTTTGCCATGTTTCAGTCGATGTTATGGAGTTAATTTGGAAAAAAGTTTGGCGTATTGATGACTGGATTTTCGTTTTTTTTTGGTAGCCAAACGTGACGCACCAAACGGAGCGATTTCTTCTAAACAAATAATCTTTCAGGAAAAACTGAGCATTTGCTATCTAACAGTCTCCTCATTGAAAACATCTGAAGTTCTTCAAAGGTAAATGATTTTATTTGAATGCTTTTCTGTTTTTTGTGAAAATGTTGCCTGCTAAATGCTAACGATAATGCTAATGCTAAATGCTACGCTAGCTAGCTACTGTTACACAAATGATTGTGTTCCTATGGTTGAGAAGCATATTTTGAAAATCTGAGATGACAGTGTTGTTAACAAAAGGCTAAGCTTGAGAGCTAGCATATTTATTTCATTTAATTTGCGATTTTCATGAATAGTTAACGTTGCGTTATGCTAATGAGCTTGCCGGGATAAATACACTCCTGGATACAGGTTTTTTTGGTAGCCAAACGTGACGCACCAAACGGAGCGATTTCTCCTAAACAAATAATCTTTCAGGAAAAACTGAACATTCGCTATCTAACAGAGTCTCCTCATTGAAAACATCTGAAGTTCTTCAAAGGTAAATTATTTTATTTGAACGCTTTTCTGATTTTTGTGAAAATGTTGCCTACTAAATGCTAACGATAATGCTAACGCTAAATGCTACGCTAGCTAGCTACTGTTACACAAATGATTGTTTTCCTATGGTTGAGAAGCATATTTTGAAAATCTGAGATGACAGTGTTGTTAACAAAAGGCTAAGCTTGAGAGCTAGCATATTTATTTCATTTCATTTGCGATTTTCATGAATAGTTAACGTTGCGTTATGGTAATGAGCTTGAGTCTGTATTCACGATCCCGGATCCGGGATGGGTAGATCAGAGAGGTTAAGAAAACCTTGAACCTTTTCACACGTGCCAACACACGGGTGTGATCATTATACAGTGATCCTTGTAGCATTCGATCAGAACGCTTATTTAGAACGTCCAGTTTCGGTATGATGCATCAATCAGCATTTGAGCTGGCCACACTGTTTTTTTCAGAAACATTTTGCACAAACACAGTCCTTACAAAGTTATGTCCAGAATGTGAGCAGTTTATTTTTGGATGCAATGTTCAGACATTCACAGAAGTAGCTACAGCATAACACAATCATCCAAACCAGTAAAATGTAGGCTACATTTGTCCTAGCACTAACAGGAAAGATTGATATAACACAAGCGGTCGAATTTGTATAACTCTCGGCTGACAGAAACTACAATATGAATTAGCGAATAGCAATTACTATTTATAATTAATCACATCACGTGTGAGCTCACCATTGATCAAAATAATTGAGTAAAACACTTCCTGGAAATCAAAAGTAGACCGCCGATGGGTAGTTTCTGCACGCAGTCATGTTTGTTTTTTTCACAGAAACCAAAGATAAGAGGAGACGAGATGAGTTTGGTCTGTTTATAGGATGCATGTTGAAGGGGGTGTGTCTACCATCGTTCACATCCCACCATTCACTTCTAGAAGTTCTCGAAAAATGAGTGAACCTTTACTCACCTCATTTTGTTATAACATCTTTGGTCCCACAGACGATTACGTGAAACCCAGAATGCGCTGTATGTCAACAAACATTGCTCCACAAACAGCTGGAATTAGCTTAGCTCATCATAATCAGTACAAACTTCAAAAAAGTATTTTACACACGTGTCATTACAATCTATGCAAGAAGTTGAATGCATGTTTTGTCACCAGTACTTGAAAACATGTGAATAAAACAGTAAATATATAAGTAATTACCACACAAAACATTTTCTGATAGTGATTTATTGATACAAGTGTCGCGTGCAGGCAGACAATCACATAACCTTTCACTCCCACTCTGAGCCATTCAGTGTTGTTGTTTATGTATGTAATTAGTGAGCTAAGCTGTAGCATTAGCAATGTCTTTTAAAAGGAGACGACTCATAAATGCTGAAATTCTGGAGATTTAAAAAAATTCTGACAATGAGTCTGAGTATGAAAGTCAGGATTCAGATTCTGACAGTGACAGTGAGGAGCTGCCCCCCAGCCATTGAGAACTCTGAATCTGAGGACCCCTTGTCCACTGTCGAAGTCCCAGGTCCTTTTGAAGATGCTGGTGGTGATGGAGGCAGACCGACAGTGGATGAAGTACAGGAGTTCTGTGGTAGCTGGAAGGCTGCCAGCCATTTCACCCCTCCTGTCCCTGCTGTTTGCTTTGATGAGTCCCAGTCTGGAGTGCAAAGCCTCTTGCCATTTCCATCTCAGGCAGAGTGCTTCGAGTTGTTTCTGACAGAGGAGCTGGTGGAATACATAGTAGAGGATACCAATCGCTATGCCTTGGAGCTACAGGAGAAGAGAGAGCCAGGAGTGAGAGGGAAACTCGCTAAATGGGTGACAACGAAGGTTGCACATTTTGAGGTGGAAACCTTCCGTGGGAATTAACGGAAATATATGGGAATTAACGGGAATATATGGGAATTAACGGGAATATATGGGAATTAACGGGAATATATGCAAATTAATTGTAATTATTTAATTAAATGTAGATGTTTTTTGCATTGGATATATTTACCATATCATATGGAGACAGAAACATAAACCTTTTACATTATCATAAGTAGACATAATTGCAAATGATTAATTCAATCCTTCCAATAGAAATAAACAAATCTATTTAGTTATTTAACTTTAATTAAATGAGTTGACTCTTCACATGGGATGATTTCACTGAACAACAAAAGAAAGGGAATATTGAATGATCCCCAATGATCACTATCACATCTCCCAAAAACTGTTTCAACATACATCTGTGAAATGAAAGTCAAGAAACTAAAGCTTTGGTTGTATTCCTCTCAGGCTTCCATGTCTTCTCCCTGGACCTCTTCAATGTCCACCTCTTGAACATCAGACTCTGAGGCCTCATCTTCACTGTCACTTTCCCTCCTTGTTGAGGATGTCTCGTTATCAGGCTCAAAAAGCCATCAATTTCTCAACCCTTGTATTGGTCAGCCTGTTGCGTGCTTTGGTGTGTGTGTTCTCAAACAAGGACCAGTTGCGCTCTGAGGCGGCTGATGTTAGTGAGATTTGGAGGATGATGGAGGCAACAGGGGAAAGAGCCACAAAGTCCCTTTCACTAGGTGGCTGATGAGATATGTTGGCACGACTGCCAACGCTTAGATGTGTACTTCGCCAGACTGCCAAGAACCTTGCCCTCATCCAGGCCAAGGTGGCGAGACACGGTAGTGATGACACCATAGGCCTTGTTGATATCTGCACCAGACAGGATGCTCTTGCCAGCATACTTGGGGTCCAACATGTACGCTGTGGCATGTATTGGCTTCAGGCAGAAGTCTTCACGCTTTTGATGCATTTCAGAACTGCAGTTTCCTCTGCATGGAGCAACAGTGAAGTGGGCAGGGCAGCACGGATTTCTTCTCTTACATCTGCAAGCAGTCTGAACATCAGACAGGATGGCATTGTCTCCCTCAATCCGTGCAATGGCTACTGCTATAGGTTTCAGGAGTTTCAGGCTGCTTACCACTCTCTCCCAAAAAACTTCATCCAGGAGGATCCTCTTGATGGGGCTGTCCATATCGGTAGACTGTGATATAGCTATTTCTTGGAGAGACTCCTTCCCCTCCAGGAGACTGTCAAAATGATGACAACACCACCCCAATGGGTGTTGCTGGGCAGCTTCAATGTGGTGCTCTTATTCTTCTCACTTTGCTTGGTGAGGTAGATTGCTGCTATCGCCTGATGACCCTTCACATACCTAACCATTTCCTTGGCTCTCTTGTAGTGTATCCATTGTTTTCATGTCCTTGAGGAGCAGATTCAATGCATGAGCAGCACAGAGAATGGGTGTGATGTGAGGGTAGGACTCCTCCACTTTAAACCAAGCAGCCTTCATGTTCGCAGCATTGTCTGTCACCAGTGCAAATACCTTCTGTGGTCCAAGGTCATTGATGACTGCCTTCAGCTCAACTGCAATGTAGAGACCGGTGTGTCTGTTGTCCCTTGTGTCTGTGCTCTTGTAGAATACTGGTTGAGAGGTGGAGATGTAGTTAATTATTTCTTGCCCACGAACATTCGACCACCCATCAGAGATTATTGCAATACAGTCTGCTTTCTCTGTAATTTGCTTGACCTTCAATTGAGCTCTGTGGAACTCTGCATCCAGCAAATGAGTAGATAAAGCCTGTCTGGTTGGAGGAGTGTATGCTGGGCGAAGAACATTCAGAAATCTCTAACAATACACATTGCCTGTGAGCATCAAAGGTGAACCAGTTGCATACACAGCTCGAGCAAGACATTCATCAGTATTTCTCTGACTACGTTCCTCCATTGAGTCAAAAAAACTTCTGAATCAAGGAAGACTATGAGCTGTTGCTATCGATAAGGTGTCGTCTTTATCATTTTCACCTCAAATAGAAGTAGATAGACTTTTGTCAGAGGTTGCTTGTTGTGAGCGCTGAGGGAACTTTATGCACTCTGCCAGATGATTTTGCATCTTTGTTGCATTCTTCACATATGATTTGGTACAGTATTTGCAAATGTACCACCAATACTGCAATAAAATAGACAACTATTACATTACACATTGGCCTATGTGTTTTCTCGCTGTGTTTTCATCCAGTAAAACTGTTAAGGAGTGTACGCTAGCACACAAAAACTGGCCTCAATCTTCAGCTCCAAAGATGTCCAGCTCCAGTTATGATATTGTCAAATGCTGTTTGTGTGTTTGGTTTCTGAAAGTACATAATAAAGAGGAATTATTAGTAATTAGAATATATTATCAGGATATAGCAATAAAACAATATTACAAAGAAGTAACATAATAAACACTGCTATAAAAATAATATATTGCATTGGCAAAATCACAAATTTGTGTTATAACTGTAAGAAACAGTAACTGTTGATCACATGGGGGCAGAGCAAGGCAGAACAGAGCTATGCTAAATAGGCCAAACAAAAACAAACCATGGTCATAAATGTTGTATTTATTTAACTAGGAAAGTCATTTAAGAACAAATTATTATTTACAACAACGACCTACACCAGCCAAACTCGGGCGACGCTAGGCCAATTGTGCGCTGCCCTGTGGGACTCCCAATGACAGCCGGTTGTGATACAGCCTGAATTCGAACCAGGGGGTCTGTAGTGACGCCTCTAGCACTGAGATGCAGTGCCTTAGACCGCTACGCCACTTGGGAGTCAAAATACAACACAAGCGAATACTTCACTGACGCAATTAGCATTGTTTTACAGAACTAATAGAAGAATGTAGCTAGCTACATAAGCACAATTGAATATAACACCATAAAGGTTATGAAATGAGTAACGTTACCTTGCGTGTCCGCGGTTATAAGGAATATACACAAATATATTATGCTCCATACATACATGCATACATACAGTGAGCTACAGTAGAAACAACGTAACACAACTTACATAATCTATTATAACGTAATAAGGCACTTACTTGATTCAAATGCACACATTTCCAAAGTTATTATTAGTAATGAAAACAACAATGACTGCGATGCGGGCACCAGACCCTCATAGATATCATCCTAACCAACTTGCCCTCCAACTTGCCCTCTAAATACACCTCTGCTGTCTTCAACCAATATCTCAGCGATCACTGCCTCATTGCCTGCATCCGTAATGGGTTAGCGGTTAAACGACCTCCACTCATCACTGTCAAACGCTCCCTGAAATACTTCAGCGAGCAGGCCTTTCTAATCGACCTGGCCGGGGTATCCTGGAAGGATATTGATCTCATCCCGTCAGTAGAGGATGCCTGGTTATTTTTTTTAAATGCCTTCCTAACCATCTTAAATAAGCATGCCCCATTCAAGAAATTTAGAACCAGGAATAGATATAGCCCTTGGTTCTCCCCAGACCTGACTGCCCCTAACCAACACAAAAACATCCTATGGCGTTCTGCATTAGCATCGAACAGCCCCCATGATATGCAGCTGTTCAGGGAAGCTAGAAACCATTATACACAGGCAGTTCGAAAAGCCAAGGCTAGCTTTTTCAAGCAGAAATTTGCTTCCTGCAACACTAACTCAAAAAAGTTCTGGGACACTGTAAAGTCCATGGAGAATAAGAACACCTCCTCCCAGCTGCCCACTGCACTGAAGATAGGAAATACTGTCACCACTGATAAATCCACTATAATTTCAATAAGCATTTTTCTATGGCTGGCCATGCTTTCCACCTGGCTACTCCTACCCCGGTCAACAGCACTGCACCCCCCACAGCAACTTGCCCAAGCCTTCCCCATTTCTCCTTCTACCAAATCCAGTCAGCTGATGTTCTGAAAGAGCTGCAAAATCTGGACCCCTACAAATCAGCCGGGCTAGACAATCTGGACCCCTTCTTTCTAAAATTATCTGCCGAAATTGTTGCCACCACTATTACTAGCCTGTTCAACCTCTCTTTCCCAAAGATTGGAAAGCAGCTGCAGTCATCCCCCTCTTCAAAGGGGGGGACACTCTTGACCCAAACTGCTACAGACCTATATCCATCCTACCCTGCCTTTCTAAGGTCTTCGAAAGCCAAGTCAGCAAACAGATTACCGACCATTTTGAATCTCACCATACCTTCTCTGCTATGCAATCTGGTTTCAGAGCGGGTCATGGGTGCACCTCAGCCACGCTCAAGGACCTAAATGATATCTTAACCGCCATCGATAAGAAACATTACTGTGCAGCCGTATTCATTGATCTGGCCAAGGCTTTCGACTCAATCACCACATCCTCATCGGCAGACTCGACAGCCTTGGTTTCTCAAATGATTGCCTCGCCTGGTTCACCAACTACTTCTCTGATAGAGTTCAATGTGTCAAATCAGAGGGTCTGCTGTCCGGACCTCTGGCAGTCTCTATGGGGGTGCCACAGGGTTCAATTCTTGGACAGACTCTCTTCTCTATATACATCAATGATGTCGCTCTTGCTGCTGGTGAGTCTCTGATCCACCTCTACGCAGACGACACCATTCTGTATACTTCTGGCCCTTCTTTGGACACTGTGTTAACAACCCTCCAGGCAAGCTTCAATGCCATACAACTCTCCTTCTGTGGCCTCCAATTGCTCTTAAATACAAGTAAAACTAAATGCATGCTCTTCAACCGATCGCTGCCTGCACCTGCCCACCTGTCCAACATCGCTACTCTGGACGGCTCTGACGTGGACAACTACAAATACCTAGGTGTCTGGTTAGACTGTAAACTCTCCTTCCAGACCCACATCAAACATCTCCAATCCAAAGTTAAATCTAGTATTGGCTTCCTATTTCGCAACAAAGCATCCTTCACTCATGCTGCCAAACATACCCTTGTAAAACGGACCATCCTACCAATCCTCGACTTTGGCGATGTCATTTACAAAATAGCCTCCAATACCCTACTCAACAAATTGGATGCAGTCTATCACAGTGCAATCCGTTTTGTCACCAAAGCCCCATATACTACCCACGATTGCGACCTGTACGCTCTCGTTGGCTGGCCCTCGCTTCATACTCATCGCCAAACCCACTGGCTCCATGTCATCTACAAGACCCTGCTAGGTAAAGTCCCCCCTTATCTCAGCTCGCTGGTCACCATAGCATCACCCACCTGTAGCACGCGCTCCAGCAGGTATATCTCTCTGGTCACCCCCAAAACCAATTCTCTCTTTGGCCGCCTCTCCTTCCAGTTCTCTGCTGCCAATGACTGGAACGAACTACAAAAATCTCTAAAACTGGAAACACTTATCTCCCTCACTAGCTTTAAGCACCAACTGTCAGAGCAGCTCACATATTACTGCACCTGTACATAGCCCACCTATAATTTAGCCCAAACAACTACCTCTTTCCCTACTGTATTTATTTTATTTATTTATTTATTTTGCTCCTTTGCACCCCATTATTTTTATTTCTACTTTGCACATTCTTCCACTGCAAATCTACCATTCCAGTGTTTTACTTGCTATATTGTATTTACTTTGCCACCATGGCCTTTTTGCCTCCCTTATTTATCTCACCTCATTTGCTCACATCGTATATAGACTTGTTTATACTGTATTATTGACTGTATGTTTTTTTTACTCCATGTGTAACTCTGTGTCGTTGTATGTGTCAAACTGCTTTGCTTTATCTTGGCTAGGTCGCAATTGTAAATGAGAACTTGTTCTCAACTTGCCTACCTGGTTAAATAAAGGTGAAATCTAATTTAAATAAATAAGACGGAAAATGTGAACACGTGTGTGCAGATCTTGTTCTGACGGGAGATGCGCAAATGTCTGCAGACTTGAACTGCACAAACAATTGGGAAGTGCTTGGGGAATTTTGTCCGGATCAGAAATCCCCCCCCCCCCCCTAAAAAAGAAATTGTCCGCAAATGTAAAAAGTCCTACTTTTATGTGAATTAATGAGGAGGCTGAACAGACCGCAATTCAAAATGTTCTTTAGAAATTAAAAACTTGTTAGAAAATCTTTTGAAATTGACAAGTTGGAACAGCCAAAAATAAAAACAGTGCATTGGTTTGAGGGCAGCGTGGATGAATAAAAACTACAACTTTAATAACGTTCAGAGAACATTTTCAGAACATTAAAACTTTCCAGAAAAAAAACATGTGTAACATTTAAAGAACGTTTTAAGAATGTTATTAAAAACAGTGTTAACAAAACTCTCTCTATCCTATCTTGTCAAGTGTGTTCAGGTGTGTTAGCCCACTAATTGTGCACACCTGATCTTAATGAGTGCTTGTTTCCTTTCTAAATGAGGTATATTTGAATAGACTGATATGAACAGCTTTGTATGAGTAAAAAAACTAACATGGCATGCTAGCTCCGTATAAAAACGTTTGTAGAGTTTTACCAGTCGGGAAACTTATGGTTTCTTTCCCAGAACCAATGGGAAACCAAAAACGTACGTTCACACAACTTACAATGATCCAAATGTGTTAGATGGGCATGTACAAATAGGGCAACAAGAACTCAAACTAAGCAATTCTCTGATAGGATTGAAATAGCCTCTCTTGAAAAGAGCTCTGACAGGGAGACTTTCAGAGCTCTGAGTTTGGTTTAAAGCACCTGAATTTGATTTAAAGCTGAGGCAAAGTACAGTGTAGTACATTTGAACTGTTGGTATTGATTTAATGTATGCAACTAGTGTGATTTCACAGAAGTAGACACAATGTAGGATTATCAAAAAAATATGCAGTCTGGTTAATGGCAAATTATGTGGGATCAGATATCAGACACGGTCATCTCTTTTCTGTGACTTGAGAGCTCTGGCAAAATAAAAAGCCTATCCTTCCTTTCACAGTGGGCTATCAACCTAGAAGGAATGGAAGCACTGAGCACTGTCTCATGAAGTGTGTGAATCACATTAATAAATCACCACTAATTGTCCTTGCAGAGTCCCCTCCTGATTCACTTATTGACTCACCAATCAGGAAATGCTGCTCAGTGCATGTCAGTGCTCTGGGTCAATCAGTCCATTGGTGTCCTTGGCTGTCCTAACCGTTTGGGTCATATAATATAATATAAAATAGGTTGAAAATCCTACATCTGTTAGCCAAATGATCTGTCCAAAATCACCTCAAATGTGTAACGAGACAACAATACTTAAGCCTGTTGTGCTATAGAACTACTCTGTAAGGCAGCTATCCTTTTGAAAACACTAAACATGTTTGCTCTGAAAGCACTGAGGTGGATGCAGAGGCAGCTAGATGTGCCATGTTTTTCTCCCCTCTTAAGAGTAGAATGATTTTTATTGTATCATCTTTTGTTCTCTTCTGTAGCTGCCAGTTGGAGTGACTCAAGAGAAATGTAGCCTTAGGCAGTCAGCACTGGTCTTGGATCAGTGTCCCCTTCCCACATCAGAACCTTATCCATGATAACTCAAATGTGCATGGCTAGCCATTGCTTACGGGCATAATCTGCTAACATCACTGCTGTGCTGCTTGGTTTAGTTTGACAGGCAGAACCAGAGACAGTTCAGTATATATATATATATATATGGTAAAAATGCACTTTCTAAACATAACAAGATGATTCGTACTGTAAACACACACTGCACACACCTACATACAAAGAGCGGGGGGGTAAACTTGATGATGCTTAGAAAATCGTCCCAACAAATAAATCTGTGCTTGAACGGTAAACTGCCATCTCCACACAGAAAAAAATAATCTGAGACCTCACCTCTGGGCTCCTGCTGAGTGAGATATCCCTACGTCTCCAATTCCCTGTAAGCAGGAGAGCCCAGATGACAGGCCCTGGTTCATATATCCGAAGCAAGAGGGAGCCGTGTGAAACACTTCTGTCATCCCCACGGACTCCTTTGCTTCCCCTTTCTCCTTGCTCCCCCCACTTAACAACAGATGGAGTGTCCCCTCAGCGACTAGTGTCAGGTGGCAGCTCACTGGGATGTAGCCATGGCGTTGTAACTGCTCTGGCCGCTATAAACACTTATGTTATGACAGCATGCCAGTTTAGCTGCAGTACAACGTCAGGACTGCTCTCTGTGCTGTGTTTCATGGAAACTCAAGCATTTGTTCTGTGAATTCACTTTTTCAGTTCAAATAGACATCAAAGCTTCACATCCAGCTAGTCTCAGCTTGAAAAAGTGTGGGAGGGGGGCGTCTATGGAGAAATCTCCACATTCGATAAATGCTGTATTGGAGTTATAATTGAACCGCATTGACTTCATGTTTTTTGGGCTTTGAGGAAGACCTAAAAACATCTGAGAGTAGTCGTTGTTCGGGTGACCTACGTCCCCAATTTTTATTGGGGAGCCTTCTCTGGAAATGTCCCTGATTCAGCAATCAGAAAGAAAAAAGTAACTCTGAAGTTAAATCGCAGCTGATATTTCAATAGTCAAACGGATTTACAGTTAATTTGGAAAGTATTCAGACCCCCTGACTTTTATCACATTTTGTTCTATTTCAGCCTTATTCTAAAATTGATTAAACGTTTTTTTTCCCCTCATCTACGCACAAGACCCCATAATGACAAAGCGAAAACGGGTTTTTAGAAATGTTTGCAAAGGTATAAAAAAATGTAAAACAAATAACTTATTCAGACCATATGCTATGAGACTCGAAATTGAGCCGAGGTGCATCCTGTTTCCATTGATCATAATTGAGATGTTTCTACACCTGTGGTAATTTTAAATTGATTGGACATGATTTGGAAAGGCACATACCTGTCTATATATGGTCCCACAGTTGACAGTGCATGTCAGACCAAAAACCAAGCCATGAGGTTGAAGGAATTGTCCATAGAGCTCCGATTACAGGATTGTGTCGAGGCACAGATCTGGGGAAAGGTGCCAAAAGAATGATGTAGCATTGAAGGTCCCCAAGAACACAGTGGCCTTGGTTAGGGAGGTGACCAATAAGCCGATGGTCACTCTGACAGAGTTCCTCTTTGGAGATGGGAGAACCTTCCAGAAGGACTATCTGCAGCACTTCACCAATCAGGTCTATATGGTAGAGTGGCCAGATGGAAGCCATTCCTCAGTAAAAGGCACATGACAGCCTGCTTGGACTCTCAGACCTTGAGAAACAAGATTCTCTGGTCTGATGAAACCAAGCTAGAACTCTTTGGCCTGAAAGCAAAGCGTCACGTCTGGAAGAAAACTGGCACCATCTCTACGGTGAAGCATGGTGGTGGCAGCATCATGCTGTGGGGATGTTTTTCAGCGTCAAGGACTGGGATACTAGTCAGGATCGAGGGAAAGATGAAAGGAGAAAAGTACAGAGAGATCCATGATGAAAACCTTCTCCAGAGCGTTCAGAACCTCAGACTTGGGCGAAGGTTCTATTGACTTCCAACAGGACAATGACCCTAAGCACGCAGCAAAGACAGAAGGAGTGGCTTCGGGACAAGTCTCTGAATGTCCTTGAGTGGCCCATCCAGAGCTCGGACTTGAACCCGATGGAACATCTCTGGAGAAACCTGAAAATAGCTGCGCGGCGACACTCCCCATCCAATCTGACAGAGCTTGAGAGGATCTGCAGAGAAGAATGGGAGAAACTCCCCAAATACAGGTGTGCCAAGGTTGTAGCATCATACCCAAGAAGACTTGAGGCTGTTATCGATGGCGAAGGTGCTTCAATAAAGTACTGCGTAAAGGCTCTGAATACTTATGTAAATGTGATATTTCAGTTATTAAAAAAAAAAAAAAAATCTCATTACGGGGTATTGCGTAGATTGAGGTGAGGAAAAAATATTTTAATCCATTTTAGAATAAGGCTCTATGTTGAAAAAGTCAAGGGGTCTGAATGCTTTCTGATTTCACTGTACATGTACAAATGTTGTCTATCCCTGTTCCAAACTCGTTTGAAGCTGCCAACCTTTTATGAGGACATTAATACATTGTAACCAGAACATGAACCACTGCCAGAAACTGTTTCAGCATAGGTTACAAACTTGGGGGATTCAGAAATTATTAAATGTAGGCTAAGAAAAATGTGGAGGGGGAATCCATTTCTGTATAATAATTAATAACACTGTTTGAAAGGACAAAAGCAAAAATGTATAGTTTGTAGTTCCACACCATAGAATTAGAATTTTCACGCAGCCCAATGTTTTTCCCCAGATGTTCATTTAAAAAAAATCTGGTCAACTTAGTCTGTGTGAAAGTTGCTCCAATTCTGTTTTTTCTTGACTTTAAAGAGATCAGAGCACATATGCCACTCCGTGTGTAATTGCAATTTCTTGGAACCACTAAAAATGAGGCCCCATGGATCTGTACAAGTCTTGAGCTGCTGCACCCACTTCATCAAGCCTTGTATCTTCCATAAATCTATGTAAAATGGACGTGTGAGTGTTGGGGGGATAAATGACTCAGGAAACGCACTCCAATTACCATTTATCATCAGATGATGATCACCACCACAGGCTCGACATGGCACTCTTTAAGGAGCTGTTCTAACTCTCTGTGGTCTCTCTGCGCGCACACACAGAACACCAATGGAACATGTGTTATAGATCTGAGATCAGAATGCCGGCACACCCCTGCTTTAATAAAAAAGTTACTTTTGTTTAATCAGCCCTTTTTCATTTCTGTTATCTGCTCATTTGCATACTTAACGATGGCTGATGGTGTCCTTGTGAGCAACTGCCACTGTAATTTACTGCTTAAGATTATTTTCTACTTCATAGCGAGTATCACTAAAACTATATTTACATGGTGACTGTATTGGCGGGTCAGTAGAACAACAGTGTGACACGTTGTAGAATGATTGCTATATCTTTATGGCTTGCACAGTTTCAGACTTGAAAACAAATTTTTCGACAAAGCACTTAAGTTTCACTGCGTGATTTGAGACAATAATTAGAGTGAAGGGAGGTTTTCATAAAAATTCCTGCTGTAAGTGCTGTGACAATTTGTTTCCTGCACAACTAGACAGTACCTGCTACCCATATAATTACATATAAATATAGTTCAACTGTAGAGATACTTCATTGTACTACATTTTTCCACTCCAGTCTTTGTCTGGTCACATTAGCTGTTTGCCCCATCATTTAGTTTGCCAGTGTCTGAACCACCTTAAATTAACCAATCGTTTTAAGTTCAGTCTTGCAAAGGAATTGGCCCATAGCCATGCTATGCATATTTCTGATTAGACTTTTCTCATGAATACAGCCAGTCTTATACAGAATTGATGAAATCATCCAGCTGACTGGTCTGAGTAGCATGTCTATTTTGGGAACCCAATTACATTTATCTTCCAGAGTAGTCATACTAGGCTTTTGTTATCATATTAAATGTTGTATAAGGTCATTCATTGGTGTTGGGCATTCATTGACAGTTTTCTTTAGCATCCTAAAGAAATCACAAATCTAATTCAATTCTACTTCTTTCTATAACACTTTCAGTCATTTGTGACAGAGAATGTATCAAAAGCCAATGCTCAAAGTTTCAGTATAATCTGCACGGGATCAAGAGGACTTCATGGTGTCGTGGCATTATAGCACGACAACATCATAAAGAAACCCTCTTATGGGCTCCGTGTAATGTGTAGATTACGGTCTTTGTAGCTGCCCATGAGGTTAATATGTGTCTAAGTATATACAATAACATTTTATGACTATGTTCTGTTCTGTTTAACATGACTGTTCTATTTTATGGGCCTGGTGGTGGTGCTGGGACCTGCACTACAGTGTAAGCATTTGCATAGTATGTGGGCGTAAAGAGGGCAAGTCGACTCATGCCAGACAGACAGACGGGATGTGTTATTTTGGTTTCTGGGTGATGTTGGAAGAAAGGTGACTGAAACGGCTGTTTGATGAGTAACCTAGCCCTCTCTTCTTCTTTTTCCCTCCCTCCCCCAACATGTTCCTCTTTCACTCATGCTTTCTCTCTTTCTGAACGTCTTCTCGCTCTCCCGCCATCTTTCTCTGCCTCCTTCTCTCCCTCCCCTCTTTCTCTCTCCATCTCTCTCTCTCTCTCTCTTCAGGGTCCTTGACGGTGTCCATCACAGACATGCGTGCTCCAGTGGTGGGGGGCTCCGGTGGGGTCTATGCTCTGTGCTCGGCGCATCTGGCCAACGTCGTCATGGTAACTGCCGTCATTATTGCCCCCGTTGTTACGCTTGATAACAGTATCAATGGAGACAAAATGTCAGAGCCATCCCCTTGGAGAGCGCTCCTCCACACAACATCCTCCTGTTTTTACGTGTTTAGATAGACCGCTGTGCTTGCCGTCATCCTGAAGCTCTGCGGGGGTGAGTGGGATCTTCAATGGAACCGATGAGTTTTAATAAGTGTTCCATGCCACAAGTGCAGATAGAGAGGGGGTACCTATCACAGGGGGTTGATGGCACCTTAACTGGGGAGCACGGGCTCGCTGTAATAGCTGGAGTGGAATGGTATAAAACACATGGTTTCCATTCCGTTTGCGCCGTTTCAGCCATAATAATGCGCTGTGCTCCCCATCCTGTGGTCCCTATCAATATGATGAGATAAGGACTTTTTATAACTGACTAAGAAGTGCTTTTTTGGATAAGCACCATTAAATATTCCAGAATTGTCAGAATGGCCCTCTGCAGTGGGTGCATAGACTATTGACTTGACCTGAATACACCTTATCTACTCTCCACTCCTTTTCCAGCAAAGGATGTTTTTATTCCACCCTTAATCTGTTATTCATTGTTTTCCTTTGTAATGTATTCTTATTTCCTCTCTATTTAGAGCCAAATCCGATGCATATGGGAATATTAAAGTCAATCTGTTCCTCACTACTCTCTGGATGACTGCTCTGCCAAATGTCCCTGCAACAGAAAATATCAAATGTGTGATCACAGTGTTTGTGTGTGTGTGTGTGAACGTCAGGATCAGTGGGACAGGATGTGTGATGTCTCATCACATTCTGTCAGAGGACTCAAGGCTGTGTAAGAGCTGATGAATCACTCTTAAGTAGAGTAGGCCTTTTACTACGGGCAAAAGACACGCCAACAAAAGTCTAACTCAAAATGCATCAGCAGCCCCAGAGCAAAGAGTTTAAACTTTGGTCCCTGCTCCCGGCAACTAACCCACTGGTCACACAATAGTTGACTCATTATTACGTCTTGTACTCTTGATTATTATAATTTTTTTTCTGATGTTTTCAAAATGAAAATGAGTTTTGACTCGTTTGTGTCTCAGGTCTTTTTACCCCAGTAGACCTCATCTGTCTGAAGGCTTGTATCATTGGTTATGTGGATGAGACGATTAAACTGAGGTTTTGACTCACTGCTGTCAAGGCCATCAAAATTATCTAGGTAATTTCCTGTTAAATCGTCCAAATGCCTCTTCATTAAAGTTCAGACTGAACAAGAAGTCTGCACCTCCCCAGCATTTACTTTTTATGTATGTTGCTCTTATATTTTATAGAAAACTTTTTTCATCTACTCATCCAAAGTTAAGTGAGAAAAACGTTCAATTTTATTCACCCCATTGTGGGTGTGTGTGCCCCCAAATGGAAAAAAAATACTATAGTAAACTGGTCTAAATACTGCAGCATTGCTTTATTTATATACTAGTGTTTACTGTAGTGTTTTTGCGGACATGACTGTAGTATACTATAGAATTCACTGTGAAGTTTTTGCAGACAGGCAGTGCTTGACTTGGGCCGGAACTCTCCAGAGCGCCTTACCGGCATACCGGCTCCACTATAAAGTACCCTATCACCGGCCCAGATTCACACATGGAGGCAAAAAAGGTTGCTCAAAGGCGGGATCTGCATTGACTAGCAATGGAGAGTGGGCATTCATTTTCTGATTCCGCTTTGCCGCTAGTCTGTGAATCTGTGTGATAGTAGGCTGTTCGATTGAAAATGCACCAAAATGAATGTGCATAATGCGCTGTTCCAAGTTGTGAAATGAGGGTTTGTAAGGTCATGGAAATTAGCTTAATAATTTTTGTTAATGTAATTCATGAAGGCACACTTTTAAAGATTTACAATCACTTACAAATCAACATGTCAGCCATTATCAGAATGACCTGTGCGTGCGTGCGTGCGGAAACAGGTTCTCTGGAGTGATGAATCACGCTTCACCATCTGCCAGTCCGACAGACGAATCTGGGTTTGGCAGATGCCAGGAGAATGCTACCTGCCCCAGTGCATAGTGCCAACTGTAAAGTTTGGTGGATGAGAAATAATGGTCTGGGGCTGTTTTTCCTGGTTCAGGCTAGGCCACTTAGTTCCAGTGACGGGAAATCTTAACGCTACAGCGTACAATGACATTCTAGATGATTCTGTGCTTCCAACTTTGTGGCAACAGTTGTCCATACAGAGGTCCATACAGAAATGGTTTGTCGAGATCAGTGAGTTAGAACTTGCCTGGACTGCACAGAGCCCTGACCTCAACCCCATCGAACACCTTTGGGATGAATTGGAAGGCCTAATCGCCCAACATCAGTGCCCGATCTCACTAGTGCTCTTGTGGCTGAATGGAAGCAAGTCCTCGCAGCAATTTTAATTGTATTTATTTATTTAAACTTTACTTAACTAGGCAAGTCAGTTAAGAACAAATTCCTATTTACAATGACGGCCTACACTGGCCAAACCCTAACCAGGACGACGCTGAGCAAACTGTGCACTGCCCTATGGGACCCCACGGCTGGTTGTGGTACAGCCCGGGATCGATCCAGGACCTGTAGTGACACCTCTTGCACTGCAATGCAGTGCTTTAGACCGCTGTGCCACTCGGGAGCCTAAATGCATGTTCCAACATCTATTGGAAAGCCTTTCCAGAAGGGTGGAGGCTGTTATAGCAGCAAAGGGGGAACCAACTGCATATTAATGCCTATGATTTTGTAGTGAGATGTAAGACAAGACGGTGTCCACATACTTTTGGTAATGTAGTGTACCTCACTTTGAAGTAGCCAACCTTATTCATTTAATCCCTGATTCATTGAATGAGGGAATAATTTTACAAAGAAAACAAAATAATCTTATGTCGCAATATTTTATATGGCAACCATACTCCATTCCATAAAAAATCTGCCGTTTCCAGCTACAATAGTCATTTACAACATTAACCATGTCTACACTGTATTTCTGATCGATTTGATGTTATTTTAATGGACAAAAAAATTTGCTTTTCTTTCAAAAACAAGGACCTTTCTAAGAGACCCCACACTTTTGAACGGTGGTGTATTTTTCGTTATGTGTCGGAACCCAGTAAGACTAGCAGTCGCCATTGGCGTCGGCTAATGGGGATCCTAATCAATCAAATAATACATCAAAAAACACCTGCTGACTAGGGTTAGCTAAAATTTCCCAGCTACCAGACGACGTTAGTTACTGTTAAATTAGGGGAACACCTCGACCGGAACATAAAACACACATGTTCGTAGCAGGCCACCCATTGAGTTGGGTCAACAGTTCTGAGCAATGCAACGGACCAGACAACACCTAAGCAAAAGTATAACATGTTTATTACAATTGTAACACCTAAACTTTAGACACGGATTCTAGGCCCATTAAAGGGTAACAGTACAGAGGCAGATATAAAGAACAAGCTAAGTTCATTAAAGCTTGGAGGATTAGGTTTGCTTGTTTGACAGATAACACACATTAACAAGAGTACACCAAAATGACTTCTTAGATTTGTTACTTCCACTAGTATTCCCACAATTGAGGGATACTACAGTGTGTAGTATATGCTTTTCCAGTATACTACAAAAATCTATAGCAAGCACTACACGATCGAGGGATACTACAGTGTGGAGTATAGGATTCTACAGTTTGCTACAGAATTCTATAGTAGGTACTATAGAATTATATAGTAAACTGTAGTATTTGTTGTGGGGGTGTGTGCGTGCATTATCATTAAATTATGTTTGTGTGCAATTCTCTAACTTAAATCATTCTGCGTTTGTGTATATGTCGCTCATGTTTTTATGTTTGTGGTGCTCATCAGATTCCTCTCCCTGAAGACGGAGCTCACACAAGTACAGTTACTGTGCGTTCCCGAGATGTCTCCGACTCTAAAAGCTAGTGATGGAAGTTTGCTCGTGTATGAATGTGGAATACAAGTCTTTCAATGAGAGCGTATAGAAATAATGTCGAACTGTCTTTACCTATAGTGTAAAAAAAAAAAAAAAAATCTTGAGCGACAAGCTAAAGACAATAATAGGATGAAATTATTAGCGAGATTAGCGTTGCTCATAAGAATGAAGGCATCTAAAAACAGACACTTCTTTTCGGAGCGGACAGAAAAGTATTCAGCTTTCAGAATATTGTACTACAAGCACCCTATTATCCTTTTGTCTCTGTGGAGGTACAGCTTCAATCAAATCCCTAAGCTTGGTGTTGAGACAGTCAAAATGGAGGATAAACTTCTCTCCGCCGAGAGCACAGTCATGTAAAACAAACCCTACTTCAGTAAGGAAAACACTCATCCTTTATGTGTGATATTATTGCACTTTTATGAGGCCCTGCCGTCCCACAGGCATATCAATCATATGAGCAGAGTCATGTTTATAGGACTCCACTTTATTGACTTTCTTTAGTATCTTTAATCTTGCCTGCCTGGCTTCCTCTGCATGGAGAAAAACACTGCTGCTCCCTCCGGTTCTCCCAGGACCCAGAGGACGTGAAGAGGGATGTGATTGGTGCAATTCTTCATCCTGTGGAATAAATACGTTATTGTGAGGCAAAAGGATTTAGTTTTATCCCAGGAGGAACACGTGCTTTTTATTGGGCCGTTCTCATCCTCTGTTAAGGTATCTTAACCCTGATTAATAGATCGTTAGCGAGGTGAAACAGCCAAATGGAGACCAGCCAGGTGTATAATTATTTCTCTGTCTAGTAGGCCTATTCTCATCCTGCCTGTATTGAAATGGATTTCTGATCGCTCTGTGGTCTACACACATTCCTTAATGCAGAGATGGTGGAGATACTGTGTAAGCTGTAAATATGCAGGTCTTTGGAACTGACTGTGTTTGACTTCCCTCTTTCGCTCTGTGTTGCAGAACTGGGCCGGCATGCGTTGTCCATACAAGCTCCTCCGCATGATTCTGGCGCTGGTGTGCAGTAAGTTTCATGCTATATCCATATATCCATTCCATAGCCACACTATATTCATTCTGGAGAGCCATTGGTGTTATGGTCATAGCTGCATCCAGACATAATTGGTGTGCGCATAACACCCCTTAACTTTAAGCCTTCCTCATGTCCACACAACTGCTGACAGTATAATTTAATTGCGAGGTAATTATAACTTGAGTGGGATTTATTGGCCTCCTGAAATGGAGATATTGTTCTAGTGCAGTCGTTAATTGGGAGGAATGAGGGGTCCTCGGGTTACATGTTGGTTATGTTGTATTTTGTTCAGATGATATTACTCGTGCTGTATGGCAGTGACTTTTCCCCACATGGGGCCCCCCACATGGGGGCCACTACGACTTTCGTTACTGTTCTATATGTCCCCTCAATCTGTCCCTCGTCTGATTCTAACCTCAACCTAGCCTATCCTTAGCCAGAACCCTATCCGTTAACATAGCCTTAGCCTTATCATAGCCCTATCCTTAGCCAGAACCCTATCCGTTAACATAGCCTTAGCCTTATCATAGCCCTATCCTTAGCCAGAACCCTATCCGTTAACATAGCCTTAGCCGTATCATAGCTCTATCCTTAGCCAGAACCCTATCCGTTAACATAGCCTTATCCTTATCATAGCCCTATCCTTAGCCAGAACCCTATCCGTTAACATAGCCTTAGCCTTATCATAGCCCTATCCATAGCCAGAACCCTATCCGTTAATATAGCCTTAGCCTTATCATAGCCCTATCCTTAGCCAGAACCCTATCCGTTAACATAGCCTTAGCCTTATCATAGCCCTATCCATAGCCAGAACCCTATCCGTTAATATAGCCTTAGCCTTATCATAGCCCTATCCTTAGCCAGAACCCTATCCGTTAACATAGCCTTAGCCTTATCATAGCCCTATCCTTAGCCAGAACCCTATCCGTTAACATAGCCTTAGCCTTATCATAGCCCTATCCTTAGCCAGAACCCTATCCGTTAACATAGCCTTAGCCTTATCATAGCCCTATCCTTAGCCAGAACCCTATCCGTTAACATAGCCTTAGCCTTATCATATCCCTATCCTTAGCCAGAACCCTATCCGTTAACATAGCCTTAGCCTTATCATAGCCCTATCCATAGCCAGAACCCTATCAATTAATATAGCCCTATCCTTAGCCAGAACCCTATCCGTTAACATAGCCTTAGCCTTATCATAGCCCTATCCTTAGCCAGAACCCTATCCGTTAACATAGCCTTAGCCTTATCATAGCCCTATCCTTAGCCAGAACCCTATCCGTTAACATAGCCTTAGCCTTATCATAGCCCTATCCTTAGCCAGAACCCTATCCGTTAACATAGCCTTAGCCTTATCATAGCCCTATCCTTAGCCAGAACCCTATCCGTTAACATAGCCTTAGCCTTATCATAGCCCTATCCATAGCCAGAACCCTATCCGTTAATATAGCCTTAGCCTTATCATAGCCCTATCCTTAGCCAGAACCCTATCCGTTAATATAGCCTTAGCCTTATCATAGCCCTAGTCTTGGTCAGAAGTGTAACTCTTATGTTATCTGCACCCTGGCTTTTGCTTTCAACTGAACTGTACTCAAAACCATACATCTATCTGCCAAATCCCACATTTCAACTGATATTGATGACTTACGATACAATATACTTTATTGTCCATTTACATGGAAATTCATTTTGTGATGTCAGCACACAAATACACAAACACAATACAATATATTACATCCAGTAAGGAAAACTGGAAAGTTAGTACACAAGCCACAAATGTACATTTTCACATATCAAATCTGAATCTGAATCTCTTATGTCCCACTGTTCAGTAGCCTAATGGGGGAGGAGATAAACTTCCTCTCCTTTCCATTGCAGTGAGTTCGGAGGTGGGCCGTGCCGTGTGGCTGCGCTTCTCCCCGCCCTTGCCCTCCTCAGGGCCCCAGCCCAGCTTCATGGCCCACCTGTCGGGGGCGGTGGTAGGCATCAGCATGGGCCTGCTCATCCTGCGCAGCTATGAAGAGAGCCTGCAGAAGCAGTGCTCCTGGTGGGTCATCGTCTTCTCCTTCATCACGTTCCTTCTCTTTGCGATTTTCTGGAACATCTTCGCCTACGAGCTGCTAGGGGTGCAGCTCCCGCCTGCTCCCTGACACCAAGAAGCTCCCTCCCACTCCATTACATTGTCCCTCTTATTGTCATATGTCAAGACCCGTCCACTTTACCATATCCTTTTCCTGTCCCCTCAGCCAACCTCCCAACAACACCATTCAAAACACCATACGTTTTTTCATTTAAAACTGTACAGGGCAGGAATTATTCTTTCCATTTACTACCCATATCATCAAAAAATCATATCTGTTTTGTGGTGGGAGGGAATTTGGTAGCAACATATGCAGGTGAAACCTGTGTAGCTCTCTTCATATCCTCATTGTGGAGCAGCTATGTAAAAAGGTCATCCCTTTTGTCTTTTGTGTTGAAGCTTTACCCACCTCAAGGTTGAACCTGTCAGCGTGCCATTTTGGTTAATACCCATGCAGCTTCAGTTCTCCTGTGTTCAGAGTGGGTTCATGACCCTCTAGGTGCTTCTTACTGGACAGGTGTGCGTTCTGTCAGTATCCCTCACTGCCCCTTTTAAAGCCATGAGGCAGCAGGGCACCAGTGTTCTATTGCTCAACATGCACCTAAACACAAGATCTACACTGTGGAATAATGATAGGAATTCACAGGAATGGGTATTACATGTAACAAGGCATGCAGCTAGGAAGTATAGAGGTGGAAAAGACAAGAGAGGAGAGGGGAAGAAAAATAAATGCTGAAACTGTGACATCCTTTCTCCTCACCGTCACCACCGTGGTGCTCATGTCCGTAGCCATTGTCACTCTCCTTTTCCACCCAACCTAAAAGCTTCAACAGGTTAGCATAATCTCTACCAGTACCATATGCTAACCTGCTAAGCACCAGCATCTCATCTAGCTAATGCTATATGGTCGTAACTAAAACGCTTGCTCTGTGCATCTTGGACACACCAGCCTTCACCCTTCTGTGTTGCCATCTCCAAGAACAACCACTGCCTGATGCTGTCGGTGTGGGAACGCAAAGAGAGAGATGCACACACTGTCAATTCTCACTCTAACACACTGAACTGGGGAGGGCAACGGACATGTTATCATCCATCGCCTGACCTCTGACCCCTGTGCCCCAGCGGGCATTGGGGTCGGTCTGTCGAGGCCCAGTCTATACCTCAGTGTCTCATTCTTAGGGACTGTACACTTTTGTAAAGGAATGTAAGCATAAAAAAAAGTGTTAATAATTTATTTATGTTTTTCCTTTGATTGTGGATATTATATGTTCATAATTAAGAGTATATTTACTTGTATTTTTTCCTTGTTTGGGAAAACAAAAGAAGAAAAAGTTTCAAACGGTGCAGACTTAATGCTATGATTGTTCTTATGATTACTCTTACAATACAGCTTTGTTCCTCTGAAAATAATCAGCGAGCAGAAATCCCTGGTTACTATGACGAATGAACACCAATGACGCAGGTTACACTCGTCTTTATAAATCTTAGTGCTTTAAAGAATAAGCCATAGAAGAACCAATTCAACATAGACATGGAAAACAAAGGATGAGTAAAAACAGTCCGTGCCTGATTTCTGGTATATGCTTTGGTGAATGTTTCTGCCGTGTAGTCGTCATTATTAAGGTCAAAGCTGATCAACTATTATATATGTTATGTGGTAAATGAAAGACAGGATGACAAAGCCAAACTCTTTGTGCAAGAACATGCTTGAGAAATGCTGGACTGTTAAACATGAAATTTTTGTTGTTAAACACATCTTAACAACTTGGTTGACCGATAGAATATTCAGACACAGCATTACTGTATGATTGACAGATTCCAAATCACCCCAGTGTGGTGATGCCTGACTAGTCTTTTTTGGTTAATGAGACATTTTGGATAGAGGAACATGCCCCAAATTAGCTCATTGTCTGAACCAAGCATTTGCTAAACTTGAAATTAAATTGACTTATTATGTATTCTTTTTTTCAGTTTGTAAGCTAATTCATGTGAAAGGTTTCTTCTGACTGCTTTAGAGAAGTTTTAGTTTCCAATGTTGACAGTTGGTCTCAGACATAATCCTCAGCATACATGATTGTCACTGACAGATGATACTCGTAAACCATAGAATCCATAGGACATTAACATAGAAAAGGCAATGGGGCCTACATAGGGCTAGAAACTAAATATTGGTAAAACTGTTAATAGGAGTAGGAACCTTCCCGAAAATGAAAACTAAAGGGGATGATAAAGGCTGAAGTACAAGGTACAAGCTTCTATTTCCCCACCCTTAAAGACACACCCAGGTCTCAGTTAAGTTATTTGTCAACCGGTTGTTCTTAAATGAATGCGTGATCAATCTCAAATAAGTCTCCAATTCTGTATTCATAGACATGTTCATTTTTTCTCTCTTTTCACCATGGCGTATGAGACAGCCGTCTGAGGAATTAAGAAGTGCGTATATCTTAATTAAGCAGGCAGAGAAGAGGTCGACGGGAGTAGTTTATTACCCGTCTGCAAGCCAAATTACTTCACCTTGGGCTGCATCCAAACACAGCAGTATTAACAACACGTCTTCTACAAAAGCCCATCCAATCCCACTCTCCTTTTGGCTGAGATGCCCCTGCTTTGTCCAGACATCCGAGGATCTGGAGGGAGAGGCATAAATGCTGTGATGAAGGAGCACGTGTCAATCTACAGGCTGACATATGTGACCGTTTTAGATGGTGCCAATGTGTGTCCATGAGCGATGGCGGGAGAGGGGGAACAGAGGAGGAGGATTGGAGATGGCACCACTCATAAAACACCATTGGGGTCAAAGCAACTGTGTGTGCCTTCATATCTTGTCTTCTACCCATCACAATGCCTCGGGCGTCAGAAATGATGTATGGCTGTTACGTGGGGCTCTGTTCTACCAGGACCCGGGGCTCCACCACTGTAAACAGGATCTAGTTTTCTTTAAGTAGATGTGAAAGGCTGCATGATGCTGATTTAATTGCTGTCTTTTATGTGACATATTTGTTTTCATCTGGTGAAGAGTAGGATAGGGGCCAGCCAACCATACCATGTGACCCATTATATAAATGATGCTCTATTGATTAGAACCCCACCACCACCACCTCTTTAGTGAGTGGTCTACTGGTTCCCTCCCCCTTCACATTCACTATGTAAACAAAGCTATGCGGACACCCCTTCAAATTAGTGGATTCAGCTATTTCAGCCACATCCGTTGATGACAGGTGTATAAAATTGAGCATACAGCTAGCTATACAATCTCCATAGACAAACATTGTCTGTAGAATGGCCTTACTGAAGAGCTCAGTGACTTTCAACGTGGCACCGTCATAGGATGCCACCTTTCCAACAAGTCAGTTCCTCAAATTTCTGCCTTGCTTGAGCTGCCCTGGTCAACTGTCAGTGCTATTATTGTGAAATGGAAACATCTAGGAGAAACAACGGCTCAACCGTGAAGTGGTAGGCAACACAAGCTCACAGAAAGCCAAATGCTGAAGCGCGTAGTGCTTAAAAATCGCCTGTCCTTGGTTCCAAACTGCCTCTGGAAGCAACATCAGCACAATAACTGTTGGTCGGGAGCTTCATGAAATGGTTTTCTATGGCAGAGCAGCCGTACACAAGCCTAAGATCACCATGCGCAATGCAAAGTGTCGGCTGGAGGGGTGTAAAGCTCGCCGCCATTGGACTCTGGAGCAGTGGAAACGCATTCTCTGGAGTGATGGATCAGGCTTCACCATCTGGCAGTCCGACGGACTAATCTTTGTTTGGCCGATGCCAGGAGAAAGCTTCCTGCCCCAATACATAGTGCCAACTGTAAAGCTTGGCTGAGGAGGAATAATGGTCTAGGGCTGTTTTTTATGGTTCAGGCTAGGCTCCTTAGTTCCAGTGAAGGGAAATCTTCCATACAGACATGGTTGGTGTAGATCGGTGTGGAAGAACTTGACTGGCCTGCACAGAGCCCTGACCTCAACCCCACCAAATACTTTTGGGATGAATTGGAACACTGACTGGGAGCCAGGCCTAATCGCCCAACATCAGTGCCCGACCTCACTAATGCTCTTTTGGCTGAATGGAAGCAAGTCCTCGCAGCAATGTTACAATAATCTTGTGGAAAGCCTTCCCAGAAGAGTGGAGGCTGTTATAGCAGCAAAGAGGAGACCAACTCCATATTAATGCCCATGATATAGAATGAGATGTTCAACAAGCAGGTGTCCACATACTTTTGGTTATGTAGTGTATTTGTCAGTGTCCATGAATAGCCTAACATTTTGAAGGAAGGAAGGATCGGTATTGAACCACATCACCATTAAAGGACGTCACTGTTAAAACCAATGATATATATAAAGCCTTGATTGCTGATGCTAATGTATGTATTGGCCAATGACAGGCTTTGAAGCCATTGGTCGGCCATATTGGCACTCCTCAGAAAAGCATTCCTCAATAAGAATTAATGGAATTCTAAATCTTCTCTAGTGTGTATATATAAATGATTGGTTAAAACAAAAAGTGGGACCAACATACCACCTTGCCATGTGCCCTCCATTTTCCTTGGATGCATCAACCCCATAGTTGACATCATTCTATGGGGCCGTTCTCAAACCCCTTTCCCTGTTCATCCTTTCTGTGTTCATGTCTAAATGCAACATAACTTTTGTAGCAAGCATATTTGAGATTTATACTGTTATTAGATACTCCAGACTCTTGTGTTTTGACACCATTGAGCTTTTTTGCACTTGTTGTAATGTGGTAAACTGACATGTCCTCGTGCCAATATGTTATAGTGCCATTTTGTTCTTTATGCTTTCATTGGTATTACCTCTTTACCCCAATTTTTTGTGCTCTTATGGATAATGCCTTGTTACAACTAGTGCGTCTACATCCTAAACTTAGCAATGGGAGAGGGGGCTTGGCTTTTGCGTTTGTGTGTGATTAAAGGCATCAGGTTATGAGGGTCACTGCACTGCGTCACTGTCCTGATCTTCATATAGTATATATATATACCTGCTCTAAGCTGATGCTTGTGAACAAGCAGGTTGCCTTCTCCCAGTACGTGTCAGTGGTGTACTACTTGAACATGGGGTACTTTAATGCTGTACTGTATGAGGCAGGCTACTGTAGCTCATTCGACAGATAAACTGTTATTTTAAATAAAAATCAAAGCAAGCAAACCAGCGCATTACTTTTTCAGTATCAACATCTAATATTAATTAATTTGAGCGCAGTGGAATCCACACATGGTTTGACCAACATACAACAATCACCAGTGCTGAATAGTTATCCAAGTTGTTTTCATCTATCTCTAGATCATTAGAATACCAGTATATATAGGTTTTGAATGCAGCATATGGTACAGTAGTTATGGATAACTGAGGCAGTTTGGTTTATGGTCATATGTGTGCTGCTGTGGTAGTTTACACTGGCTGTTCTCTTGCATTGATAAAAATGTTGCCAAGCTTAGGAGGTTAAGCCTCCAAATCCAGACCAGAAGTTGTGCCAAAACAGCGTTTACAAAAGAATTAATAAAAAATGAATAGAGAGGCTATTTTTCTCTGGGTCACAAAATGTATGTAAATATGGATAGTTTATATTAAATTCCTCATTAATTATTTAATGATGTATTGTACTTTTTAAATGTTCTGAATTGAACCCTTTTATATTGTATATATTTATGTTTTATTTTGTACTGTTCATTGTACTTGCTTTAATTTCGGAACAATACGAATAAAGAACAATACTGTGGAAATGTCTCATCTTCCCACTGCTATATTACTAGCCTCCTTGTCCTTGTACATATCATCAAGTGGGCACTGGGCACTACACATTGTGGGTACATGGGGTGAGTTAACCAAACACAGTGCCAGATGCAAAATCAATCCTGTGTAATATCAAAGATTTATTTGCAAGTTACACTATACAAATCTACTGTAGACGTAAAGACAAAATACTATATTGTCATCAAGTTGAGGTAGCCTTCTTTCATCAGTCATATTCTCCAAAGTTAAAGGCTTAACAAGGTTGTTTGTTAAAGTTAAACAGGGTTTACTTTGTCCTCTGTCTCTTAGCTGGCCTGTCATTGGTCTCTGGGTCTGTCTTATTGCTAAGGCTGCTCTCTAGATTGACGTCCTTCATCAGGGGAAGCTGCAGCTGATTGGCTACAGCCCATGCCCACAAACACAGCTCCACCCTATGGGGCGTCCATTCCTGTTCGCTGTTCACTGAGCGAGATGGAGGAGGCGGGTCAACAAACAACAGCATAGACTACAGCACAGGTTTTTCACATCCCCCTCCTGTCTCTCACACAAACAAACCAGGAGCAATGGACATGGAGCAATACTACAATGTTGCAGATAGATCATATTTTGACCAACTGAATATTTTTCCAAAAAAGTGCATTCCAGAGCACAGGTTAACACTCTAACCAAGTTGCTATCCCACCTTTGTTAAGTGTTTAACTTAAGTGTTTTACTTTTAAACTCAGACAAAACAGAGATGCTTGTTCTAGGTCCCAAGAAACAAAGAGTTCTTCTGTTGAATCTGACAATTAATATTGATGGACGTACAGTCGTCTCAAATTAAACTGTGAAGGACCTCGGCGTTACTCTGGACCCAGAACTCTCTTTTGACGAACATATCGAGATTGTTTCAAGGACAGCTTTTTTCCATCTACGTAACATTTAAAAATAACAGAAACATTCTGTCCAAAAATTATGCAGAAAAATTAATCCATGCTTTTGTCACTTCTAGGTTAGACTACTGCAATGCTCTACTTTCCGGCTACACGGATAAAGCACTAAATAAACTTCAGTTAGTGCTAAACACGGCTGATAGAATCCTGACTAGAACCAAAAAATGTGATCCTCTTACTCCAGTGCTAGACTCTCTACACTGGCTTCCTGTTAAGGCAAAGGGCTGATTTCAAGGTTTTACTGCTAACCTACAAAGCATTACATGGGCTTGCTCCTACCTATCTTTCCGATTTGGTTCTGCCGTACATACCTACACGTACGCTACGGTGTCACGTTCTGACCTTAGTTCTTTTATTATGTCTTTGTTTTAGTATGGTCAGGGCATGAGTTGGCTGGGTTGTCTATGTTCCTTTTTCTATGTTTTGGGATTTCTGTGTTTGGCCTGGTATGGTTCTCAATCAGAGGCAGCTGTTTATCGTTGTCCCTGATTGAGAACCATATTTAGGTAGCCTGGTTTCACTTTTGAGTTGTGGGTGATTATTTTCTGTGTTAGTTACCACACGAGACCGGTTTGTTTGTTGCACGTTGTTATTTTTTATTTTTTGTAGTGTTCAGTTTGTCTTATTAAAATGGACACTTACCACGCTGCAAATTGGTCCGACCTCTCTTACTCCTCATCAGAGGAAGACGACGAACGTTACGTTACAAGACGCAAGAATTAGGAGGTTAAAAGGTTAAAAGACTCCTAGAATTTCTAAGCAAACAGCTGGAGGCAGGGCTTTTTTCTATAGAGCTCCATTTTTATGGAATGGTCTGCCTACCCATGTGAGAGACGCAACCTCGGTCTCAACCTTTAGGTCTTTATTGAAGTCTCATCTCTTACGTAGGTCCTATGATTGAGTGTAGTTTGGCCCAGGAGTGTGAAGGTGAACGGAAAGGCACTGGAACAACGAACCACCCTTGCTGTCTCTGCCTGGCTGGTTCCCCTCTCTCCACTGGGATTCTCTGCCTCTAACCCTTTTACAGGGGCTGAGTCACTGGCTTACTGGTGCTCTTCCATGCCATCGCTAGGAGGGGTGTGTCACTTGAGTGGGTTGAGTCACTGACGTGATCTTCCTGTCCGGGTTGGCGTCCCCCCTTTGGATTGTGCCGTGGAGGAGATCTTTGTGGGCTATACTCTGCCTTGTCTCAGGATGGTAAGTTGGTGGTTGAAGATATCCCTCTAGTGGTGTGGGGGCTGTGCTTTGGAAAAGTGGGTGGGGTTATATCCTGCCTGTTTGGCCCTGTCTGGGGTTATTGTTGGATGGGGCCACAGTGTTTCCCGACCCCTCCTGTCTCAGCCTCCAGTATTTATGCTCCAGTATTTAAGTTTGTGTCGGGGGGCCAGGGTCAGTCTGTTATATCTCGAGTATTTCTCCTGTCTTATCCGGTGTCATGTGTGAATTTAAGTATGCTCTCTCTAATTCACTTTTTCTTTCTCTCCTTTCTCTCTCTCGGAGGACCTGATTCCTAGGACCATGCCTCAGGACCAGGTATCCTGATGACTCCTTGCTGTCCCCAGTCCTCCTGGCCGTGCTGCTGCTCCAGTTTCAACTGGAACCCTGACCTGTTCACCGGACGTGCTACCGGTTCCAGACCTGCTGTTTTCAACTCTCTAGAGACAGAAGGAGCGGTAGAAATACTCTGAATGATTGGCTTTGAAAAACTAACTGCCATTTACTCCTGAGGTGCTGACCTGTTGCACCCTTGACAACCACTGTGATAATTATTATTTTACCCTGCTGGTCATCTATGAACATTTGAACATCTTGGCCATGTTCTGTTATAATCTCCACCCAGCACAGCCAGAAGAGGACTGGCCACCCCTCATAGCCTGGTTCCTCTCTGGGTTTCTTTCTAGGTTCTGGCCTTTCTAGGGAGTTTTTCCAAGCCACCGTGCTTCTACACCTGCATTGCTTGTTTGGTGTTTTAGGCTGGGTTTCTGTACAGCACTTTGAGATATCAGCTGATGTACGAAGGGCTTTATAAATACATCTGATTGATTTGTGTGTGTGTGAAGCCATCTTGTTCAGAGTGCATAGTGTCTGGCTGTGTACTGGAAGGGCCTCAGTCCAGGGACACTTTCAACAGCTTTGTTGGCCATGAACGCTGCCTGCTCCGGAGCTCCTGGTGCCAAAACAGCTGGAACAAAACGGACTGTCAGCGATAGGCCAAATTAATGTGAACCCTAGCCAGATTTCTAATTATTAACTACAGGGTAGGGAACTCTGTCTATTAAGGCTGCAGTGTGAGCTTTGTTCAGCTTGCGAAATCTGATTGAGAGCGCCACTGAACCAACTTTGTCTAGGTTACTTTTTTCTGTTCTTGATAAGAAGAAAAATATCTGCCTTATTTGTCGGTATTAGATAGTGCCTAAAGAAGCATTTTCCACTCCAGACCCCTGCCCTGGCCCCTAGTTGCTGCTGACCTGAGGCGGTGTCTGGGCCCAGGGCTTTGAGAGAGCCGAGTTCTGTGATAGCTGCCTGTATGTCAGGGAGGAAACTGAAGGCCTTTCTGTAGCAGTTCTCCATATCTCCTCACTGTTAGTGGCCACCAGCTGCTGCAGCCACGGGCGGAACTTCCCCCTCTGCAGGGGATAAAGTGCCAAGACATTTCACAGCCAGTCAGGGAGCAGGGAGTTTAAAGAGATTCCTCTGCTCATGGAAAGTAAATAAAGCACAGCTTTATTTATCTTAGTAGGAGATATTTTCATTTCACATTATTACCTTGAATTTCAAAAACATCGAAAAAATGGCATGCACCACTTACTATTGAGTCAATAAGGCTCTGCATCTGTCTGAACTTCAGTGAGAATCCACTCCATCAGTTTCACCAGCTCTGGTTGGGTGATATTTGTAAGGACACACAGCGATGGCTGCATGCAGCTCCTCTTGATACTTGGCTGGAGACAAGTCTCAGACTCAATATCCCATGTTAACTTACATCAATCAAAAAGCATGGAAAATAGTGCTCCATTCATTGCTGTACAGGGTTACTGGTGGGCTGAAACTACCTCAGACCTGAGGAGACAGCACACACAAGGGAATGTTGTTATTTCCCAAAACTCCTGGGGGGGTGCTTTTTCCCCTGACACACACTGCGAGGACTGCCGCTATCTAAACCTTCATGCACTGGAGAACAGAAACCATAGTTGACAAGCCTCATTCTCAGTTCAGTACTCTCTGTATTGATATTCATTTTGGCCAAAAATAGCATATTCAATGGATGCCCATGAACTGAAACTGTATTGAAGAACACGAAAAATGTATTCAGCTGCAACTTCAAAGACAGTCATGATGCCGGAATAGTAAACGTTAAACAAACACTTACCATGTGTGGCTGCAACCTGGTCTCAGAGCATTTCGTATTATTCTGTATGTAAATCCGAGACACCCCATTTATGTTGCATTCGCATCATTCGCCCACCCACCCTACTTTCTTTAAGTAACCATCTGTCTTATGTATGGAGGAGAGATTTGGAAACCGTGGCGAGTAGTGCTGGCGAATTGGAGGAAATTGAGAAAAAGTTGGTGAAGCAACAGCTGTGCTGGAATGCGACCAATATTGGTGTCAGTTCGCATAGTATGGAGTGGGAAGATGAGGGTCAAGGACCGTAATGGTCAGTAGTTGAAAGACATAGGAAGAAGAGAGATCGTGATACAGTAAGCAGTGGAGCATCTAGTAAGGAAAGCACAAAGACAGCCAAGGAAGGAAGCAAGAGTAATGATGTGTTAGGGTGGAAAGTGGTGATAGTGTTTGATGAGACCACAGGGCGTCATTTACACCCTATCTGACTAACTATTGCCATAGAGAAATAGGTAGGTGAAGTCAAATTAGTTTGGTTCATTGGAAATCGTAAATTGTTAATATGTTGTGGTAGCAAGGCTCAGCAAGAGAAGATTCTGAAAATGGAAAAGCTTAATGGGAAGAAATTAAAGGTTGATCAGTAGGAAAGAAGGTCAAAGAAGTGAAAGCCTATCAGTGCTGCTGAATTTTGAGAAGGTTATACCTGGAAACGTACAGAGAGGATTCCTTAGTTTCAATGTCAGAGAATTTGTCCCATCTGTAGTGCGGTGTTTTAAATGCCAAAGAATGGGACATGTAGCTGTTCAATGTAAAGGAAAGAAAAGATGTGCAGCGTGTGGAGGGGAACATGATTGCGGTGAATGTGGGAGCAAAGTGAAGGTTAAGTGTTGTAATTGTGTGGGGGAACATTATGCATCATTTGGTGGATGCAAGGTGCAGAGAGAGGCTCAGAGATATATAATTAGCCATGCTGTATCATATGTAGAGCCTGTAAAACAGATTGGTGGAACTACAGTGTGGAATGATGGAGCTTCCACGGCTACTCCTGTACTAAGTGGACCTAATGTCGGTGCTGGGTCATTCCTAGTAAGCGGTGCCTTTTCTGTCCCCAGGAAATATCAGCTCTTATTTAGTGTAAAATGTGGATTCCAAAAGTCTTTAAATATAATGTCAGGTGTTTAAAAACACCAAATATGGATCTTGAAAGGGAATTTTATGCATTTAAAAACTTTTTTTCAGTGGATGTAGATGTTTTTGCCATGTCCCCAGGTGTTATTTATTTATTTTATTTTATTTCACCTTTATTTAACCAGGTAGGTCAGTTGAGAACAAGTTCTCATTTACAACTGCGACCTGGCCAAGATAGAGCAAAGCAGTGCGACGCAAACAACACAGAGTTGCACATGGAATCAACAAACGTACAGTCAATAACACAATAGAAAAGTCTATATACAGTGTGTGCAAATGTAGTAAGATTCGGTGTAAGTTTTAAAATAATAAAATGTTTAAAATGTTTCTTCATTATTTTATAGTGCTAGTTCAAGTATCTTTCACCAATAACATTTTTTTCATGATTATTGTGTTTATTTTATTTAAGATTTTCTGTTTGTCCCTGATACCACTTTCCACCCTGTTAGTTTGTTGTAATTCTCCATTGAAGAAAACAACCACTTCCTACAATGATACCATACTCAGGAAGTGTCATCATTTCTTTGGTGGGAAAACAATGGTGCGAAGCTAAATAAATATAAACACTCAGTTGTATCTATTTGTCATGTTTAATGTTGTTTGTCTGTATGTCCCACTCATACATTTCCACCCTGCTATTCTAAATTATAGAGAAAACATAATAAAATAAAAACATGTAAATATGTTTAATAGCGAAGTTAAAATCCGGTTCAAGTGTTCACCACTATACTAGCGCAATCTTGCTCACTCACAGAGCTATGGCTAATTTATTGATTGATCTTACATTCCAGCACAGTACGTGGCGGCATGCACTTAAACGATTGTTTGCGGACCGCCATGATATCGAAGAAGAATAAAATGAAAACGTGATGATGAGTGAATTCCTTTTAGAGCATGTACTTCCGTTTTGTAATGCTTGTTTTTGTTAAATTCATGTGAATGACACTTACAACTTCCGGTTCTCCAGTGCCGTGAATTATTTGTTGTTGTTTAGAAGCAAGGTAAGTCCTACAAAATTAGGGCCAATTATTGTGTACTGAAAACATTTATGTAGAGAAATAACAGTAAATATCTCGTCACGCTAATGTTCTGAACCTGTTAGTGAAAGATTTAGCAACATTGGTCATCTGACTTTGACGTTGCAACTAGCTACTTTAACAAGCCAGCTACCTAGCTTTGTATCTGGCTCCCAGGTGATTTCTACCTCCAAATTAGAAGACAAATGTTCGAGATTGATGTGCACTCATTGGCTGTGTGTCTCAGTCATGTTGTGTTTGGTGTAAGGTAATTCTGAGAACATAAACATCAAAATGTGCATGACAGCCACCCTAGCCAGATGCTAGCTAGCTTAGCTCTATTTATGTTAATACTTCAAATGACAACCAACGTCCCTAAACATTGCATAGTTTAGTGGCTACATTGTTTTAAGCTGTTGATGTAGATCTCAGGTTTATGCATCTTGATTTAGGTAGAACTGGAATTATCACAAGGTTAACAGGCCATATTTATGTTTGTTTATGTTGTTAAACTCATGCTCACCCCTATACCAGACCTGACCATAGGTCGTGGACTGTGGTCATGCTAATGTCATCATCAACAATTACTCTGTTTAGGGATCCAAATTACAAAGTATAGTGTATGTTTCCACAGACTGCAGCATAATTCGCTTTAGTATGGAGTAAAGCTGCGTAAACCATAACAAGGCTCTCCCTCCTCTTTCAGCACCTTAGTGTGTCATTCTTTGCTGTGGTCCAACCTCAACCAGGGCCCCTCTGTTATAATCACACAGGTCTCTGGAGAGCTGGGAGCATTAAGCAGTCTGCCATGCACCTCTGGAAAATGGAGGTGAATATTCTCTTAAGCCATTTTATGGAAGACTATTGGGTTGTAGGTAAGCTGTTTTGGTATAACTTAATGTGAATGTTCAATCTGGTTGCAATATTTGTCTCTGCACCAGTGATGTATCCGTGTAGCTATTATTGAGAGAACTTTGATCTTGAAGAGTTGCTATGACAGTCATGCTTTTTCCTCCAGCTTAGACATCGCCACCTGAACAGGAAGGAACATTGTCTTAGTAGAGATTGTTTAGGCCTTGGTTCTATCAGGTCGTGCCTGGCTGGTTGGAGCAAAAACCTACAGACACTATTAAGTGGGTTACCTTTCTCAGCTCTACAACATGAACATAAGTGTGGATTTATTAATTACATTTTTGTACTTTTTACATTTGTGTATATTGTTAGATATTACTACACTGTTGGAGCTAGGAACACAAGTTTCGCCACACCCGCAATAACATCTGCTAAATGTGTATGTGACCAATACAAATTGATGATAATGTCCCTTTTCTCAGGTAACCTCTGACAGGACTGTATGAGGAGGCCTCCGTGTTTCTTTAGAAGCAGAGAAGACCACCGCTGCTATTTGAAGTAAGTCCATAGGAATTAATTAGTGATAGATTAGAGGGTCATATAAATATGTGACAGACCACTGCCAGCAGCACAGCTCAAGTACCAAACTGACCCCACCTCAATGTGTAGTGCCATCCTCTGGCGGAACTAGGGGCATTATTTTAGAATTTCCCAATAAGCTAGAATGGCTTTGTCCATGTATTAGAAATGTGGTGGCTGTTGAATGCTGTTCTGACTGTGCCAATGAAAAACAGTTATTTGGAATGTGCAAAATCAATTTTTGTTTGCTTGTTGTGTACCTCTGCTGCTTTGAGTCTAGCACCTTCCCTGAACCAAACCACCCTTCTATGTCCCCAACCAGGCCATGGAGAAGATGTCTCGGGTCACTACGGCCCTAGGCAGCAGCGCCATCAGCGGGCGCACCATGTTCTGCCACCTGGACGCGCCTGCCAACGCCATCAGTGTGTGCCGCGATGCCACGCAGGTGGTGGTGGCTGGCCGCAATATCTTCAAGATCTACGGCCTGGAGGAGGAGCAGTTTGTGGAGAAGCTCAACCTGCGCGTGGGCCGCAAGCCCTCGCTCAACTTCAGCTGCGCCGACGTCATGTGGCACCAGATGGAGGAGAACCTGCTGGCCACGGCTGCCACCAACGGGGCAGTAGTCACCTGGAACCTGGGCAAACCGTCGCGCAACAAGCAGGACCAGCTGTTCACCGAGCACAAGCGCACAGTCAATAAGGTGTGCTTCCACCCCACCGAAGTCTACATGCTGCTTAGTGGCTCCCAGGACGGCTACATGAAGTGCTTCGACCTGCGCAAGAAAGAGTCTGTCAGCACCTTCTCAGGTATGTGTGTGTGGGGACTCTTTGCACTCTTTGAGGTTGAACACAGGAGTAATACCTTCAAAATACCTACCTGCTTATGTCCAGGAATGCCTCTGGGCTACAAAACAAACAGCATCTTATTTGTTACTACTGTCTTAAATTACATTTTTCAGACCATATCTTAAACCGCACTTTTTGACATTTGACATGGGAATGAACCTGGCCTGAGGACACAATTTTTTTTCTATTTTATTTCTCTCAGGTCAGTCAGAGAGTGTAAGAGATGTTCAGTTCAGCATGAAGGATTACTTTACTTTCGCTGCTTCCTTTGAGAATGGTAATGTCCAGCTGTGGGACATACGGAGGCCAGACCGGTATGAGAGGATGTTCACAGCCCACACCGGACCTGTGTTTTGCTGTGACTGGCACCCCGATGACAGGTATGGAGAGGCGTTAGAGAAACTTTAGTGAAAGACATGTCGATACATGTTGAAAAACATTGATGTTTGCATTGGTTGACCATTAATCTAAAGTGAACTTGCGTTAGATACAGTAATCATTCTTGCTTACAGTGGCTGTTAATTCACTTAAATTATTGTGCATTGCTAATGTAT
This sequence comes from Oncorhynchus clarkii lewisi, assembly GCF_045791955.1. Taxonomy (NCBI): domain Eukaryota; kingdom Metazoa; phylum Chordata; class Actinopteri; order Salmoniformes; family Salmonidae; genus Oncorhynchus; species Oncorhynchus clarkii. The sequence continues at coordinate 46,142,441 of NC_092166.1, forward strand.
TGGTGTCTGTTTGCAGGGGCTGGCTGGCCACTGGTGGCCGGGACAAGATGGTGAAGGTGTGGGACATGACCACCAACCGGGCCAAGGAGATCTATTGCGTCCAGACTATCGCCTCGGTGGCCCGGGTCAAGTGGCGTCCTGAGAGGAAGTGGCACCTGGCCACCTGCTCCATGATGGTGGACCACAACATCTATGTGTGGGACATCCGGAGGCCCTTCATCCCCTTTGCCACCTTCGAGGAGCACAAGGACGTGACCACAGGTATTGTGTGGCGCCACCAGCACGACCCCTACTTCCTATTGTCAGGTTCCAAGGACAGCACGCTCTACCAGCACATGTTCAAGGATGCCAGCCGGCCCGTGGACCGGGCCAACCCTGAGGGACTGTGCTTCGGCCTGTTTGGCGACCTTGCCTTCGCTGCCAAGGAGAGCCTCATCAGTGGTGACGCCAACAGGAAGCCGTACCCGGGTGGTGACCGCCGCTACCCCATCTTCTTCTTCAAAAAGCCCGACCTGACGGAGCAGTTTGCCCACGTGTCCAGTGCCCTCAGCGTGTTTGAGTCGTCTTTGGAGAGCAAGCGCATGGACTGGTTTGTCAAGACGGCACGCCTCTACCTCCTCAGCGGTAAACCCTTTGCCGAGCTGTGTGACCACAATGCCAAGGTGGCCAAGGAGCTCAACAGACCTCAGGTCAGTCAGTCGGCCCTTAAGAGATACGCTGCAGTCATTTACATACACTACCATTCAAAAGTTTTGGGTCACTTAGAAATGTCCTTGTTTTTGAAAGAAAAGCACAAAAAAAATAGTCCATTAAAATAACATCATATTGATCAGAAATACTTTTGAACGGTAGTGTATATCTAATTCAACATTTTTAAGGAACTAAGTTGAGTTTTGATGCTCAAAAGCAAACCTCTTTCATATTTCCCCCACTTGAAGGTTTCCACTACATGGACGATGCTTCGGATCATGTTCTCAGACCCAGCGAACCTCTCAACGCCGGGTCCAAATCACATAGGCAAACTGGGCACCCTTCCTTTAATGAACAGGTACTTCCCACATACTTCACATAAACGCATAGTCTGTAAAATTGTGTGGACAAACTAAAGACTTTTAAAAGTAAAATCTTTAATCCTTTATTTTGTCTGCCCTAGTTTCAGTATGAAGGAGATGGGCATGGGGACGGAGAGCAGGCTGGACCGCAGTAAAGGAGAGAGCAGACAGGACAATATTCACCTAGAGCTTGGGAACTCGCTAATCAACAGCAACAATGACGGTGAGAGGGGACTCTTAAAAACACTCAAGCTGCTCCCACTTCACTGAAGAAATTAAGAAACATAAACGCTGAGTGTACAAAACATTAGGAACACTTGCGTAATATTGAGTTGCACCCCCTTTTTGCCCTCAGAACAGCCTCAATTTGTCAGGGCATGGACTCTTCAAGGTGTTGAAAGTGTTCCACAAGAATGCTGGCCCATGTTGACTCCAATGCTTCTCACAGTTGTCAGGTGGGCTGGATGTCCTTTGGGCGGTGGACCATTTCTTTTTTATTCACACGGGAAACTGTTGAGTGTGAAACCCAGCAGTGTTGCAGTTCTTGACACACACAAACCGGTGCACCTGGCACCTCCTACCATACCCCGTTCAAGGGCACTTAAATATGTTGTCTTGCCCATTCACCCTCTGAATGGCACACATACACAATCCATATCTCAATTGTCTCAAGGCTTAAAAAAACCTGTCTCCTACCCTTCATCGACACTGATTTGAAGTGGATTTAACAAGTGACGTCAATAGCGTTCACCTCGATTCACCTGGTCAGTCTATCATGGAAAGAGCAGGTGTACCCAATGTTTTGTACACTCAGTGTAGGTGGTTCTTGTGAACTACATTTAGTAGTATGTGACTTACTATGCTAGACGAGTAAAAAAAATATAGATATTTGCCCCACTGCAGAGAATGAAGAGACCGAGGGAAGTGAGGGCCAGGCGGAGTACATGTTTGGTGATGCTGAGCTGGACGACGATGACCTCTACTCAATGGAGCATGACAACCAGGCCGGTGAGTCTCTGACCCCTATATAGGTCGTATACATTCAACACTGACAACTTGGATGTAACCACTAGCCACCACTAACCTTACATGTCTATTGCCATAAACATTTAAGTTACAGCTATGATTCAAATTCGAATTAGTAAATCAAATCAAATTTTATTTGTCACATACACATGGTTAGCAGATGTTAATGCGAGTGTAGCGAAATGCTTGTGCTTCAAGTTCCGACAATGCAGTAATAACCAACAAGTAATCTAACTAACAATTCCAAAACTACTGTATTGTACACAGTGTAAGGGGATAAAGAATATGTACATAAGGATATATGAATGAGTGATGGTACAGAGCAGCATAGGCAAGATACAGTAGATGGTATAGAGTACAGCATATACATATGAGATGAGTATGTAAACAAAGTGGCATAGTTAAAGTGGCTAGTGATACATGTATTACATAAGGATACAGTCGATGATATAGAGTACAGTATATACGTATGCATATGAGATTAATAATGTAGGGTAAGTAACATTATATAAGGTAGCATTGTTTAAAGTGGCTAGTGATATATTTACATCATTTCCCATTAATTCCCATTATTAAAGTGGCTGGAGTTGAGTCAGTGTCAGTGTGTTGGCAGCAGCCACTCAGTGTTAGTGTTGGCTGTTTAACAGTCTGATGGCCTTGAGATAGAAGCTGTTTTTCAGTCTCTCGGTCCCAGCTTTGATGCACCTGTACTGACCTCGCCTTCTGGATGATAGCGGGGTGAACAGGCAGTGGCTCGGGTGGTTGATGTCCTTGATGATCTTTATGGCCTTCCTGTGACATCGGGTGGTGTAGGTGTCCTGGAGGGCAGGTAGTTTGCCCCCGGTGATGCGTTGTGCAGACCTCACTACCCTCTGGAGAGCCTTACGGTTGAGGGCGGAGCAGTTGCCGTACCAGGCGGTGATGCTCTCGATTGTGCATCTGTAGAAGTTTGTGAGTGCTTTTGGTGAGGGCTGGTCTATGATCTACCCCAAGTACTTTCTGAGCATGTTCTTCTCTCTGGTGTTTTCAGCGGAGGAGCAGGAGTACACGCTCCCCCAGGAAGCCTTCCCACTGCGCCACGAGATCATGGACAACCCTTTGGCGCCGGAGCACCTGCAGCAGGACAAGGCCGACTCGCCGCAAGCCAGCGGCAACGAGGCAGAGGTCATGTGCTTGACGCCCATCGAGTCCTTCTCCCTGATCTCAATCTCCCAGCCACTGTTCAGCCCCCATCTTCCTGCCCCCTTCTTCTGCCCTGTGGTCAGGGAGATGCTGAGCCATTATGCCGAGCAGGGCGACGTGCAGATGGCTGTCTCGGTGCTCATTGTCCTGGGAGACCGCATCCGCAAGGAGATCGACGACCTCACTCAGGTCAGAGCTAGGGATATAACAGTTGTCATAGTGTTCTATAACACTATAATAATGTTAAAATCTATGGCCGGTTCCTGAAGTAGAATCTATTATATGATTGTGTTGCATAACATTTATTGGGATGCTCTTGAGAATTCTATTTAAATGATTTAACATGGCTGATTGCTTAAAAGAAAAAGTTATGATGGAGATTAGAGTCTTGGTAATCTGATTATTCTCCAAGCTGGCGAATATGTTGTTCATTTCGGCATATTCTAATAATAGAGGTGACCCTATTTCAGGAGCACTGGTACATGTCCTACATTGACTTGCTGCAGCGTTTCGAGCTGTGGAACGTGTCCAACGAGGTCATCAAGCTGAGCACTTGCAGCGCCATCACCTGTCTGAACCAGACATCCACCACTCTGCATGTCAACTGCAGCAACTGCAAACGGCCAATGAGCAACAGGGGCTGGATCTGTGACAGGTATAACTTAAAACCATAACGTATAACTTTGGCCCACCTGACACAGGGAAGGGTTAATAACCCATTAGAAACAATATCGAGCTCAAAGTCAAGAGAACATTTGAAAGTTAGACCAATATGTCTTACCACTCGACCTCTTTGCCCATTCCCCAGATGCCACCAGTGTGCCAGCGTTTGTGCCGTGTGCCACCACGTGGTGAAGGGGCTGTTTGTGTGGTGCCAGGGCTGCAGTCACGGCGGGCACTTGGAGCACGTGAAGAACTGGCTAAAGAGCAGTTCCCACTGCCCAGCCGGCTGCGGTCACCTGTGTGAGTACACCTGACCCTCCGCTCCACCCTGGCTCTGGCTCACCATGGCCTGGGTCTCACACTCCAGGCTGGCGTCTCCTGAGACTGGGGTCCACAAGGGTCTGGCCATGGTAGCAAGATGGCTACTATTGGAAGACCGGTGGGTAAGACTGGAGACCAATCCACAGAACCAGTCTGAGAGGAGGACATGTATGTACCGTATGGAGCACTGTTAAAAGTTTGATGGGCCCCTGCCCTACTCAGTGCTCACCTTAGCAATGACTGAAACTTGAAGTTAAGTGAAAACAATCATTTGTGAATATATATATATGCTGAGATGGCCTTTTATTTTTCATTTCTTAAATGGCTTGCTCAGCTGGCCTTGTCTCTCACACACACAGTTGGGCAGACCTCTATGTTCAGCACAGTGTTTTCTATGGCAATAAAACATTTAGACAGAAGTTCAGCTGTCTCTGTACCATAAACCATGTGAACTCATATTACTGCTGTCGGTGACCTTTTGAATGGGACACATTGCCATAACAATTATTATGGAACTAATATTTTAAAAGGAATAAGTTACACGATATTAGACAGGTTAAATTGTGTTTACATCTTATTCATTACAATGTAAAATTAGTCATTAATAATCAGACTTGTGTAACTTTCAAACTAAAATGTTGAGAAATGACTTTGTTTTAGGGATGGAAAAATAGCCTGGAAAGTTAAAATGTGCATTAGATTTGATCATTGAATAGGTTCACTGACACTACATTCACTGTGGTCATGCTTAAAGAAAGATGTAAACATCAATCACAATAAAATGGGAAGTTTGTGTGGTTCAGAGAAATATTACAGAAGAGACGAGTAACATGGGTGTAGTGAAAGATTAACACTGGAGGTTACGGACATTGTTTTCGTCTATAGGGATTTTCTGTTCCAGACATTACATTCAGAAGGATTACACTTCCTAACATGAAACAGAATACATTTTAAGATATCTTAATGAATTTAAAAACCACAACTAATTTTAGGGGATATCCAACACATTTTCAAAAATGAATTTATATTCCTCTTCCTGTCAAAGATCAGATTAGTTAGAAACATAAGTGATCTTTAATTTGTTTGGATGCGTCACTGATCACAGCATGTGTATTCAGACAGACCCCTTCCCTTTTTCCACATTTTGTTACGTTATAGCTTAAGTCTAAAATTGATAAAATATGTTTTTCCTCACTCAAATCTACACACAATACCCCATAATGACAAAGCGAAAACAGGTTTTTAGACATTTTTGAAAATGTATTACAAAAAAAAATACAACTTTTTTATATAAATAAGTATTCAGATCCTTTGCTATGAGACTCAAAATTGAGCTCCGGTGTATCCTGTTTCTATTGATCATCTTTGAGATGATTCAAGAACTTGACTCGAGTCAATTCAATTGTTTGGACATGATTTGGAAAGGCACACCCCTGTCCTACAGTACCAGTCAAAGGTTTGGACACACCTACTCATTCAAGGGTTTTTCTTTATTTTTACTATTTTCTACAGTTTGTCTTATATTATTATACAATGAAATAACACACATGGAATCATGTAGTAACCAAAAAAGTGTTAAACAGAGTAGCCAATCTTGGCATTCTCTCAACCAGCTTCATGAGGTAGTGAAGCCAGACCCTGGCTCTCTGCAGGTGAGAAACGTGTCATTACACACCTCATGATTGAGTAGTTGGACATAGATTGTTGTGGTTGTATTCATTAACTGAAGATACTCACTTTACATTGGCATTCTGGGCCAGCAGGAACTTAACCATCTGCTGGTGCAGTGGAGCAGGGCTGTCCAGCCTTGAGTCCTTCAGCTCCAACTCAGCACCTTGTTTTTGGTAGAAATCTTTCCATAATGTACAACACCACCACCCATTACACTAACGTTCAACCTAAACTTGAGGTTCATTTGCGTTACAAATCAAAACAGTATTTGAATCAGAGAAGTACATCTGACCTGCATTAGGAAGTATGCAGGGTTTTTATTCCCACAGCTCGCTGCCAGTGTAAGGGGTGTCAGGCCTTTGCCAGTGGCCATTGATATTCACTTCAGCCTCCAGCAAGAGATTATCAATGTTGACATGCCCAATCTATGAAGCATACATCAGCGGAGTCCAGCCACCCATGTTCTTTCTATCCACGTTCGCCTCCCCTCTAAAAGGCCATAGTATCACATTACTATCAATGAATGTTGTGAGAAGCATCTCTCACACCACATTCAACATTGACGAGGTACTCACTTTCTAATACACTGATGCTACATCATACAGGCCAATGTAGCAGGCAGTGTGGCGGTGGAGTGGTACATCCAATTCCTCAGGTCGTACTAAAGTGTTAATGTCCCCTAGCCACAGGGAGAGGCTGACACCAAACTGCTCCGATTCACTCGCATCATCCCTCAACTCCGACATTCTTACCCCAGCACAGAGCTGCAATCTGCACACAGGTGCCCAACTGAGAAAGAAAGCAGTGGTGAAATTGTTTCTAGCTAGCCAACTTTAGCCTGGTCCCATACTGTATGTGCTGTAACCAACGCTTCTCTAGCTAGCTTACAAAACAGGCCAAGCTAATTTGTTGCGCCCTTTTTGGGGGATGGGACTAAAAGCTACCAACTAGCTGGCTATTTGCCATAAAATACCGACCCCACCGTTAACTCTTGTTTGAAGTGAGCTGCACTGGGGTCTGAACACAATCATGGTTACATTAAGACACCGTGGAGCCAGCGCGAGATATTGCTCGGAAAACACCTCAATGCAGAGATGGGATATGCCAATGTACTCCAAATTGTACCTTTATCCACACTGCTCCATCGAGAAGATTAAAATACTGCTAGTTTTCCCAGAAAACGGCCCTTTTCTTCTAGCTAGCTAGCAGTAGTCACCGCAGCCATTTTTGGAATGGCACGTCTCATTGGAACTGATCCAGGGCGAGGGATCCTAAGAGGCTCCCAGTGAGTAGGCAGAGGCAACAGAGTGATACAAATAAACATGTATTTCAGTAAGGTTGGCTTCTTAGTGCTCATAGCCATGGTTATCAACTGTAACACAGAAATGGAAAGGAAATCACCAAAAATAGATATAGTGGTGGTCACCACAGAGAAGTATTTAGGTGTACGAGATTTTACTGCAGAGGAGTTACAAGGTGTGTTGAACAATAGTGTCCCGTCCTCCCAGGCAGCCGACCTGGTGTAGGATGAAATAGGGCTAAGTTGTGGAATAGTGGTGAGGTTTCAATGGGTGTCCTGTTAGTTGGTAGGGCAATTTGTCTTCCCTGTCCTTTTTCCCTTCCCTTTTGTGTCACAAAGTGTAATGATTTCACATTCTAGAACAGTAGGTGGTGTACAAGTGGTGTAGCGGGGAAGTTTTGTTAAGAGCCCTGACGCTCAATCGGGAACATTAAAACGTGTTGCTTGCAGTGCAGTTTAGGAAGCATAAGGACCTTACCATTCAGATCAGCTAAAAAATATATATGGTTAAATTGATTGTCATGACGTTGGCCTGGGGGTAGGTTTATGACAGTCATAAATACCTCTTTCCCCCTTTTTCCTCTCTCTACCCTACTGATGTTACATTTGCAAAACCCTTGGTTAACATGGAGATTCTGGGAACATCAGAAGGAAATTAACTATATTCTGGTAATCCGACCAATTGAACATATACGGTGGTACTTAATGAATATGATGTCAGTTCGGTTGTCATCTGAGACATTCTCATCAATGATAAGATGACAAACTACAGTGGAAAGTCTACACATCAGAGTTATCGGATTCACATGGAATTGTTGTTCAATTTAAATGTTTGAATATTAAATTATTCGTGATGGGATGAAATGTGATTTTAGCTTCTAAAATGTGAGATTTGGGTTTTCATAAGATAGGGCTCTGCTCAATCAGTGGCCCGCCCCGGTAAAGGGACATTGGCTATAAAACTTTTCAAACACACCCTCCTCTCCCTTCCTATATAAGACCTTGACGACAATATAACCTCCTGTTCCGAGGACGTGAGGTCGACGGTCCGATGTCAGAATGGTTCAGATAATAACTACAGAACGAAGCCAACATCAGCGTGAGCTTTGGTTGCGAATGGTATGAACTTTGAACTCTTATTCACTACAGAAGTGATACCTCCTAGCCGTTGAGTTAGCAACAGCCAGCCGCTGCAAACGAGGGTTAGAGAGGAACAGAGTATCCCGTCTACCACACAACGACGTATTCAATTTACCAGCAGAGACATTCTTCAAAGGACTCGGTTGGGCAACACGGCCTTCCATCTACCACCAACCTACCGAAGCACAGCTCAGAGTAAATATTTATTGCATTTTCCTTTTCCAAATGGGCGGTAATTTAGAATGCATAAGATACTGTATTTACGATAGCACAGCTTCGCCCTTTGTTCATCAGTCTTCCCGCTCTTTCACTCAAACCCAGCCCCTTTTCTTTTGTGTAACCAGCTGTCATATCTGTTCCGCCCACCAGGGACGTTTTCCTTTATGACGTAATCTGTAATCAAGTTATGATTTAAATATGTGTATGTGTAATTCTGTGTGATTAGTTAGGTATTTAGTAAATAAATAATTAAACCCAATTTTGTATTGCTGATTCAACTTGTTAGCCAGGGTTTGTGCAGATAACCAATAATTGACAACTTTCAGATGAGACTGAATTAAGATGACGATTAATATTGACTGTTATTGATGTAAAATATGACTAGGTCTTTAAGAGTTTATTCGGAAGATAACAGCTCTATAAATATTATTTTGTGGTGCCCGACTCTCTAGTTAATTACATTTACATGATTAGCTCAATCAGGTAATATTAATTACGGAGAAATTATTTTATAGAATAGCATGTCATATCACTTAATCCGGCATAGCCAAAGACACGACATGATGCACACCTTGATAGGATTAGTGTTCCCACAGGGCCATATCTCCATGTTACAGCGCTTGTTTATGGAAGACATGCCACCTGTAATATTTAACTATTTAGCATGCTCCAAACACCTGTGTGTAATTTGGAAAGTGTAACGGAAGTGTAGCTTCCTCGGATGGTGGTACCCATAGCAGTATGGATCTATACAGAACTGCTACAGTAAGTATAATTTTTCGCTGATTAAAGATGTGTCATATATTTCGAAAGCCGTATCACAAGCAATGCTTTATTGAAGTTAAACTTTAAAACACAGCGTTGGGATTGAAGTTCACATGAGGTTGTCATGGGCGAAGATAGTGGCTGAAAACTAATTATCGGAGGTGGCAGTTGTGTTAATCCTTGGAGCACGAGGCTTGTACCGATGGTCAGGATAAAGATGAGTCTGTGACAGTAGGAGTGACATTTTTGAAAAAGGTGGGCCACTGCCTTTTGGCTGATCCATTTGTGGTTTCAGGGTGGGTGAAAACGGAGTTGGGTGCTGTGGAATCGGTGAAGGTAACCCGAAGTGGTCTTGTGATGATTGTTTGTGCTTCTGCTGGTCAGCGGGAGTAGGTGCTTCACGCCAAACGAATTGGAACAAGAGATGTGACTTGTTTTGCTCTCAAGAAAAGGGCACCATTGAAAGGAGTTCATTGAAAGGAGTGATTACTGGGCTAGCGGTAAATGTGAAAGTGCTGTTTCCTAGATTCCTGGTGTTTGTGATGCTCATTGTTTGGTGCAACGCAGACAGGGTGGCGTGAATGGTGAAACAGAAAAGTCATTGTCTGTTCTTTTGATTTTACCTTTTGAGCCTTTATTAGAGCTAGGAAAAAAATGGATTGAGGAGGGAGAACAGAATTCATCCTATTTCTTTAGACTTGAGAAATGTCACTCTAAAAATAACACTATCCATAAGTTAAACATTGATGGTGTTTATTACAGATTACCAAAAACGAATCGCTAAATACTGTAGCAATTTGTACAGAAAATTGTATAGCTCTACTTACTGTCAGGAATCCACAGATATGTTTTTTAACTCACTGAATAATGTTCACTCTATCAGTGATATAGAATCTAAACAGTGTGATTAACCCATCAAAGTTGAAGAGATTATAGTCTATCAAACATCTAAAGAACAATAAATCACCAGGTGTTGATGGAATTACATCAGAATTTTACAAATTCTTTTCTGAACAAAAAAAAATCATATTTGAAGTCTTTTTTTTAGAGAGTATTAAAAACAATGTTCTCCCTCCTACAATGAGTCAGGGGTTAATAACACTGATACCTAAGCCTAAAAAATAAGTGCTGCTAATCGATAACTGGTGTCCAATTTGTTTTCTTAATAATGACTATAAGATATTAGCCTTACTACTTGCAAAAATAATTAAAGAAGTCCTGGATGCAATCATTCATGAAACACAGTCTGGCTTCATGGGGAACAGACATATTTCTAACAATGTCAGACTAGTATTAGACATACTTGACTACTCAGACCTAATAACTGTTTTTAGATTTTTATAAAGCATTTGACACAGTAGAGCATCAGTTTCTCTTCCACTCCCTTGAGAGACTTGGCTTTGGGAATTTTTTCTGTAAGGCTATTAAGACTCTATGCAAATGGTAACAGCTCTATCAAATTTTAAATATGGCACCTCACCTAGCTTTGAGTTAAAGAGGGGAATTAGGCAAGGTTGTTCTATCTCTCTGTACCTGTTTTTATTAATAACCCAACTTCTTGCAAATTCTTTAAATAATAGTCCTGTACAAGGTATTTCCATAGCTGGTAAAGAAGTTACAGTGCCTTGCGAAAGTATTCGGCCCCCTTGAACTTTGCGACCTTTTGCCACATTTCAGGCTTCAAACATAAAGATATAAAACTGTATTTTTTTGTGAAGAATCAACAACAAGTGGGACACAATCATGAAGTGGAACGACATTTATTGGATATTTCAAACTTTTTTAACAAATCAAAAACTGAAAAATTGGGCGTGCAAAATTATTCAGCCCCTTTACTTTCAGTGCAGCAAACTCTCTCCAGAAGTTCAGTGAGGATCTCTGAATGATCCAATGTTGACCTAAATGACTAATGATGATAAATACAATCCATCTGTGTGTAATCAAGTCTCCGTATAAATGCACCTGCACTGTGATAGTCTCAGAGGTCCGTTAAAAGCGCAGAGAGCATCATGAAGAACAAGGAACACACCAGGCAGGTCCGAGATACTGTTGTGAAGAAGTTTAAAGCCGGATTTGGATACAAAAAGATTTCTTTTTACTTTAAAAGTTTTTTTTTTTTTTACTTTAAAAGTAAGAGTCCTAATAACCAAGGCTGAAGGTATCTCTAGACTAACATATGCCGCTCTATCTTTATATCTTGACAGTAAAATAAGCAAGGAGATAGACCAGATGCTTTTCAACTTTCTTTGGAGAAACCGTACCCATTACATTATGAAAACTGTTGTAATGAACACTTATGAGAATGTTGGACTGAATTTTCTGGACTTTACTACTTTAAATAATATTTTTAAGATCAATTGGATAAAACAATTCATAAGAAGACCCACTTCTATCTGGAATTTTATTCCTCATCATGTCTTCTCTACTTTTTACTTAACTTCATGTTGTTTTGCAATAATAATATTGACAAAATTCCAGTGAAACTTTCTGCTTTTCATCAGCAGGTTTTCTGTCATGGTCCTTAATTTATAAACACATTTTTTCTCAACACAGATATTATATATGGAATAATCGGGATATATTGTATAAAAATACTTCTTTGTTTTAGAATATTGGTTCCTATATCCTATTGGTGAGCCAACTGGTAAATGCAGAGGGTATTTTACTCAGTTATAAGGAATTCTTATCACTTTACAAGGTCCCTGTAACACCTAAAGATTTTGCAATTGTTTTAGATGCCATTCCCTCAGGTGTTGCTCTGTTATTCAGGAACGTGTCAAGACCTGACCCTCAGAGCCTACCTTCTATTGACCCTGTTGACTCATCAGTAGGAAAGATTTGTTTCTCTTTTGGTCCATTCAACAACAGAGCGATACGAACCTTGTTTCAGCAGGATGTTGTGTCATGTCTTTATTGGAATGCATTTATTGATAATATCTGTTGGAAAAAAGTGTGGATGTTGCCACACACATACCTACTTATTAACAAAATTAAGGAAGTTTACTTTAAAATTATTCATAAATATTATCCTGCCAACCACTATATCAAATCAAATTGCTCCTTTTGTAATTACCACCCAGAAACAGTGTTGCATCTTTTTTGGCATTGTATTCATGTAAGAAAACTGTGGCAAGACATCAGTAGATTTATAATTGAACACATTTATGAAGATTTTACACTATTGTGGAGAGATGTACTGCTTGGATTCTTTACATACGATAGAAATAAGCTGAAACATTTTTATGTAATTAATTTCATTATTCTTTTGGCCAAATATCATATACACAAATGTAAATTTACATACAAAAAAAATGCATTTTCTTCCCCTACAAAAATAAATTGAACTGTATTTTAAGACAGTTAAATACTCTACTAACAAAAAATGCTGTTAGAATTGTAAGTGTATGTATGTCTCTTAAGGTCCTTGTGTAATTGTAATGTGATATTGTACCCCCTAGATCGATTGTCCATTGTATATCATCTATATATACTTGTGTTCCCTCATGTACTTTCTGTATTGATTTGTTGTTAATTTAAAAAAAATAACTTAAAAAACAACATGCGGTCATCCTGGACGCAGCCTCCAGTTCATATTACCTAGATGGCCTGAATGGCACCAAAACATTTCTACGGATCATGGGGAAAGCGGTCATAACTAGCAAAGCATCATGGTCGATGTAGTCGTTTTCATTCTGCCTGAAGAGAGTCAACCGGGAACATCCTTGTACCCTGCTGGTCTGTGTCAGCACGCGGTCCTATGTGACGGCAAATGTATTAGTTAGAATGGATCACTATTTAATTAAATATCTCGATTTTCAGCAAACTTCTAAATAATTCACTGTGGGGGTTGAACTAATTTCACTAATTTAAGAGGCCAAATATATATTTTTTTGTTTGGCCGTTCTGGCGATCGTAATTTACATTGGATTTCTAGGGCAAACCAGACACTGGGGGGCCTGCATTATTTACACCGGGCTGCATAGCAGTAATCCCCAGCTTTACAGCCTGTCTGATCTGGCGACCAACGGTGACACAACAATGAGAATTGGGTTGTCGATCCGTACCATTTTCTTGACTACCAGCAGAGCTAGCTGGGAAATCATGCTCTTGACGAACCCAGTCGGGAGAAGAATGAAAACCTCTTCTCCCCTGGGAAAAGCTTTGCAGTTATTTGCTGTTTCAATTGAGTTATGCCTTCCAGTTCTGATATAACTGCTCCTATAGCAGCATCAACACCAACCTACCTCCTCAAGAACAGCCATTGTTATTGCAACTTCTTTAAATTTGCATTGGCGGATCATAACCAACTGCATACACCGCCACCTACTACACTGGAGTGTGAAGGCTCCCCATCACAGGAGGTTGGTGGCACCTTAATTGGAGAGAACGGGCTCGTGGTAAAGACTGGAGCAGAGTAAGTGGAACGGTATCAAATACATGGTTTCTATGTATTTGGTGCCATTCCGTTTGCTCCGTTCCAGCCATTATTATAAGCCGTCCTACACTCAGCAGCCTCCACTGCTCCCTATTCATCTATTTATTTCAGCTAGCCCCATTGTTCTGGAGTGTGAATTCATTACACTTTGTGACAAAAAAAGGGAGGGGACAAAGGACAGGGAAAAGGGAAGACAAATTGCCCTACCAACTAACCACACACCTATTAAAACCTCACCACTATGCCACTACTTGGCTCTGTCTGATCCTACACCAGGCCGGCTGCCTGGGAGGACGGGACACTATCGTTCAACACACCTTGTAACTCCTCTGCAGCAAAAGTACGTCTCTACAGCTGCCACCACAAATATTTTCTGTGGTTTACAATCCATTTCTGCTGTACAGTTGATAACCAGGGCTATGAATGCTAAGAAACCAACCTTACTGAAGCACATGTTATTCCTATCATTCTTTATTGGCCTCGGCCTACTCACAGGGAGCCTCTTAGGATCCCCGCCCTGGAACCATCTTCCGCTGCTACTACTCTTCATTGCCTCAGCATACGACACCTTCTGTAATACTCTGATCCTGGCCTTAACCTGCCTTTCTCTCACCGGAAACGTCTGATCTCCAGCACCATGGGTCCCCACAATGGCGTGTATTCATGAATGGAAACGAAGCCAGACTTCGTCCAAAAATGTACCAAAAGAAAACGTAATAATTTATTGTTTGTGTCTCTGTGTTTTATCATTTTTCTTTAGTTCACAAGAGGCTGAATGTATCTCACAGGAGAAAGCATCCAAGTGAGTGAAACAGCTCCCCTCTGTTTCTCCATGTGTAGGCCATCTATCTGATGATGTCTGGTCCAAATGAGTATGAAATTATTGCCGACCATAGCATTGAATGCAAGGGAAGCCAGTGAGCATTTGGCCTCCATTGATTAAGAAAAAGTATAAAAAATGAGCCAATCAGCGTTGAGCTAAACTGAGCGAGCTATTTGCAATGCTATTTGTTTGACCAACCAAAAAAAAGTGTCAAGGGAAGCCAGCTTAGATTTTGGCCTCACTCCTATCAAATCCCATTGAGCACATACGTCATTGACAGAAACACTTGAATTTTTGCATCTCGCTGTGTTGTTGTCCTCCGGTGGCTAGCTAGCTAAAATTGGCCCTTTTCTAAATTAGCCATGGATGGAGATAGGGATTTGGACTTAATAAGCTTAATAAGCGTGTACTGTATGACAGAGTGATAGACCGTTTTGTCAACATGAAAGAGAGGAGGATGGCATTGGTGTTTCTCTGCAAGTAAGGTGAGTCAATATGTTTTTCAACTTCCACAGATGCTCACGTACACACACACACAAACGCAGAAATCAGAACCATGGACAGCCATATCATGTTTAGTTTACGTTGATAGGACAATTGTTTCCGGTATCATTTAGTTGTCACTGTATTAGACGAAGCAGAGCTGATTTGGTGATGTTGAAATGGTGCTGGAATAGTGGAGGCAGCATTTTATTTCTTTGCGACTTACGGTAACTCTCTGTGGTTCTAAATCAACAGTTGTTTAGTGGTCCAAAAATGGCGGAAACATTAACTTGCTTGACCATGCTATAGGTCATGTAAGTGTACATGAAATATGCTTTGTGGACTTCACTGGACAGGACAGAGGTTGCTACCTGGTTTTGTGATAATTTATAATTTATTCTTCCACTGTGTCTTGGCTTCCCCAGTGATTTTACCCACACACCGCTACTGGGTTCCCCTACAGTTAACACAGACAACTTTTTCCACCGATATTACACATTCCTTTGTCTCATGCCCTCCTGCACACTCATGACATTTAGTAAGTGAGGGGCTCAAACGGTTTGAATCTGGTCATTGCCACTTGTATCTGTGTAGCGAAACTGTAAAAAAAAGCCCTTCGGCCAATCAGCAGGTTTGACTGGACATTTGAACTCACTCTAGCTCAGTGTTTTTAGGCATTGACAGAAGAAGATGCAAGTTTGGCTTGCGACCGAGTTTACAGTGTTTATTTTAGAAGTGTTGTGCGTGCATCAGCAATAACCACAAAGATCACTTTAATGTGTGTGTGTGCTAATGTGTGGTGAACTTGAGAATAAAACTCTTGATACAGAGACACCTACCTGGTTCATGCAGGACCGCCTCTATTAGGGTCAGACCAAAGTAGAGTCAGAATTAAGTCACTAGCAGGTGAGGGCATCTACAGCCAACCGTTCAGACAGTTCCAGATGGACGTTTTTACATGGTCCTTCGAGCAGGATTCTGACCTGGCTACAGTGAAGATGTTCCAGTACCCAAAAGAGAAGTTGTTTCTGCGCCATATGGGGCTGCTGTCACCACCCACAACACACACGCCTATGCCATTTCTACCAGAGCTTCGAGAGCGCCACATAGTTAAGAAGACACCCACTTCAGTTGTGGAGCCACAGCAAGCTGATGCCTTAGGGCTTGTACTTGCTGCCGTTGTAGAGTGGTCCTCTCCTCCCAGTGGGGACCACCTGCTGGTCAAGGCAGACACTTGGGTGCCCAATCGGATGCCGGCCCGAGAGGGTGCCTGCTCTCTCAGGAGCCCCTCCCTGCTCCTGGCCAAGAGCCTAAGCCTGTGGTGGATTATTTGCCCTTTCCTAGGATGGAGCCCAGACGTTGGGGCCCCTCCAGTCACGGCCTGGTGGGGTCAGACTCTTCCGGTCTTTCAAGCCTCAGGAAGGACTCAGCCCTTCCTCCTGGCTCTGTCAGCCCCTGCCTGGTCCCAGACCTGGAGTTATTGTTTTCCCCGCCTGCTAGCACCTTGCTAGTTCCAGCTTCAAGGACTCTGATACTTCCAGATCTCCCAGACCTTGCCTCAGGGGGCCATCCAGTCCTCTCTTTGGGGCACCCACCAGAAGTCACCCCTGATGTTCCCCATGACCTAGCTGTCCAGTTCCTTGCCCCCAGGGCAGGGTTAGAGTCCCCTTCTTCCATGGTAGGGTCAGAGTTATTTTCCTTCCCAATAGATTCAGAGCTCCCTTCATTCCCAGTAGGTTCAGAGTTCCCTTCCTTCCCGTAGGTTCAGAGTTTCCTTTCTTCCTGGTAGGATCAGAGTTCCCCGCCACCACGATAGGGTCAGAGTTCCCTTCCTTCCTGATAGGGTCAGGTTTAGAGTTCCGTGCCTCTCTGCTAGGCCTTCAGCGCTGTGCCTCACAGGGAGGCTTTGAGTGTCCTGCCCCTCAGATAGGCTTTGAGTATCCTGCCCCCATGGTAGGTCTAGAGTTCCCTGCCTTCCCGTTAGGTCCAGTCTATCTTGGCCCCTCTGTAGGTTTTCAGTTTACGTTCGTACCTGAACTTTAGTCTCTGGCCGTAGTTGCAGGTTCATACTGTTCTGACTTAGGTTGCTGGACTCCTGCCATACTGCTAGGCCCCCAGTAATTTGCCATTCTAGGTTTACAGTTACCTGCACTAGTAGACCCTAGGTATCCTACCCAGCTAGGACCCACGTTCACATTGTTGTCAGGGAACGAAGACCCCCACCTTATTGGGTACACAGCGCCCTAGCCTGTCAGCCTTAGAGCCCCCTGCCCTGCCAGGCTCTAAGTTAGGTGCCCTATCTGTATGTCTGCAGTCTCTCTCCCTGCTCAGATTGCAGCCCCTTGCCTTAGTTGGTAGGTAGTTGCCTATCCCATCAGGTTAAGAGCCTCCTGCCTTACTAGGCCCCAAATTAGCTGCACTAGGATCGCAGTCTCCAGACACACAGTCCACAGCTCTCTAGCCCACCAGGCTTTGAGCCTCCTGCACTGCTAGGCCACAAGTAACCTGCGCTAGGCTCTCAGTCCTCAGCCCTTGTCTGCTCTCAGTCCCTAGTACTAGGTCCTCAGTCTCCAGCATTAGTCGGCCCTCAGTCCGTAGCCCAGGTGGGTCATCAGGCTCCTGCCCCGCTAGGCTCAAAGGTACCAGTTTCTCCAGTAGGCCCAGAGCTCTACTGCTGTTCTAGGCCTCTTTCAGTTTCCCTGTCAGGTCCAGAGTCAGTATCCCTGGCAGGCCCAGATTTGCTGTCCCTGTCAGGCCCAAAGTTATCAACACTTGGCTCCCAGCCCTCAGCCGTTCTAATTTCGCTGTCTCCAGCACTAGTCGGCCATCAATCCACTGCTCCACCAGGCTATAGGTTCTCTGCCCCACTATGTCGGCAGCTCCTTTAGGTGTGCAGTCCCTGCCTCTAGCCAGTTCACAGCCCCCAGTCTCAGCCAACACCCAATCGACTTTACTAGCACTAAGCTACAAATTCCCTGCTCGGCTAGGTTCGCAGCCTCCCGCCATACCTAGTTTGCAGTCCTCAGTCTTAGTAGTAGGTTCCAAATCCTCAGCCCTGTCAGGCCCTAAGTTTCCTGCCCTGCTAGGCCCTCAGCTCCCTGACCTGGGGGACCCACCGTTCCCTAACCAGAGGGGACTGCTGTCTCTAGTTCTGGGTGTGTTGTGTGTGCATCAGCAATAATCACAAAGATCACTTCTATGTGTGTGTGTGCTAATGTGTGGTGGTGAACTAGAGAATAAAATTATGGATATGAATATACAGTGCCTTGCGAAAGTATTCGGCCCCCTTGAACTTTGCGACCTTTTGCCACATTTCAGGCTTCAAACATAAAGATATAAAACTGTATTTTTTTGTGAAGAATCAACAACAAGTGGGACACAATCATGAAGTGGAACGACATTTATTGGATATTTCAAACTTTTTTAACAAATCAAAAACTGAAAAATTGGGCGTGCAAAATTATTCAGCCCCCTTAAGTTAATACTTTGTAGCGCCACCTTCTGCTGCGATTACAGCTGTAAGTCGCTTGGGGTATGTCTCTATCAGTTTTGCACATCGAGAGACTGACATTTTTTCCCATTCCTCCTTGCAAAACAGCTCGAGCTCAGTAAGGTTGGATGGAGAACATTTGTGAACAGCAGTTTTCAGTTCTTTCCACAGATTCTCGATTGGATTCAGGTCTGGACTTTGACTTGGCCATTCTAACACCTGGATATGTTTATTTTTGAACCATTCCATTGTAGATTTTGCTTTATGTTTTGGATCATTGTCTTGTTGGAAGACAAATCTCCGTCCCAGTCTCAGGTCTTTTGCAGACTCCATCAGGTTTTCTTCCAGAATGGTCCTGTATTTGGCTCCATCCATCTTCCCATCAATTTTAACCATCTTCCCTGTCCCTGCTGAAGAAAAGCAGGCCCAAACCATGATGCTGCCACCACCATGTTTGACAGTGGGGATGGTGTGTTCAGGGTGATGCTTTTACGCCAAACATAACGTTTTGCATTGTTGCCAAAAAGTTCAATTTTGGTTTCATCTGACCAGAGCACCTTCTTCCACATGTTTGGTGTGTCTCCCAGGTGGCTTGTGGCAAACTTTAAACAACACTTTTTATGGATATCTTTAAGAAATGGCTTTCTTCTTGCCACTCTTCCATAAAGGCCAGATTTGTGCAATATACTGATTGTTGTCCTATGGACAGAGTCTCCCACCTCAGCTGTAGATCTCTGCAGTTCATCCAGAGTGATCATGGGCCTCTTGGCTGCATCTCTGATCAGTCTTCTCCTTGTATGAGCTGAAAGTTTAGAGGGACGGCCAGGTCTTGGTAGATTTGCAGTGGTCTGATACTCCTTCCATTTCAACATTATCGCTTGCACAGTGCTCCTTGGGATGTTTAAAGCTTGGGAAATCTTTTTGTATCCAAATCCGGCTTTAAACTTCTTCACA
This sequence comes from Oncorhynchus clarkii lewisi, assembly GCF_045791955.1. Classification (NCBI taxonomy): domain Eukaryota; kingdom Metazoa; phylum Chordata; class Actinopteri; order Salmoniformes; family Salmonidae; genus Oncorhynchus; species Oncorhynchus clarkii. Next base: position 46,161,965 of record NC_092166.1, read on the forward strand.
ACAGTATTTCGGACCTGCCTGGTGTGTTCCTTGTTCTTCATGATGCTCTCTGCGCTTTTAACGGACCTCTGAGACTATCACAGTGCAGGTGCATTTATACGGAGACTTGATTACACACAGATGGATTGTATTTATCATCATTAGTCATTTAGGTCAACATTGGATCATTCAGAGATCCTCACTGAACTTCTGGAGAGAGTTTGCTGCACTGAAAGTAAAGGGGCTGAATAATTTTGCACGCCCAATTTTTCAGTTTTTGATTTGTTAAAAAAGTTTGAAATATCCAATAAATGTCGTTCCACTTCATGATTGTGTCCCACTTGTTGTTGATTCTTCACAAAAAAATATAGTTTTATATCTTTATGTTTGAAGCCTGAAATGTGGCAAAAGGTCGCAAAGTTCAAGGGGGCCGAATACTTTCGCAAGGCACTGTATCTGTCTGGTTCTTGTCGGACTGCCTGTAGTGGGGTCTCACTCAAGTAGAGTCAGCATTAAGTCACGAGCGGGGGAGGGCATCTACAGCCAACTGCTCGGACGGCTTCAACTAGCCGTTTTTACAAAAAACAGAATGTAAGCTTGCAGATCAGGATGGTTTGTACGAGGCTATGCATTAACAGGAGTTTTACTGCAAGTTGTAATTGAAAATGTGGCATGAAATAGTATACTCTTTTCCAACAACACACTTGTCTTGAGTCCAAGGCACATTATTAGTAACTGTTTTCACCTCCCTGAACAAGACAGGTGTGTTACTGGACAAGGCTGACTTGCCCACCTTTCAGTTTCAATAAAGTGTGGTGTACAGCAGGTTAGCCACCAGGGGGAGACTCGCCGCCCTACATCACGAGGCGATGGCTCCTTCTGCTGGACATTCCAGATCTCGACGGGCTCTCCGGCCAGGACTAATTGGGGATGATTGCTCACGAGCTGGACAAGTCCCAAAAGCTGCCAGAAGGACAGCACATGGGGAAGGGACTAGGGGAAGAGAGATTACTCCCTTATAGTCGTGCTCAGTCCCAGGGATAACGTAGGGAGCTCAGGTTTGTTCCCCACAGGATACAGCAAGACAGTATCCCGGAGAGTGTCTCCCCCATTTTTTTTATTTTTGTTTGTTATTTAAATTAACATCCTGGAAACCGAGCTAATCCAACTCTGTCCCTGTCTGATCTGTGTAAACGTCTTGACAAAACTCCCTGGTCTGCCACAAAAGGTAGAGATGGTCGTAGATTGATGCAACTTCAGTGAATTCATGCGAAGTGAGGATATTTATGCAAATACATTTTATTAATCAAAAGGTTTACAATACATAGTCAAACCATGACCAGTAGCATTATCATTACCAAAGCAAATAACTTTATTAAGACTCTCAAAATAGTTTCTTAGAGCAAATCAGAGGAAGTTGAAGCAGAACTCTTCCATTAGCAGAGGTGAAGACCAAAGTTGAGTTCTCCTGGTTCTACACACTTGTGTTTGGAGTCTGTGCCTGAAAAGTATCTTGTTGACTCCTTGCATCAGAATTTCTGGGTATTTAAAGTGTCTGTCTTATTGTCTGCTTTCCTGTGGAAAACGGACATCTTAGCAGGGTATGCCACTGCTTTGACATGAGCTGATGTCATTGCTGAAAGAGAAAAAGAGAATGCTTAGTTGCCACATTTCTATGCCACATATTTCGATCTATCATTGGTCATATTTCTAGTCTACTGAATTTAGTGTACACCGCATGTTTATTTTTCACCTAAGCCTGGTTAAATTTGAACTTTTGTTTGTCTTGCTGTAGGGGAGAGTGGGGTAAGTTCACAATCAGAATTACTCTAACAAGGGAAATATAATCTTTCAACAACAACAAAAAGTTGTGTACAAAACATTAAGACTGACCAGGTGAATCCAGGTGAAAGCTATGATCCAATAATGAGGTTAAATCCACTTTAATCAGTGTAGATGATGGGGAGGAGAAAGGTTAAATAAGGATTTTTAAGCCTTGAGACAATTTAGACATGGATTGTGTATGTATGCCATTTAGAGGGTGAATGGGCAAGACAAACTTAAGTGCCTTTGAACAGGGTATGGTAGTAGGGGCTAGGCAAACGGTTTGAGTGTGTCAAGAATTGCAACGCTGCTGGGTTTTTCATGCTCAACAGTTTTCCGTGTGTAACTCAATATTAGGAAGGTGCTCTTAATGTTTTGTACAATCAGTATATTTGAGGATGGTGTGTATCCCTGGAAATAATCAGAATTCATGTTAACATTACAGTTTTGAAACGGAGCTTGTCCAACAGAGTGGCACCTTGGCACAACTTACCCCCGGGTATGGGGTATGCTGAATCGTGGGACACGGTAAATTAAGCTGCCTGCCTACAAATGTCTGTACTGAATTAAATATTACCACTACCTTTTTAAAACCATGTCTATCTTTATTTCCCAAACACAATTCAACACAATCGCTTTTTTGTCATTTTAAGCATATTTTAACACAGGCTTAACATCTAACAAACACTTTGTTTTTTTAAACACTTAACATGCGCCATTGCCCTTTTGTTTCCTCATATCCCAGCAATAATGCCCTACCATTACCCTCTGCTGCTGTTGCACCCCCAGGGAAGAAGTAGAAAGTGAAAGAGATATTTCTCTGCTCTGCTTTGTTGGTTCTTTTGGGCAGTGTCATTCACCCGAGGCTCAACGTCTGCTCCAAAACAATAACAGACACAAACACATGCAGAGACACAGTATTAAATCACACTACAATGCATAAGTATGTCAAGGAATTTCTTGTAATTACTTTTTGTGTCCTAACTATGACCAGTGTCTTATACTCTGTCATGATTCCCTCAGCCCCAGCCATTTCCATATGACAACTCTGAAGACACTTCTGCTGTTAGCTCAAATGACATGTAAATTGCTGCAGAAAGATTTTTATCAAAGCTTAACATCAGGTGCATAAAGTGTCACTAGCTACAGTGACTGCAGTGAATGCATTACAGGACTTTCATGAATAATCAAAGCACTGTTTTTGCACCTTTATGGAAGTGTAGGACAGTCCCTTCAGAAAGTATTCACACGGCTTTTGTCTTACAGTGGCATTAACATGGATTGAATTGTCATTTTTGTGTGAATGATCTACATAAAACACTCTAATTTCAAAGCGGTAGATAAATTCTAACATTTGTAAATATATATATATATATATGTATATACAGTATATGACAAATGAAACCATATCTTGATTTAGATAAGTATTCAACTTCCTGACTCAGTACATGTTAGAATCCCCTTTGGCAGAAATTACAGCAGTGAGACTTTCTGGGTAAGTCTGTAATAGCTTTCCACACCTGAAATGTGCAACATTTGCCCTTTAGTCATTAAAAAATTATTCTAGCTCTGTTAAATTGGTTGTTGATCATTTGCTTGACAACCATTTTCAGGTCTTGCCATAGATTTTCAAGCAGATTTAAGTCAAAACTCTAACTCGGCCACTCAGAAACATTCACTGTATTCTGGTTAAGCAACTCCAGTGTAGATTTGGGCTTGTGTTTTAGGTTATTGTCCTGCATAAAGGTGAATTAATCTCCAAGTATCTGGTGGAAAGCAGACTGAACAAGGTTTTCCTCTAGGATTTTCCCTGTTCTTAGTTCCATTCAATTATTTTTACCTAAAAAAACTCCCCAGTCCTTAAGGATTAAAAGCATACCCATAACATATTGCAGCCACCACTATGCTTGAACATATGGAGAACGACACTAATGTGTTGTATTGGATTTGCCCCAAACATAACGCTTTGTATTCAGGACAAAAAGTTAGTTGCTTTGACACATTTTTTGCAGTATTACTTTAGTGCCTAGTTGCAAACAGGATGCATGTTTTGGATTTTTTACAATTCTGTACAGGCTTCCTTCTTTGCACTGTCAATTAGGTTAGTATTGCGGTGTAACTACAATGTTGTTGATCCATCCTCAAGGTTCTCCTATCACAGCCATTAAACTCTTAACTGTTTTAAAGTCACCATTGGCCTCATTGTGAAATCTCTGAGCGGTTTCCTTCTTCTCTGGCAACTGAGTTAGGAAGAACGCCTGTTTCTTTGTAGTGACTGGGTGTATTGATATACCATCCAACGTGTAGTTAATAACTTCACCATGCTCAAAGGGATATTCAATGTCTGATTTTTATTTTATTTTACTCAATGTCTGCATTGAAAAACCTCCCTGGTCTTTGTGGTTGAATCTGTGTTTGTAATTCACTGCTCGACTGAAGGACCTTACAATTAAATCAAATGAAATGTTATTGTCACATACACATGGTTAGCAGATGTTAATGCAGATGTAGCATAATGCACTTATCTGTATGTGTGGGGTACTGAGATGAGATTCATTCAAAAATCACGTTAAACTGTCAAGGTGT